>NW_008354022.1:2176114-2203705 GCF_000622305.1 Nannospalax galili | reverse complement strand
CATAATTACAGGAACCAGGATAATGGAAAGGAACCAGGGAGGTAAAGGAAAAGAAAGAACCCAAAAGAGAAGAACAGCAGGAAATGGGCCTTAATAAGGGAGATATGGATAAAAACTGGGTTAGTTTAAGGGAGGGGGGAGGGAAGGGTATACAAGGAACCTAGGGGATAAAAGGAAAGAAGGAGCTCAAGAGAGGTCTGACCATAGAAGAAGGGTATTATTAAGGGAAAAAGGGAAAAATAGGGTCACCTTAATTGGGGAAACCATGATGGAGGGGTTAGACAATGTGGGAGATAAATAATGCATAGCTAGTTTTTAAAAGCAGAGGGAACCGTATTAGTCCAACATACTGACAAATTATACGTACCAGATCAAGAAATATATGTCTAGGTAAGGCTTATCTGAGAGCAATTGGTGCTTGCCCAAGATTTACCTACATGGCACACAATAATTAAAAGTACCAGACTGGTGGAACTAACCTTCTTGGATATTTAACAGACATACTTTGAGGCCTATAATAATTTGGTCAGAGGGACATAAACGATAGTTTTTGTTCTTTGCCCTCCTAGGTCGACTACTTCCAGGGGACTATGAGCATCTCCCAAAACGTCCTGTAATTGTGGTGGGTCACCTGTCCTCTTGATCAAGGAGGTCGAGGAGACCCCACGAGATGGACTTGAACCAGTTTCCAGTCTACAAAGAGGAGGGTCAGCACAGAGGAATCATTTCTTCCATGCTTCCAAGCAAAGCCAGCCATGGTTGAGTAGCTCCTTTTACTTACCTTCACATGGGTGAAACTTGTAAAAGAAAGGAGCCAGGGGCTCCTCCCAAGCCCATGTGACCCCTGAGGAACAGATCCTCAAACGACCTTGAGAGTAAAAATAAATTAGTTTATCTGGGCCAACTGTATGGCCTTAAACACCCAAAAGGAAAGTATAATCAAAGATTAAAGGGGCCAATACAATTTTTAAGAGTGTATATGTATAGCTAAAGGCTACATAACAAGCAATAATGCCAGATAGGAAATACCTTCTTTTGAGTTGTTGGCCAGGGTGACCCAAGGGACTCCCAGATAGTAACCCAGCATAGAACTGGGAAAATGAACAGCAGACCCCAATCTTATCTAAAGGATTATCAACAACTGATTGCTACTAGATGAAGAACAGCTGACCTTCCAAAACAAAGACCTCTAGATAGGCTGACTAGATTCACCAGATGGACAAGTAGTGGGGAATGGCTGGAGTGCCAACAACACAGCGGACAGTAGCAGGGATAACAGAGTATAAGGGCTTTAATGGGGGGAGGGAGGCTATGGGAGGGTGCCATCTGGGAAGTGGGTGTATAATTGAATAAGATGGTTTGGGATGTTCTGTGTGATATACACACAAAACAAAAATCAACACACTAAATAAGATGTATTATATTTTGAGGAGGAAGCATAAATATTTACATCATTTTAATTAGTAGAGGTGATAAACATTACCATTGAAATCTACCCAATGACTTTATAGACATACACAGGCGCCAAGGATCCGAGTGCAACTGATTATGACTAGTAATAATCAGATACATACAGATTAGAGATACATGCACCAACATCTCAGTGTTAGTAGCAAAAACAATAATTCTTTCTGTAAGAAACAGTATATTTTAAAAAGAGATGGAGATCTTTTTTAAAGGTTAAAAACATTCAATGTTATGTCTTCCAGGGGAAAGAGATGTATCCTTGCTCTGGAGTGTGTTACTGAATATGTTAAAGCTGTAATGAAATGCTTCTTCTAATCATGTGGTCATTAAATTTTTTTTTAATTTCAAAAATAATAATTCTTCAAAGCATAAAAATTTGCTCCTTAATAATCAGATGCGATAAACATTACCCCTGAAATCTACCTGATGACTTTATACCCATGCTCAGATGCCAAAGAGCTCAGAAAGTAACTGACTGTGACTAGTAATAATCAGATATATAGAGATTAGAAATGTACGTGCAAACATCTTAGTGTCAATTGCATTAAACATGAATTTTTCTGTATGAAACTGTGTATTTCAATAATGAAATGGAAATTTTTTTTTAAAGTTAAAACCTCATTTAACTTTATGTCTTATTAGGGTTTATACTGAGTATAATATTGTATAACTCTATTAATTCAACTGTAAACCTAAAAAATTACAGCCAATTTTGAAAGAGATGCATCTTAGCTCTGGAAATTGTTATTGAATATGTCAATGCTGTTGTAATGATATGCTTCTTCTAAGTATGTGGTTAGTAAATAAATAATTTTTTAAAATGTATGGTAGATTTCTGCTGTGAATCCATATATAGATAGGAATATAGATACACAAATATAAAATGTATATAGATAGATACACACATATACAACATATAGACAGATACACACATATATAACATATAGACAGATACACTTACATATTATACAGATACACATACATAGTATAGAGACAGATACACATATAATATATAAATAGGTGATGTATATAGATAATATATAATATATATAGAAAAACAATATACAGATACATACATATATAGATACATATATAGTAGATATACACACATAGAACATATAGATGAATACACATATATAATATATAGAGATGGATACACATATATAATATATAAGTAGGTATCATGTCTAATACACACACATATATAATGAATTTATGCCTTTTCTCTCATTGCTGAACCCTCTGTGGAAGCTGAGCATACAGAACATTCCACAGACACATGGGAACTCTGCAGGGCTGCCTCAGGTCATAGCAGAATCATCAAAACTGGGCACAGGGCACACGTAGTGGACCTGGCCCATTCCAGACTCTTCATCTCTATTAATCCAAACAGCCGTCGCCTTATTGTGCTGGCTCCTTCTCCTCTCTCGTTGGCAAACTCCTCGGGATGTTGATGCATACCAAGCTTATTATAGCCAACTAAAATCTTTTGATTTTTTTCACACTTCGCTGAAGTAGTTCTCTCTAAGGCTGGAACTGAGCAGTTGAAGTTAGAAATATACATCTCTACATTGGTTCCAATAAAATTCCCTAATTTGTGGGAGAATGTGTGTGTCAATCTCTGTATGTATGTGTGGATCTATGTGTGTTCACATGGGTGTATGTGTGGAGAGCAGAGGTCAATGTCAAGTGTCTTCCTCTATCATTCACTGTCTTATTTTTTAAAGATTTTCCTTTACTTCTTAAATTATGTGTATGTGTGTGGGAGGTGTATTTGTGCTCATGAATACAGTGCCCAAGGAGGCCAGAAGTGGGTGTCAGATCTCCTGGAACTAGAGTTTTAGGTATTTGTGAGCTACCTGATATGGGTGCTGGGAACTGAACTCTGGTCCTTTACAAGAACAGCAAGGACTCTTGACCACCAAAGCCATCTCCCTAACCCCTGTCTTATTTATTGAGACAAGGTCTGTCACTGAACCTGAAGCTCACCAATTCGGCTAGACTGACTGACAAGCTCTAGAGATTCTCCTGTTTTCACAAGCCGCCTCTCAAATGTTGGGATTCTAAGCACATGTGACCATACTGAGATTTTTTTATATGGGAGCTGGGAATTCAGGTCCTCATGCTTGTATGGAAGGCTCTTTACCAACTGAGCTGCCTCCCAGCCCTGAAATTCCATATTTTTAGGTCTATCCCACCATTCTGGCCTCATGAGATGGAGCAAACTGTCCAATGTGTTTTTCAGTAAAAAAGACTGTGGCTACTCTTTCTCTAAAACCCAAGTCACTGATTCTAAAACATCACATTGGACATTGTCTTGAGTAGCTCCTCCCTCTGAATTCTTGCTCCACCCTCATACCAATCCATTCATCAATATCATCTGTGTGTGTGTGTGTGTGTGAGAGAGAGAGAGAGAGAGAGAGAGAGAGAGAGAGAGCATTCATGTGGGTGTGGGCACACATGTAGATGCAGGTACACATGTACACGGCACATATATGGAGGTCAAAGGATACCTCAAACATCAATCTGTGGGCACCTTCCACCTTGTGTTTGAAATGGTCCTGTGTTGACCTGGAACCTCACCAAGCAACCAAACAGGACAAGCTAGGCTCCTGAGCTTCAAGAACCCACCTGTCTCTGCCTCCCATCTTATCACCTGTAAGATTACAGGTGCATGTCACCATGCCCAGCTTTTATATGGGTTCTGGGGATCCGAAGCAAGTGTTTTACCCACTGAGTCTTCTTCCCTACCCCTTCTCAACATTTCTTGAGTCTGAATGTTTATTTTATTTTGAATCTATCTGATTGTCACGATGAACACCCCAAATCTGAAATGCAAGGAAATCAAAAAACCTTAGAGGAATCCTCACACATCTTCCATGCAGCAGTGCAAAGATCCTGTCAAATTAATTAAATCAAGTTGAGGTGTACGTCAGTGGTAGAACACATGCTTAGCATGTGGGATGCCCTAGGTTAAATCCTTAGCACCAAAAGAAAAAAATATAATTGACTGACTTTTTCTTTTAATTAAATTAATTAATTGATTAATTAAGTATGTGTGAGTGTGTGTGTGTGTGTGTGTGTGTGTGTGTGTGTGTAGGTCAGAAGACAATTTGCGGAAGTAAGACCTCTCCATGTGTGACTCGGGAATTGAACTCAGGTCCTCAGATTTGGGGGAAGTTGCCTTTACCCACTGAGCCATCTCCCCAGTCCCTGAAGTGTTGCCATTGCACTCTCAATTTAATGATTGCCGCATCTGTGTGTGTGTGTGTGTGTGTGTGTGTGTGTGTCTGTGTGTGCCACTACTGGGGATTGAACCTGGGACCTCATGTATCCTGACGAAGAGCTCTAACACTGAGCTACATCCCCCAATTATTTTTCTTTTTAAAGAAAATATTTTGCAGTGTGTGTGTGTGTGTGTGTGTGTGTGTGTGCACGTGCGCATGTCCTATGTGTAGAGGTCAGAGTACAACTTGTAGGAGTTTGTTGGGTCTCTCCTTCCACCATATGGATTCCAGGGATTGAAATCAGGTCATCAGACTTGGAAGCAGGCGTTTTTACAGGTTAAACCATCTCACTGCCCTGGGCCTATTTTTCTTGACTCATCTTTTTGTCTTTTTCCTGATAACTTTCACTTCTTTGTCAACAGTCTCAAGACACTGGCTTCAAAGTGTCTTACCTGCTCATCTGACTGAAAGCCATCTCCAGAGAACAAGATTTAATTCTTTGACAAACAAGACATCTTCTAGAGTCTTCTGAGGTCCTTCCTTCTGGAATGTATTTGTTCTTTGTTTCATTTCTTGAGACAGGTCTCCATATAACCCCAGCTGAATTGGAACTTGCTATGTAGACCAGGCTGTCCTTGATCTCACAGAGAATCACTTGTTGCTGCCTCTCGAGTGCTGGAATTAAAGGTGTGTGAGCCCAACCCAGAATGTATTTAAATGCAACTATCAATGTTATAATAATGACTTATATTCAATAAAGGACCAGAAAGTTTACAAGACTTTCTTGTGCAATTTCATTTTATAAATAAACTCTATAGGAGAAAAACCACAAAAATTCTATAGGAAAATAAAAACACAAAAAAGTATCTTCCATAGAAAAGAATCATGAATTCTAACCACTGATCCCCTCATTCAGTTCCAAGACATTTGACTCAGAAAATGAAACTATGAGTATTATGACGTCCAGGTAACATGGTCTCAGGGTGCATCTTCACTGGAATAAGGAGACAATTCCTCAAGTCACTGATGCAGAGATAGGGTGGATGGCCCTGTAATGCCCCAGTGTGATGGCTAGTGTTGATAGCTTGACGCAATCTAAGGCTGGGCCTGGTTTAGCATGCCTTTAATCCCAACACTTGGGAGGGAGAGGGATCTCTGTGAGATCAAGGCCAGCCTGATCTACATAAGGAGCTCTAGGCCAGCTGGGGCTACAAGGGGACCCTGTCTCAAAAAAAAACCAAAACAAAAAAAACCTCAGCACAACCTAGAATCACCTGGGAAGAGTCTTAATGAGGAATTAGCTAGATCAGGTTGTCTGGTGGGCATGTCTGTGTAGATTGTCTTGATTGTTAATTGATGTGAGAAGACCTGCCCACTATGGGTGGCCCAGTTCCCTAGGCAGGGGTTCCTACATGAGAGGGGAAATGGAGATGAGCACAAGCAGGTGAGCATGCCTGCATTCACTTTACCCTGCTCTTGAGTGGATGGGATGTGACCAGCTGCTTCAAGTTCCTCTCTTGTCTTCCACTCTGTGATGAACTATAAATTGGAATTGTGAGTTAAAATCAACCTTTTCTCCCCAAGATGATTTTTCTAGGGTGTGTTATCACAGAATCAGAAATGAAACTATGACACTCAGGTGTGTCCACACTGTGCTTTCCCAGAGACCTGCACTTTGCCTACCTCCAAACTACTATATCATGCTGAAGACAGGATAATGTGTCCACTCTAGGCAAGGAAATGGAATTCAGTGGGTATGTAACTCTCCTGGTGGGCATGAACATATTCTAAAGAGACACTTGAACCCTTCTCTTTGACTACCAGACTATTGAAACAGTGGTCCCCATGGAATTGGAGTTTCCCCGAAATCCAGTGCTTAGAGAAGAAGTCTGAACCCTGGTGCCAGTCAGAGCCAGGGACATATCTCCTGGGAAGAGATTTGACATAGTTCTGAGAACCTGTTACACCATCTTGCAGGAAAGACTAGAAGGTACTTTTATTTGTATGTTTGTTTGCTTTGTGTTTTGTCTTTTTGACACAGGGTCCCAAGTAGCCCAGGATGAACTAGAGCTCACTACGTAGCCGAGGCTGGCCTTGAGTTCCTGATTCCCCTGCTTTCAGCTTGCCCTGAGTGCTGGGATTCCAGGTGCTACCACTACCCCCAGGTTCTGAAGGCAGATGTACATGAAATCTTACACTTACCTTGGCAGAACAAAAGTGGCCCATGCCCAGCTGCACTAATCCCTTGTATAATATTTTCTCTCAGGAAAGCAATTAGAATTTAATGAAATTTTTAGCAATTATAAATTCACAAGTTGATAATAAACATTCAAAAAAATTAAAACACACATTCAGAATCAGATCTCCCAGGATCTGTAGTGATTTTTAGAAATAGATTTGTGAATCACATTATCAAATCTAAGAAAATTGGAAGGGAGATGTGTAATCTAAGAAAATTAACTCTGGGTGTGTGGGGATGGGTCTGTCAGCATCCTTTGCATGGAGATAAGCTCCTCTTATCTATCATTCTGGTCTAGTCATCAAAGAACTGGTAGTTGGCTAAGCATTTGTCATAATTTCCTGATTTGCACTCAGTAGGGCTAGCCACCCTTCTAGATATTTCAATTAAGAGATGTTTGTTCAGGGATGGAGAGATGGCCCAGTGGTTTACGTTCTTCAGGGTGGGTCCATCCACTGGGCCCACCAAGAGTCCCATCCATGTAAGACACTGTCTCTACCTCTCCCAGCAGCCAATCAATCTCCAAAGTTTCTTTGGTTGGGTTTGGATTTCTTACCCCATGTCTACACTGGGAGTCTGTCTGGTTTGAACTTGTATAGGACTTGTGTGTGCTGTCACCATTGCTGTGAGTTCATATGAGTGACTGACCTGCTGTCTGGAGGACTCTGTTTCCTTGTGGTCATCCACCCCCTCTGGTTATTAAAGTCTTCCCACCTCCTCTTCCACAATGACCCCTGAGGCAGAGGTTTGAAATAGGTAAAATAGATATCCGATTCAGGGATAAGCACTCTGTGGCCTCTTGTTGTCTGCACATTGGCCGATTGTGGATGTCTGTGTTAATCACCATCTGCTGCATCAGGAAACTTCTCTAGTGAGAGCTGTGAGATGCATTCATCCTATGTGTAGAGGTTGCACTGAAGATGTGTTACTCAGGGTGGAGTGGCTCACAGACACTTATTCTCTACATTTGGCCAGCTATTGAACTCTGTAATAGTGTCCATCTGTTACAAAAAGAAGCTTCTTTGATGAGGAGTGAAAGGTACACTTGTCTGTAAAGATGAAGATGCATATTTAGAATAGAGTAAGAAATTATGTTGGTCTATGGATGTAACAAATGTAACTTTTTCTCTAAGATCTATTTGTAGACCTCTCCAGCTATGTGTGACTATGATTAGAATACCCACATGAGTTCCCTCCAATTGAGTGGGCCTTAAGTCCAATAAAATAGCTGTTGATCATCCCCAAGATAATTGTGCCACTACTGTACCAATGGCAATATTTTGGTGAACCAGTCATTGTTGTTTTTTAGGGTTTACAGCTGGGTATGACTCTTGATTGTTTTTTCCCTTGGCAGCTTGCATAGTATCCTCCGATACCATGAGAGCTAGGCTTCAGGGAAGAGGCTTCCAGGTCAGGTCCAGCTCCATTGCTTCAAATCCTGTGCCTGAAGTGTGGCCTGTCTTCAGAATAGGGTCTTACCTTTAAGTTCTGGAAGGAAATCAAGGGCTGTGGCAATAGCCTGTGTAATTTTGATAGTCTCTTGGACTACCCTGTCCAACAACTCAAAGGGAACAAAGGGAGGTTTCTCCTGTCTGACGCTGTGGTTTTTGTTATATAGTCTTTGGCTATACACATGCACTCATTTATTTTATTGTATGTGTATTTTTCAGTAGGATTTGAACTAATACATTTCCCTCTTGATTTTCATACCATCTAAGCATCATTTATCTCTCCTCTCACTCTCACTATATAACCCTCCTTAGTCCCTTCCAGGTTAGTTACCCCCCTTTTCCCCATTTCCTCCTTAATAACACCTGTCTCCTATTATCCTCTCTTCATCCCCATAGTTCCTTTCCATTATCCTGGTACCCGCAGTTAATTGAGGATATATATTTATATCTAGGGGTTTGGAACTAAGATCCATGAATGAAAGAAAACATAAATCATTTGTTTTTCTGAGTCTGTGTTACTTCACTTAGTGTAACAGTTTTAATGCTTTCATTTTTTTCACTGAGAACGCCATTGTGTAAATGTATCACACTTTCATTATCTACTCATCAGCTGAGGCTTATTTAGGTTGTTTCCATTTTTTAGTTATTATGAAAAGAGCAGCAACAAATATGACTGTGCGAGAATCTCTGCAGTAAGGTGAATCCATTGGGCATATGCCAAGGAGTAGTGTGACCGGCTCATATGGTAGGTTTATTTTTAGCTTTTAAAGAGTTCCCCATGCTGATTTCCACGGTGGTTGCACCAGTTTGCAATCCCACCAACAGTGGATGAGGGTTCCCCCTTCCCCACATCCTCACCAGCATCTGGAGTCATCTGTTCTCTTGATTTTAGCCATTCTGATTGGTGTAAGATGAGATCTTAAACTGGTTTTGATTTGCATTTCCCTAATCACTAGGGATGTTGAACACTTTTGAAGGTGTTTCCTGGTTGTTGTTATTTCTTCTTTGTGAGCTCTCTGTTCAGATCCATAGCCCATTTTTTAATTGGGTCGTTTGTTTTCTTGCTTCTTTGTTTTTAGAGTTCTTTGTATATTCTGGATATTAATCCTCTATTGGATTAATAACTGGTGAAGATTTTCTCCCACTCCGTAGGCTTCCTCTTCTCTGGATTTGTTGTTTCCTTTGCTATACAGAAGCCTTTTAATTTAATGAGGTTCCATTTGCCGATTGTTCACCTTAATTCCTGAGTAACTGATGTTCAATTTAGAAAGTCCTTTCCTGAACCTATATCTTGTTGGGTACTGACTATGTTTTCTTCTAACAGTTTTAGCGTTCCAGGCTTCAGATTGAGGTCTTTGATCCATTAGGAGTTGACTTTCATGCAAGGTGATAGGTATGAGTTTAATTTCATTCTTCTGTGGGTGGAGATCCAGTTTTGACAGTCCCATTTGCTGAAGATGCCATCTTTCCTCCGGTGTGTGTTCTTTATACATTTGCCAAATATCAGGTGGCTGAAATTGTGCACACTCACGTTTGCACCTTCTATTTTGTTCAATTGATCTACAAGTCTGCTTTTGTGCCAATACTTGGCTGGTTTTTTACTATATCTCTGTACTATGTATTGAGGTCTGGTCATAATCCCCTAGTATTATTCTTTGTGCTCAGGATTATGTTGGCTATCTGGGGTCTTTTGTGTTTCCATATGAATTTTAGGATGGATTTTTCCATTTCTGTGAAGAATATCATGGGGATTTTGATTGGGATTACATTGAATCTGTAGATTGCTTTCAGTAGTATAGCTATTTTCACTATATTGAGTCTACCAGTCCACGAGTGCAGGAGGTCTTTCCATCTCCTTGTGTCTTAATCTTTCTTCAGAGATTTAAATTTTTCATTGAATAAGTCTTTAATGTCTTTGGTTAGATTTATTCCCGAATATTTTTTTTAGGCTATTGTGAATGGAAGTGTTTCCCTGAACTCTTTCTCTGATTGCTTGTTATTTATATATAAAAAGGCTGTTGATTTTGGTAGACTGATTTTGCAACCTGCCACTTTGCTGAAAATGTTCATTTCTAGAAGTTTTCTGGTGGAATTTTTCTGATCTCTTATGTATAATATCATATCATTTACAAATAAGGGAAATTTTATTTTTTCTTATGTTTATGTGAGTGTCTATGTGAGTGTATGTCATATATTATATGGGTTCCAGTGGATGCCAGAAGAGGTGTCAGATCTCTGGAGTTTGAGTTACAGGTGGTTGTGAGCCACCCAATGTATTGGAACCAAATTTGGGTCTGCTGTAAGAGCAGCAAGTGCTGTTAACCATCAAGCCATCTCTCCACCCTTTTGGTCTTGTTTTATCAATGAAAGTATTCCGTTGATCCTGTTCACAAAAGGAATACATACCTAAAAATCATTAGCTCCTGATAGTAACTAATTTGGATTTCTGTCTACTTTGCCACACTCTTTAATGGCAGTTGAATAAATAACTAAAACACAGATTTCTCATGTCCTCTTGGAAGGTTCCTATTTTTGGACAAGGGGAGGAAAAAATTTCAGCTAATTTTTTTTTTTTTTTGGTCTTTTTGAGACAGGGTCTCCCTGTAGCCCCAGCTGTCCTGGAACTCACTATGTAGACCAGACTGGCCTTGAACTCACAGGTATCCACCTGCCTCTGCCTCCCAAGTGCTTGGATTAAAGGCATGCACCACCACTCCCGGCTCAGCTAATATTTATTAAACATCAAAATAGATGTTGAAGGCTGGGGAGAGATGGTTCAGACAGTAAAGTGCTTGCCACACAAGTATGAGGACTCATCTGAGCTAGATCCCCAGAACTCACATAAAGAAACTGGGTGTGTTGGCATATGGTTGTAACCCCAGCATGGGACTAACAAAAAACAGGAGGGTCCCTGAGGTTCCCCAGCAACCCAACCTAGCTGAATAAGCAAGCAGCAGCCCAGTGAGAGACCTGTCTCAAAAAATAAGGTGTTTTAGCCAGGCTTGGTGCCACATACCTTTAACCTCAGTATTCAGGAGGCAAAGCCAGGTGGATCTCTGTGAAATCAAGGCCAGCCTGGTTTACATAGTGAGCTCCAGGCTAGCTGAAGTTACAGGGAGACCCTGCCTCAAAAACAAACAACAAAAAAAAAAACCAAGGTAGGTACCTGAGTAATGACACCTGAGGTTGATCTCGCGCTTCTCCACACATGCACACACAAATGTATATATGTATGTATGCTTGGGAGAATCAGGTACCACAAGGCCTAAAATAAGCATTGGTTCATTCTTGGTTTAAATGGTTGTGTTAAGAGACATTGTTCATGATACTGCTATCATTGTTCATGATATGCTATGCTCATAGCTACACAGTCTCTCACGTTCAGCAACTCTGACCTAGTTCTTCAATTTGCCTAATGAAGGACAGAAGGTTCCCAGGAAATATTAATTGATCCAGTGAAAGCTATACACTGAAAACGTTTAAAAGCGCACGCACATGTAAAATCCAAAGACCCACATTCCCCATTCATTCAGCTACATAAATCATCTACTGTGTTTCTGTAATCTTTTCAAAGAGCCAGGATAGTCAATTTCCAATTATCTGTGTCAGTGGGGAACAGGCATACACTGAATAATGAAACCCACAAATAATCTATACGTTTAATTTTAGTAGTTGCTTCTAGCCAGCATGAAAAATTCCCACTGTGTGTATGATCATTCTTCCTGCCTCTCCTGTCTCTCTAGTGAGGACAAATTTGGCTAAAGGGTGCCTTCAGCAAGGAAGAGAGAAAGCCAGGGTTTGGACTAACTATGGATTTGCTCACTAGTCTTCGAAGGAGGAAGCTTCCCTCTGATTCACAGGAGGCCTAGTGTGGACGGAGGACAGAGTGGAATAATAGGTCAGTATTCTGATTCATACCAACACAAAGGTGACATGGGAGCCTTAGATAATCAGCCAATCTTGTCATTGACTTCTAGTTCTGAGACCCCGCCACAGAGATTAGGGGGACAAATTACATAAGGATCACACTGCACAGCATCAAATCCTCTTCACTCGGGGACCAAATATTGCTCAATATATACTATGATGTGGGTATAGGTAGACATAGAAAATGTAGGTGTATATTATACATATATACAAATTAATTACCCTGTGCCTTTGAAATATTGGATACATTAAAAAGAAGGTGTCCCGTTTAGCCTTAACTATCAACTTGACACAGCCTAGAAAGGAGTCTCAGCTAGGGAATTTTTTAGATCAGATTGTCCTGTGGGCTTATCTGTGAGGTACTATCTGGATTGTTGATTGATGTAGGAGGGCCCAGCCCACTGTGGGTGGCACCATTCCCTAGGCAGATGATCCTGGGCTATATAAGAAAGCTAGCTGAGCATGAGCCTATGGATGAGTCAGTAAGCAGCATCCTCCATGGTTTCTGCTTCAAGTTCCTGACTGAGTTCCTGCCCTGACTTCCCTCAGTGATGGACTGTGACCTGGAAGTGTAAGCCAGATGCTTTTCTTTCTCAAGTTGTTTGGTCAGAATGCTCTATCACAGCATCAGAGAGGAAACTGGAAACATAAATAGTCCTAGTTTGAGCACAATTCTAGAGTTATGAGAACAGAGTCTTGTAAGAAAATTGGCTCAGTCATCTTAGGTAACTTTTTTGTTTTGCTTTGTGTTTTGTTTTGTTTTGTTTTGTTGAAATGAGGTCTCACTCTGTAGCCTGGGCTCACAATCCTCCCGCCTCAGCCCTCTAAATGCTGAGATTACAGCTGTGAACTACCATGCCCAGCTTTCCTGTCATCCGAACACTTGGAGGCAGACAGGAGGATCACCACAAGTTTCCGTCCACATAGGGAGTTCCAGGACAATTGGGGCTACATAATAAGAATCACTTTTTTAAAAAGACAGAAAAAAAGTCTACTTGCCACCAAGTTGAGACTTGGAGAGTTTTACTCTCCTGAGCGCATCTTATTATTAGGGATACTTTCTCTTGACTGTTTTAAAGGGTCAAATAAATCCTTCCTCCTTTAAGTTGTTTCTGTCAGACATTCACACACACACACACACACACACACACACACACACACACCACAGATAAACTCAGTCCTCAACAAGCTGAGGCACGCATCAAACCCCAGTTCTGCTGCCCTGCAGTTTTAGGAAGAAGACATTTCCTTGTTGCTTGGACTCCAAGTCCTAGTTCCCATTTTAGGCCCCCCTGCATCATTTCTCCAAGGATGCTAACCTGATCTTGATCGGAATTTATGAAGGCATTCCAAAGTGCAGCCTTCTCTTTCTTTCCCTTCCAACAAACCTTTACATGGTGCCAGCTGACAAGCCCACCCCTTGGCATCAGTCTCATACCCACCTAGTGCTTGGCCAGAGCCTGGCTCACAGGCTCTAGTGCTGTTCAGCATGAGCTGGCTGGCGTATTACGTGTTATGGTTTGAATGTGAAATGTCCCCCACAGGCTTATATATCGAATGCTTGCTCCACAGCTGGATGAGGTTGTGAAAACTTCAGGTGGCTGAGGAGATAACTTCATCAGTAAAGAGCTTGCCACACAAGTGTGAGGACCTGGGTTTGATCCACAGAACACACTTAAAGAAGGTAAGCTTTGATGGTACACAATTGTAATCCAGAGCTGGGGAAGTAGAGACAGGAGGATCCCTGGGGTTCACTGACCAGTCAGCCTAGCTGAATGGGTGAACTCCAATTCCCAGTGAGAGACTCTGTCTCAAAACCTAAGCTGGACAACTCTTAAGGAATGACCCTGAAGTTGTCCTCTGACCTCCACACACATGTGCACATCCAAACATACATATGCACACACATACACACACACACACACACACACACAAACTTCAGCAATGGAGGGTGTGGCTGTGTGTACATGTACTTAAAAATGCACATAGCTGAAAGAAGTCATTCACGGGGGGTGTCTTTGATGACTGATCTTGCCCTGGTCCCTTCCTGTCTTCCTTTTCTCTACTTCCTGTCCACAGTAAGATGAAGATGCTCCTCTGCCACATCTCCCAGCCACCATGATATTCTTCCCAAGCATAGGAAGCCAAGAAATCATGGACTAAACCATCCCAAACCAGGATCCAAATAAATCCTTCCTCCTTTAAGTTGTTTCTGTCAGGCAGTCACAGTAATGATTAAAAAGTAGCTTCGGCTGAAAAGATACAGCTCAGCAGTTAAGAGCATTGACTGCTCTTGCAGAGGACCCGAGTTCAGTTTTCAGCACCCATATCAGACAGCTCACAACCACCTGTAACTCAAGCTCCAGGGGATCTGACATCCTCTTTTGGCTTCCTATGAAATGCACACATGTGCACATACCCATAAATGGACACACACACAAACACTTATTTAAAATAACAATAGGGGGCTGGAGAGATGGCTTAGTGGTTAAGAGCACTGACTGCTCTTGCAGAGGCAGGTTTGATTCTGAGCACCCACAGGGCAGCTACAAACTGCCCTTAACTCCAGTTTCAGGGGAATCCAACACCCTCTTCTGACCTCCACACCACTGCACGACACAGGTGCACTCACATACATGCAGGCAATACATTCATACACATATAAAATATAAGTAAATAGATTTAAAAAATAAAAATATTTAAATATACTTAACACAGGCTATGTGCCTAAGCGACTGCCTGACTATACACAGCCACACACTGGCTGACACCCAGTGTTCTGCTACTGTGTGACCTTGTCTGATGGGTTCATGGGAGATGACACACTCTTGAATCAACAGTGGAATTGATAGATGCTGTGATGGCTAATCTTGATTGTTAACTTGACATAGTTAGAAAAAAGGAAATTCAGCTAAGAAATTTCTAGCCTGTGGCCATGTCTGTGAGGCACTTTCTTAATTTCTGGTTGATGCAGGAGGGCCTAGCCCACTGTAGGTGGTGCCATCCCTGGGCTGGTGGTCTTGGGCTGTATAAGAAAGGCAGCTGAGCCAGACAAGGGAAGCAAGCCAGTAAGTAGTGTTCCTTCATGGTCTCTGCTTCAGTTCCTGCCTTGAGCTCCTGCCTTGGTTCCCTCAGTGGATGATGGACTGTAACCTATAAGTCAAATAAACCCTTTCCTCCCTCAAGTTGCTTTTGATCATAGTGTTTATCACAAGAGAAAACAAACTAGAATAGACACCCAGGGACATGGTACCTATAGCTAGGTCAGGTTCATCCCCATCTGCCCTGTAATAGGTGGTTTGTTTGTGTCCCAACTCCCTCTAGCACCCCTCAGATTTCTCAGTGTTGGAAAAGGTTATTAGAGCTCTGGATAAAGTTCTAACACAGCCTTGGGAGAGGGAAGTGCCAGGGGGGTCAGAGCTGGCAGCCATGTTTCCAGCCTGGGAGGGGGTGTAATAACTCTGGTGGCAGTGGAGGAACTGAAGGGCATGAAATAGTTTTGCCCCATGTCTTCTGGGGGAAGGGGTGGAATCCATAGCACCCACCCAGGCAGCTGTGTGCCCAAGTGTGGGAACCCATCCCCCGATTCTCTCCACACCCAAGACATCAGTGTTATGTGTTATGGGACTCACACAGGGCATGCATCTGCTTGGGGGGAGGGGACATGAGGCCTCAGGATGACTTGGGGAGGCTGTGCTGTGTTGCTCATAGGAGCCTGCTTTTCCAGAGGTGCTAATTCTCCACTGCACAGAGACCACAGTACTGACCTGTGGCAACATGTGGGTTGTTCAGGCTCATTAATGAGAGACAATTGTCATCAAAGGCACTCCTGATTTCTATAGTCAAATACCACGTCTGCATGGAATTCTCAGTGAATCTCCCAAGACAAAAAGACCCAAGACAGCAGTCAGGTGCTGTCCTACATATCCAGTGACTCTAAAGAGGCTGCCACTTCCCTGCCCACTGTGTCCCTCTGGCCTGTAAGAGAATAAATATCTAAGAAGCCAAGAGAGCCACTGAGGAGCAATAAAGATGACACACCTACGTCTTCTTGATCTGAGACAAAGTCTGGGGGCTCCCCCTCTAGCCAGCAGGGTTCACTTTTGTACCAACTAGTCCAAACCAGTTCAGGTAAGACTGGGGCTAGACCTGGACACCTCTTCATTTGAAGCCATAAACCTACCAGGCTTTTCCTTTTAAATTAACCAATCCAAAATTAGAGGAGGGGAAACCATTCTGACCCTTAAAACCCACGTCCTCCCGAGGGATTGGATTCTCAGTTTCCAAATTTCCCTATTCACTTGTGGAGCAATTTATCTGTATGAATGGGCATATGGATGTGTTGGATATGTGATTCTTACGTGTGTGGGTGTGATTATCTTTCATCAAAAGTCTATTGGCCTGAGAATTGGCCTCAGAAAAATCTGAGATTTTTCTTGCCTTTTAATTACTTAATTGCCTGAGAAAACAAACCTGACCCCAGATGGTGAGCATTCTCAAACCTGTCGCTGGTGGCAAGCCCATTCTCCTGGGGCCCTTAATTTCTTTCTTTTTTTCCCCCTGCCCATTGTTATGGTTTGAAAGTGAAATTGCCCACAAAGTTCATGGGTTTGAACACTTGCTCCCCAGTTGGTGCTGTTTGGGGAGATTACAGAACCTTTAGGTGGTGGAGTCTTGCTCAGGGAATCACTGAAGATGAGCCTTAAGGTTCTATAGACAGCTCAGCACTGCTTCCTGTCTGCTCTGCCTCCTGTCTGCTCTCTGCTTCCTGTCTGCTCTCACTTCTTATCTGCTCTCTGCTTTCTGTCTGCTCTCTAGAATCCGCCAGTGAGGGGCTGGGGGCATGGCTTGGTGGTAGAGAATTGGCCTAGACTCCCCCAGTGAGGGGCTACAGTGTGTTTCAGTCATAGAATGCTTGCCTAGTATGCATGAGATCTAGGTTTCATCCCCAGCACCACATATACACAAAGATGTAGAGCATCCAATAGCAAAGAGTAGAGCTGAAGATGCTCAAACTGAGTTCTTCATCTTCCAAATGGTGGTAGCCAGCTAGACCAATCAGAAACCAGTATTGGCCCCAGAGTCCTTGGCGCCCCCACAATGACTAAGCTTTGGTTTAGTGTGGGGAAGTGGACTCCAGGACTTCCTGATGGAACTTCATGTACGTCGGGAAGACCTAAAGGGATACCAGGAGAACGTGGACAGGTGCAGGTCAGGGTCCTCCAGGGATTCGGGCCTAACTAGCTGGTCCTCTTTGCTTTTAAATTCCTCTCACTCATATCCCCAGAGCTTAACATGTGTCTTCTTTTTGCCAATTTTCTGAAAGATATCAAAAATACTGCCTCTAAGCCCAAAAATTTCCCACAAAATGATTTGTGTTGACCTCAGAAATCTTCTAGGCACTGGATTTTTAAGACTTTCACCACTAAAAGTAGGACAGCATAAGGATTCATTAAGAACTCACTGTGACAATTTAGCCTTCTGTGGTTTTCCCATTTATTTCAGGATCTCTCTCTCTCTCTCTCTCTCTCTATATATATATATATATATACATATATATATATGTGTGTGTGTGTGTATGTGTGTTGTATATATGTGTGTACATATACGTGTTTCTCTATGTAGAATCCAGGTGACAACTTTGGATGAGACAGGGTCTTTCACTGAATCTGGAGCTCACCACATAGGTGAGACTGACTGGCCAGTGTGTCCCAGGCCACCACCCCCTGCTTGTTTTTTTTTTTTACTGTGGCTTCTGAGGGCCAAACTCAGGTCCTCATGTTTATTATGCCAAGTACTTTTTCAACTGACTCATCTCCTTATTCAGGTACAGGTTTTTTGTTTTTTTTTTTTTGTTGTTTTTTTTGGATAGGGTTTCCCTAGTCCCAGCATGCCTGGAGCTCACTATGTAGACTAGGCTGGATTTGGGCTACAGTCTTGCTTTCCTAAGTCCACTTCATTCTCCTGCCTCTCCTCCCAGGTGTGGAGATTACAAGTATGAGCCACCCTACCTGACTGGTGTCTACTTTTTCAAACTTTGGGGAAAATTCCAGACTATAGATGAATATGTACTTTCTAATGTATGATGTAGGTATTAGTTCTCAGCTTATTTCATTCAAAATATTTAATATAGCCAGGCGTGGTGGTGCACACCTTTAATCCCAGCACTTGGGAGGCAGAGGCAGGCGGATCTTTGTGAGTTCGAGGCCAGCCTGGTCTACATAGTGAGTTCCAGGACAGCTGGGGCTACAAGGAGACCCTGTCTCAAAAAAAGACAAAAACGAACAAACAAAAAAACAAAAAAACTTAATGTAACCAGGCTAAGAACATTGGGGGTTTGTTCCCCCACTCTTGTGGCTCTTCTTTTCTTCTAAAACTCCCATCTTCCAAAATGTACTGAAGAAAATTCACACACCACTTGAACCAAGATGTTCACCTACAATCAGCCCCATAACCCTAGGAAACAGTTCTTCGAATTCTGCATTGTAGTCTCTTCTTCCACTTGCTACTTCACCATGTCCTCTGTGATTAGCTTTCACTGCCACCTGGAGAGCTGGAGAGATGGCTCAGCAGTTAAGAGCACTAGCTACTCTTGCAGAGGACCCAGGTTCAGTTACCAATGCCCACATGGTGGCTAACAACCACCTGTAACTCCAGTTCCAGAGGATTTAGTGCCCTCTTCTGGCCTCCACAGGAATTGCACATATGTGGTACACTTAGATACATGCAGACAAAATCCTCATGACATAAATAAATAACCTATTAATTGTCACCTCCACACAACCTAGAATCACTTGGGAAGAGAGTCTCAATGAATGATTGATTGTCTAGGTCAGGTTTCACCTGTGTGTATATCTGTGGGGGATTGTCTTGATTGTTATTAGACTTGGGAAGACCCAGCCCATATTGTGGGCAGCACCATTTCCTAGTTTTGAGCCTTGGGCTGTATAAGAATACAGAAAGAGAGTTAAGCACTATCATGCTTACATTCATCTCTCTCTGCTGTTTACTTTGAATGTGACCAGCTGTTTCAAGTTCCTGCCACCTTGAATTCCCTGTCAGGATGGATTATAACCTGGAATTGTAAACTAAATAAACCCTTTCTCCCTTAAGTTTCTTTTTGTCAGGATATTTTATTACAGCAACAGAAATGAAACTAAGACATTCCTCCCACCTCCATCTGCTGCCTCTTAAGAGAAAGCATTGTTTCCTGACTGGAAAAAAATAGATCAGTGGGGGCTGGAGATGACTCAGTGTTAAAGAGTGTTACTCTTGCAGAGGACTTGAGTCTAGCTCCCAACATCCACTTCAGGTAGCTCATAACCACTGGATCATAACTCCAGCTCCAGGGGATCCAACATCCACTGCTAGCCCCTATGGGCACTGGGCTCAGTGCTTGTGCATGCACACACACAAATAATTAAAAATAAAAATAAAGCCAGGTGTGGTGGTGTACACCTTTAATCCCAGCACTAGGGAAGCAGAGACAGATGGATCTCTGTGAGTTGAAGGCCAGCCTGGTCTACATAGTGAGTTCCAGGACAGCTGGGGCTCAAAAAGACCAAAAAATAAAAATAAATAAAAAATAAATAAAATAAATAAATAAAAATAAGTTAGCCAGATGTAGTGGTACATGTTTAATCCCAGAACTCAGCTGGCAGAGACAGATGGATCTCTGTGAGACTGAGGCCAGCCTGGTCTACATCATGAGTTCCAGGTCAGCTGGGGGTACAAAGTGAGACTCTGTCTCATAAACTAAAATAAACAAATAAAGTGGTAGCTAGATTAAAAATAAATCTAAAGAAAACCAAATCAATGAAAAATGTTTCAAGTGAAGCATACCCCAAATCTGTGGCCACTCTTTGCCCCTCTGAGAAAGGCTGGTTGAAAAAGTCTGGTTCCAGAATCTCCTCTTCTCTTTCTTCCTCTGATTTACCCCATTGATTATCTTCATGCCTATCACCTTTGAACAGCAGCTCTCACTTCTAGATGTATGTTCTCCAACGTACCCTGATCTCTGAGCCTTTACTCTTCTGCTGGTTAGTTTTTATTGTCAGTTTGACACAACCTAAAATCACCTGTGAAGAGGGAACCTCAACTGAAAATTTTCCTCCATCAGATTGGCTTCTGGCCATGTCTGTGGGGGAATTTTCTTGATGATAATTGATGTATGAGTTCCCAGGCCACTATGGGTGGTGACATCATTAGGCCTGGTCTGTGTAAGAAACATAGCTGAGTAAGCCAGGGGGAGCAAGTAGGTAAGTAGCATTCTTCCATGGTCTCTGCTTCAGTTTCTGCTTTGAGCTCCCGCGCTGGCTTCCCTCAATAGACTGTAGCCTATACAATAAAATATACCCTTTCCTCCCTAAGTTGTTTTTGGTTATGGTATGTGGTAACAGCAACAGCAAAACAAATTAGAACAGCCCTATCCCTGAAATTCCATAACATGTGTTGCTAAAATTCCTTGGGTAAAATGTAAGCACTGTTCATCCCTTCCTCCCTTAGTCCCAACGACAAACCGCAGTACAGTCCACCAAAAGTGCACTCTGGGGAGCCAATGAGCTTATTGGGCTTACTTACAGAGCACCAGGTGAGGGGTTACTTATAGGAGTGTGGGTACTCCTCCCTAAGGCTGCACCAGAAAGTCTTCACCCAGCATTGGAGGATGGCTTCCCTACAGTCACAAAAATGGAGGGCCTCCCTATATACTCTAGCTCCTCCCTCAGTCCACAAGCAATCAGGGTTTAATTGCCCACTGTGGGTTGATAGATGTGGTTGGATACTCAGGCTTGAGAATCCTGTGACTCTCCCTGCCCCTCCATCCTATTTGAGGGGATCAACAGTCAATAAGCACAGCTGTGATAATCTTTGGCAAACACACATAGCTGAACTCAGAAAGATAGCCTCCATCTGCCTCAAAAAACACACTAGTAAAAAAATCATCCTGAAACTTCTGATCTCTTCAGAACGTGCTTTAGAGGTTCTTGTGGAGAAGAGCAGTTGCTCATGTACCCTAACTGAAGATCTTCCCTCCTCTGCTGGGGAAGGTCTTCCTCTGGGAGCCAGCACTGGAGCCTTAGGAGCATATACATACATGGAGCAGTGAGAGAGGAAGCAGACATCCGTATAGTTGGCCAGATCAGTTGAACCAGTCCTGGCCAACAATGGAGTGACAGATGTCACAGCCAGATGACCCTCACATCCACACTTTCTGCTCTTAATGTAGGAGCCTCCCCTTACAATGCATTCTATCACCCTGTGCTAATAGAATAGGGAAGTCTTCTATCTGCTCCCATAAAACAGTGTGTTATTACATGTAACACACAGTAGGGTGTTTGGTTTGTTTGTTTGTAACTTGTTCTCATGTAGCCCAGGCTGGCCTTGATCTCCTGATCCTCCTTCCTCCACCTCCCACGTTAGGATGACAAGAATGTGCTACCAGTCTTGGATTAAGTGTAGAATTTGTTCCCTTTTGTACTATTGAGACAGGATCTTATACTGCAGCCCAGTCTGAACTGGAACTCTTTATGTAACTCAAGTAATCCTGCTGCAGTCTCTGGAATACTTGGATAATAGATGTGAGCCGCCATAATAATTGTTCGTTGTTTGTTTTCTTCGTGTGTTTATTTGGGAGGATTTTGTTATATTTTTATTTATTTTGTATGTGTGTTTGGGTGGAGGTGGAGTTGGGTGTGTGTGTGTGTGTGTGTGTACATGCATACCCACATATGCCACTGCATGTGAGTGGAGGTCAAAGGACAACTTGTAGGACTCCTACCATATTGGTTCTGGTGATGAAACTCAAGTCCTCAATCTTGACATAAAGCACCATCAGCCAGTTCATCGTTTCTTGAGAAAGAGTCTCAAGCAGTCCAAGCTGACCTCAAGCTCCTAATCCTCTTGCCTCTATCTCCCTAGTGCTAGGACTATAGGTGTGTGCTACCAAACCCTACATATTTGCTTTTTTGTGAGAGCTCTCTGCAAGTAGAGACAGTCTTCAACGTCTTTAAACCCTTGATGCAGAGAACAGACGCTGCTGACAGAGAAAAGGTTTCAAATGTGTGTAGGTAGCTGGGTAGAAACTTGTGAGAGCACAGCATATATTTTGGAAAACCTAATCAGGGCTTCAGGCATTTTTGACAGGATAGAGTAATGAACTGAGTTTAACAAAATAAAATTTAATTGGAACAAATGTAAGGTTCTGCCCTTGGGTCCAAAAGGCACAGGTGTGGGAAGAACAAGCTGTGTGCAGTTGCAGTTGGTATAGAAAGCTGAGGGAGTTAAGATGTCAAGAAGTCAAGTACAGGTCAGTAGTGTGATGGGATTGCCAAAAACCAAAACCATCTTAGTTCGCACTAGATTTTGGAATGGGAGAGGGGGCACCTGCCTTCTAGGTAGACTGTATTATAGTCCTAGATTCCTTTTAAGCTTCACATTTGTGGGAGTATCAGACTGTAAAAGACTTGGAAGAAACAGACCATATGGTGAGGGGTAATGTTAAATGAGGAACAGGTGACAGACAGGGTCTATTTACCTTTTAGAAAGCATTATGCCCTGGCTATTTTATTGATTTTGTTATCTTTAATTTTTTGCACTTAATTTATGTATTTGGGGGGAATGTCTTACATATATATTCTGATTAACCTGCTATTGCTGTGACAAAACACTATCTAAAACAAACTTGGGGAGGAAAGGATGTATTTGACTTACATGTCACAATCACAGTCCATCACTGAGGGAGGCCAAGGCAGGAACTCAAACAGGAACCTAGAGGCAGGAACTAAAGCAAGGACCATGGATGGACACTGCTTTCTGGCTTGCTCCTCTGGTCTGTTCTCAGCCTGCTTTCTTATGCAACTCAGGACTACCTGTCCAGGGATGCTACCACCCATAGTGGGATAGGCCCTCCTACATCAATTGCCAATCAAGATAGCCTCACAGACAAGTCCACAGGCAATTCTGATGGGAGAAAATTCCTCAGTTGAAGTTACCTCTCCCCAGGTGTGTCAAGTTGACATCCAGCATAGCATGCCATGGTACAGACGCTAAAGGTAAGAGGACAGTTTGCAGGAATTGGTTCTTTCTCCCATGTGGATGCTGGAGATTGAACTTGTGTTGTCAGATTTGGAGACAAGTGCCTTAACCTACTGAGCCATCTCAATGGTCAATTATTATTACTGTTATTTGTTACCAACTGTGTGTTTGTATGTGTACAACGTAAGTTGTCTTTACTGTCCACTTAACATATGCTGTCTTTACTGTCCACTTTGTCTTTCGAGACAGGGTCTCTCATTGGCCTGAGACTTGCTAAGTAGGCTAGGCTGAAGTTCCAAGTGTATGTGTCCACCAGCCCTGGATTACTAGCATGCACCACCATGCCTGGATTTTTTAACATGAGTCCTGGGAGCTCAAATTCAGGTCCCATGCTTGCAAGGCAAGCACTTTACTGACTAGGTGCCCTCATTAACACAATGTAAGGGAGAAAGGTTTATTTCAGCTCACAATCCCATTATTACAGGGAAGTCACAACAGCAGGAGCTTGAAGCATCTAGAGATATTACATCCACAGTCAAGAGCAGAAAGAGAATGAATACACACTGCTTAGTGCTCAGCTAGCTTTCTCTACTCTGGTAGAGTCCAGGGGTCAAAAACCAAGGAATGGTGCCACCCAAGTAGGCATCAATTTCCTCTGAGATAAAGCCTTCCATCTTAGAGGAAAGTTAAGTAAATGCAGTAAGTTCCAAAGGGAAGTAAACAACAGGATGTCTAAAAGGAAGCAAACAACAAGATGTTCTAAATTTAGAAAGATAAACAACAGGATATTTTTGAGAGGAAGTGAAACATTCCATCCTGCACATTAACCTCAGGAAGTAACTGACTGAATAACTTCAGGAAGTCCCTGAAATTGACCAGGTTCACTAAGCTCCTCCCTCCCCAAGCAGTATATAAGTCCTAAGAACTGCTTGGAAATGCTGTCAGTGCATCCAAGACCACTGAAAGAAGTTCAGAATAACTGAGCTCTCTGGAAAGGACACTTTCCAACTTGAGTTGTCTGTAGGTTACCCAGTGAGCTCCAGGTTTTCTCTGTTCATGATGTTGCTAAAATTCCTTCTGGGAAGTAGGGACAAAGTTGGGCCCTCTCTTCCCTTGGGCCCCTACAATAAACAGAGGTGTAATTTAAATCAGAGAGTTAATTGGGCTTTCTAACAGAGCAGTGGGTGAAGGTTTACTTACAGGACTGTGGGTGTCCTCTCCCCAAGGCCGCACTGGAAAGTCTCCATCCAGGCATGGATTGTGACTCCCCAGAAGCCATACAAAAGAGAGACTCCCTATGGCTTATTCTTCTCATCTACCCTTAGTCCCTCTCCCTGGTGCAACTAGGGCCAACCAGTTGGTTGGGAGGAGTGACTCACTCCTCTGCCCCTCCTTTTCTTACAGAGGTCAAAAAGTAAAGAAGTTTTGTGATGATCTTAAGCAAGCAGGTGCAACCAAACTTGGGACGGAGGTGTCTTGTCTATAGGTTGCTGGTCTGATGACAGCCCTACACCACACATAAGCTGTCACCCATGCTGGGGTGGACTTTGGTGATGCAACTGTCTGAGCCATTTCTTTTCCTGTAAGTAACCCCTCACCCATAATCCTGTAACCCCAATAAGCCTCATTGGTTCATGAAGTTGGACTTTGGTGGTATCCTTACTTTGGTCTGTGGTTGGTTCCCTACCTGGGATGAGTAGGCATTTGTTCAAATCTCCCCAGGAATAGTGTCACAGAACAGCAGGTCTTCCCACATCAATTAACTCTTATCAAGACAGTTTCCTACAGACAAGCCTATAGGCCAACCTGATCTAGATGAGCCCTCATTGAGACTCTCCCCAAGATGGCAATTATGACTAACCATCACACTGAGCCATCTCCCTAGCCTACTACATAGCCTTACACATTTGAAGATGTGCATACCCTATTATAAGGAACTCATTTCTAACCAAAAGGACTATCACAAAGGAACAAGTACAGAGCCTCCTGCCAAGATACATTTTTTTTTTCATTTACTTATTTTTCCAGCATTGTCATTAATTGCGGTTAAGGGAAAGTACTAAAAAACATTTGCATAATCCTGATTAATTTTTACATTTCAAACAGCAGCAGAATCATGCTCCCTAATGAAGCATACCATTGTTCCACAGTATCCATGAGAGACTGGTTTCAGAATCATCCTTTTCATATCAGAATCTGTAGATGTTGAGGTCCCTTACTTGAAAAGCCACATTTGCCTATAACCTGCTCAAAGCCTCATGTATAGCTTAAATCACCCCTAGACCTCAAATGATACCTATCACAAGGCAAATGCTATGAAAAGAGCTGTTATATTCTATTTTCATTTTATATTTTTCATTGTTTTGTTGGTTTGCTTCTTTGTTCACAAGGCAAATGCTATGAAAAGAGCTGTTATATTCTATTTTCATTTTATAATATTTTTCATTGTTTTGTTGGTTTGCTTCTTTGCAGAACTGGGGATTGAACCCAGGGCCTTGCACATACTAGGCAAGTGCTCTACCCTGTACCACACCCATACCCTCCACCCTCTCACTGGAAGAATCGAGGGAAGCTTGCTATGGTTGAGCCCTTCACTAAGGGATTCTAGGCAGGTATTCTACCCCTGAACATGCCCCCAGATCCTCACTGGGGGATTCTAGGCAGGTGCCCTACTACTGACCCACATCCCAGTTCCTCACAGGGGGATTCTAGGCAAATGTTCTACAACTGAGCCATATCCCAGCCCCTCACTGGGAATTTTAGGCAGGTGTTCTACCTCTGAGACACACCCCAGTCCCTCACTGGGGGGATTTTAGGCAAGTGATATACCACTGAGCTATATCCCCAGCTGATTAAATGAATTTTAAAATATCTTCCTCCATGTTACCAATCACAGTCAATTTTCACTCATCTAAACATCATAAACAGTACATTAAATTGAACATTACTCATTTAATACACCCTCTGGGAAGCCATTTTACCCTTCCCCAAATTAAAGACCCTAGTAAATAAGTACATATGAATTTTCTAGCTGTGTACTCAAGTGGCTATGAAGTTTCAACTTCAGTTTTCCAAGTTTCACTTAATTTGTATCCCAAGCCCCTGTCTTTCTCTGCATCTAGAAACTTGATCTTGCCAATACATGGTCACTCCAGCTGAACTGGGATTTTTCTGTTCATCCCTTCAACCGTCAAGTTCCTTGTTATGTCATTTAAGGTCTGGTCTTTGACTCATGAAATTTATGAATCCATCTTTCAACATGAACTATTCAGTCAAATCTTCAAGGGTCTTCGCACACTCATGCTGACATCTGTGGGGATGGATGTTCCTGCCCCTGATCTGAAACATAATCTAGTGTCAGGATTGTGGTCTGCTGCACATAATGGTTCTGATTTTCAGTGAGTTAAACCAGTATTTCTCTAAATCTGGTCATCAGTATCAGCATAGTATGCTGTGATAAAATGCCTTGACCAAAAGCAACCGAAAGAAGAAAAAGGTTAATTTGGCTTATGATTCCAGGTTACAGTCTATCATTGGGGGAATGTTAGGGCAGGATCTCAAGCAACTGGTCATACCACATCCACAGTCAAGAGCGGAGAGGAGCTGGAGAGAAGGCTCAGCTGTTAAAAGCACCAGTTCCTGGAGTTCAGTTCCCAGCAACCACATTGGGTGGCTTATAGCTACCTCTAACTCCAGCTCCCCGGGATCCTATGCCCCTGACCTCCTCAAGTGCTTACCCACCCCCACCCACACACATACATGTAATTAAAAGGAAGATAAATATTTTTAAAATATCATCTAGAATCTGGGATGAAAGCAAATACTAGCACTGTGTGTATTGCTCCCCAAGTCTCCCTGGCTTACAAGAGGAATGCACTTTAAAAATAAAACGTTTGATGCATCTTTCCTGACTGTTCTCCAAGCAATGGAGCTTCTAATGAAGCAGTCTGTGGGAGGTGGTGGGTGGAAGGAAGGTCACAAAGCAGAAGAGCTCAGGAGGGCGGAGAAGCAATGAATGCCTGACAGTACCCTGTCAAATGCAAAACGATTTCATAAACACTAGCTGCTGTTTTCGAAAACATCTCTGGAAGGAAATGTTGTACAGATATGGGTGTGTTGGTGGGGGGTGTCTCCTCTAATGCTGCGCCTATAAAGTCCAAAATAGCGATATGCAAAGAAATCACTCTCCAAACCAGTTATTTTGAGAGGGAACCCAGTGGAGGGGATGGAATGGTTGGGTAAGAAT
>NW_008354022.1:2173977-2176058 GCF_000622305.1 Nannospalax galili | reverse complement strand
TCTCTCTCTCTCTCTCTCTCTCTCTCTCTCTCTCCCCTCTCTCTCTCTCTGCTCTCACTCTCTCAGCAAGGTATCACTAAGTAGCCCAAGCTTCCCTCAAACTTGGACTCTCCCTGTCCATGTTTCCAAAGCACTGGGATTGCAGGCGTGCACCATCCTGCCCAGAAAGAATTGGGTTACCTGTTGAGATCCATGTTTTCTTAGCTGGGTGATTGAGACCAAAGTCCCTTGATCTCTTTCAATCTTGGATTTTGAAGCTTGTAAGAATGGAGTCAAAATACTCACCTGAGACTGGGAAATGACTTGATTGAAAAAATGTTTCCCATGAAATCATGAGGACCTGAGTTCGGTTCCCTAGAACCTATGTAAAAAAGCTAGATGCAACAACCCACCAGCCTCTTTCCTGGACACCAGGGCTGACATCTCAGCCCAGAACCACCACAGCTTCCTGATCCCTAGCATCCAGAAGAACCCAGTTGCTTCTTGTGGTACCCAGGAGCCCTTGGGGTCTGGTCTCACCCACACCTTCCTCTGCTTCCCTGGGCCTCCACAACCCGCCAGCCACTCTCCTGGGTAAGTCCATTGCACCCTCCGGAACTTGAATCCCCCAGCCTCATTCGCCCTCCCATCTCCACTACTCTCCTCCTAGCCTGGGTACTGTCCCATTTCTTTCCTTGGCACCCCAGACACCAGGGAACCACCATGGCTTCCTGGTCCTTTGCATCCAGGCCAACCCAGTTCCTTCTTGCCCAGTCCCCAGGAGCCCTCTGTGCCTGGTCCTGCCCTCACCTCCCTCTGTTTACCTGGGCTGCATGGCCCACCATCCTCTTTCCTGGACACCTGGGCTGACCTCTCAGCCCAGGGCCACCACTGCTTCCTGATCCCGTGCATCCAGATAGACCCAGGTCCTCAGTGCAGTCCCCAAGAGCCCTCGGGGCCTCTTCCTGCCCCCATCTCCCTTTGCATCTCTGAGTGCCACAGCCACCAGCTACCCAAAACCAGCATCTTTCCTGGGCCCTGCTCCCAGGCCAGTCCAACCCCCAAATTACTGAGGACAACATCTTTCCTGGAGGGATCCAGACCTTAGGAGAAAGCCTTAGAGCATCTGATCCTCATCTGACTTGGGCCTCTGTGGGAATTCCTAAAGGCGAAAGCAATCTGGCCAATCCAATATAAAATCAATAGAGAGAAACTGAAGCCTAGACCAACCAGTTTTTCATGCCCAACAAGTAAACCATGATTTTTAAAAGAAGCGGACTTAAACTTGGAGGCTTAAGTCTCACCCAAGAATCAGAAACTACAAAAGAAATTCACATGTCAAAATCACAAAGGAAAAAATAATAACATGGAAAACCAAAATAATATATCCCCACCAAGTACCAACAGTCCTGTAGAGGAGTACAATGAGAAACCCCTAAAGGTGACACAGGAGATGGAATTCTAAAGAACAATTATAAACATGATAAGAGAATTCAATGAATTTAAAGAACACACAAAGAAAGAAATCAAAGAACTGAAGGAAGATAAGGATAAACTTCTGAATGAATTCAGAAAAGAGCTAGATACATTGATGACTACTCAGGCTGAAATGAAGAAGGAAGTGAAAACACTCAGCAAGCCAATTAGAAATGACAGGAGGAAGCCTCACCCATAAGGTGAATGAAATGGAAAACAGAATATCAAGATGGGAAGATAAAGTGGACAAACTAGACCACTCAAGCAAAGATTATGAAAAAATTAAGAAATCACAAGAATGGAATATGCAGGAATTATGTGACACCATAAAAAGACCAAACTTATGACTCATAGGTATACTAGAAGAAGAAGAATCCCAAGATAATGCCATGAACCAAAACCTTTCAGAATTGTAGAAGAAAATTTCCCAAAATTAAAGAAAGACATGCCCATAAAAATACAAGATCATATAGAACACCAAACAGACACAACCAGAAAAGAAACTCTCCATGGCACATCATAGTAAAAACACTAAACGTACAAAACAAAGACACAATACTGAAAGCTGCAAAAGAGAAACAACAAGTCAGATATAAAGGAAAACCCATCAGGATTACAGCTGACTT
>NW_008354022.1:2171891-2172382 GCF_000622305.1 Nannospalax galili | reverse complement strand
CAAGAAGAGATTAACAGCTTAAACAGACCCATATCACAAAAAGAAATCGAAACAGTAATACAAAACCTCCCAACTAAAAAAAAAGCCCAGGACCAGATGGATGTACAGCAGAACTCTATCAGACATTTAAAGGTCTACATCCAGTACTACTTAATTTATTCAGAAAGATAGAAATAGAGAGAAAACTTCCAAATTCCTTCTATGAATCCAGCATCACTCTAATACCAAAGTCAGGTAAAGATACAACCAAAAAAGAAAACTATAGACCCATATCATTAATGAACATAGATGCAAAAATTCTCAATAAGATACTTGCAAACTGCATACACACATCAAAAAGATCATACACCATGATCAAGTAGGCTTTATCCCACAGATGCAGGTCAATACTAAGTCAATAAAGTCATAAATCATATAAATGGGCTCAAAGACAAGAACGACATGGTCACCTCAATAGATGCAGAGAAGGCCTTTGACAAAATTCAACATGC
>NW_008354022.1:2168752-2170513 GCF_000622305.1 Nannospalax galili | reverse complement strand
TGAAGAAGACATGAGAAGATGGAAGGACCTCCCATGCTCATGGATTGGAAGAATTAATATTGTGAAAATGACCATCATACCAAGAGTCATATATAGATTCAATTGCAATGCCAATCAAAATCCCATGACATTTTTCACAGAATTGGAAAAAACCGTCCTAAGAGTCATAGGGAAGAACAAAAGACCTCGGATAGCCAAAGCAACCCTGAGTACTAAGAGCAATGCCGGGGGATTACTATACCAGATTTTAAGCTGTATTACAGAGCTAAAATCATAAAAACAACATGATATGGCACAAAAATAGGCCCATAGATCAATGGAACAAAATTGAATGCCCAAATATGAGTACATGCAATTTCACCCACCTGATATTTGACAAAGGGGCCAAAAACATTCACTGGAGGAAAGACAGCATGTTCAGCAAATGGTGATGGCAAAACTGGATCTCCACCTGTAGAAGAATGAAGCTAAACCCCTATGTTTCATGTTGCACAAAAAGTCAATTCCAAATGGATCAAAGACCTCATGAAACTCTGAAACTGTTAGAAGAAAACATTGGCAAAAACCTACAAGATATAGGTGTAGGAAAGGATTTTCTAAACCAGACATCAACTGCTCAGGAAACAAGGTCAAGAATCAACAAATGGGAACTCATTAAACTAAAAAGCTTCTGTACATCAAAGGAGGCAACCAGGGAAGCAAACAGAAAACCCACAGAATTTGAGAAAATCTTCACCAGTGATACATCTGACAGAGGTTTAACAACCAGAATACATAATGAACTCAAAAAACAGAGAATCAAGACAAGAAGTAATCCAATTAAAAGATGGGCTAAGAGGCTGAAGAGAGAGTTCTCAAAAGAAGAAGTAAAGATGGCTATGAAGCATCTTAAAGATGTTCATGAAGGGCATGGTGGCACACACCTTTAATCCCAACACTCAGGAGGCAAAGGCAGGAAGATCTCTCTGAGTTCAAGGCCAGCCTGGTCTACATAGTGATTTCCGGGACAGCTCGCACTACAGGGAGACCCTGTCTCAAAAAGACAAAAAAAAAATAATAAAATAAAATGTTTCGGTTTTTGATTGGTTTGGGTTAAGAAATTATGTGCAAATCTAGGCTTGGTGATGCACATCTTTAATCCTAGCTCTTGGGAAGCAGAGGCCAGCCTGGTCTACATAGTGAGACTCTGTCTCAAAAACAGTAGTAGTGTTTAGATTTGATACTGTCTACATGTCTTGCATCCCAATATCAGAATTTTTCTTTCCTTTCCTTTCCTTCCCTAAGAGATGGAAGCAACCTAAGTGTCCCTCAATTGACGAGTGGATAATGAAAATGTGTTTCATTTATATGATGGAGTTTTACTTAGCAGTAAAGAAAGATGAAATCATGAAATTTGCAGGTAAATGGAGGGAACTAGAAACTTTTATACTAAGTGAACTAACACAAACTTAGAAAAAAAATCGACATGTGTTCTCCCTCATATGTGGATCCTAGAACCAAACCCTGATAAGTATGTATCCAGATGTAACTACAGGAACCAGGATAATGGAAAGGAAACAGGGAGGTAAAGGAAAAGAGAGAAGCTGAAAGAGAAGAACAGTAGGAAACAGGCCTTAAGAAGGGAGATATGGATAAAAATTGGGTTATTTTAAGGGAGGGGGGAGGGAAGGATATACAAGGAACCTAGGGGCTAAATGGAAAGAAGGCGTTCAAGAGAGGCAGGAGCGTAGGAGAAGGTATTATTAAGGGATAAAGGGGGGA
>NW_008354022.1:2167397-2167931 GCF_000622305.1 Nannospalax galili | reverse complement strand
TCACATAGGCGGAACTGGTAAAAGAAAGGAGCCAGGGGTTCCTCCCAAGCCCATGTGACCCCTGAAGAACTGATCCTCAAACAACCTTAAGAGTAAAAACATAACAAGCAACAATGCCAGATAGGAGATACCTTCTTTTGAGTTGTTGGCCAGGGTGGCCAAAGAGAATCCCAGATTGTAACCCAGCATAGAAGTGGGAAATTGACAGCAGACCCCAATCTTATCTAAAGGAATATTGACAACTGATTGCTGCTAGATCAGGAACAGCTGGCCTTCCTAAAACAAAGACCTATAGATAGGCTGACTAGATTCACCAGATGGACAAGTATTGGGAATGGCTGGGGGGTTGCCAACAACACAGCAGACAGTAGCAGGGATAACAGAGTATAAGGGCTCTAGTGGGGGGAGGGAGGCTATGGAAGGGTGCCATTTGGGAAGAGCATGTGTAGTTGAGTAAGATGGTTTGGAATGTTCTGTGTGATACACACACACACAAAAAAAAATCAACAAATTTTTAAAAATGAATTATATTTG
>NW_008354022.1:2118107-2167172 GCF_000622305.1 Nannospalax galili | reverse complement strand
TTTGGTCTTTTTGAAACAGGGTCTCCCTGTGGCCCCAGCTGTCCTGGAACTCACTATGTAGACCAGGCTGGCCTTGAACTCACAGAGATCTGCCTCCCTCTGCCTCCCAAGTGCTGGGACTACAGGTGTGTGCCACCATGCCCAGCATGGAGATGTTTTTTAAAGGTTAAAAACTCATTCAATTTTATGGTTTACAGGGCTTATCCTGAGTTCAATACTGTATAACTGTATTAATTCCACAGCAAACCCAAAAATTTTATAGCCACTTTTGAAAGAGATGTATCTTTCAATACGTCTCTTTCAAACTGTTGTTGAGCATGTTCAAACTGTCATGAAATGCTTCTTCTAAAGAATTTTTTTTAAATATTAAAAAAAAAGCTAGATGTAGCAACACATGCCTGAAATCCCAACTCTGGGGAGGCAGAGGCAGTAGAATCCCTGGAGCTTGCTGATCAGTCAGCATACCAGGTCAGTGAGAGAACCTCTCCTAAAAAATCAGGTGGAGAGTGATTCCTACCCAATACTGACCCTTAGCCCCTTCATGAACATATGCACACACACACACACACACACACACACACACACACTACCCACTATTCCCACCTGGAACATATTTTTGTTCCCATTTTACAGATACTAACTAAAAAGGTACAAATGAACTATATAGCTATGTATAAATCCTTTGAAAGGAGGCAGTGACAGTGCAAGACTTGCAAATCAAAGAGAAATTTTAATCTTTGTTTTAAGAAATGAGTTCTCCAATTAAGTTCCAAAAATGTTTCCAGATTTAATATACAAAAATATTTGAAGGTTAAGGAGAAGGTACAGAAAGAATGTAAGAGCCAGAGGTTAGAGAGGACGACTTTGAAATAGCCTTCTCTGGACATGACAGGATCAGGTCACTGCACTCATGAGTTCACAGCAGCTGTGGTCCCCTGCACAAGCCCTACACAAGATCAAACCAGTCAACCTGCCAGCATGGAGAAGGAGCTCCTGAGGTCCCACCTCTCCCTGAGGATTCATAGACAGTTAACAGTTGCTAGGGGAAGGGGGCATAAGGCCATGCCCCTCCCTGAGGATTTATAGGCAGTTAATGGTTGCTAGGGGAAGGGGCTCCCATCCCTAGCTGAGGAGTTATTGGCAGTTGATGGTTTGGTTACTCTGGGAAAAGGGAATCTTTTCTTTCAGGTCATGGCCACTGGTAGATTGTCCAAGCCCCACTGGATGACCCCACAACCATGTGTTTATGGGCGGCACTAATTGGACCCAGTAGGCTGAAAAAATAAGTAAACGAAAACATTTATAAAGGAGGATATGAAGTTGGGAGGGAGATGTTATGGGGGAATTCTGGGGGTGGATTAGAGGGAGGGATTACTAGTATATATGATCAAGATACATGCATGTATGAAATTTTCAAAGAATAAAAATATTAAGTAGGGGCTGGAGACATAGCTCAGCGGTTAAGAGCACTGACTGCTCTTACAGAAGACCTGGGTTCAATTCCCAGCACCCACATGGCGCCTACGAATTGTCCTTAACTCCAGTTCCAGGGGAATCCGAAGCCCTCTTCTGACATCAACAGCCTTGCATGACACAGGTGCACTCACATACATGCAGGCAATACACTCATACACATAAAATAAAAATAATAAAAAAAATTTTTAAAAAAGACCAAAAAAATTAAGTAAAGGAAATAAAACAGGAAAAATACATGTGTTCATGTAACTCAGTGGGTTGTTTTAGGTCAGGTTTATCTATTTTTCCTGCACTTGTCATGTATGTTTTTACATTTATCTATGTAGGGAGGTGTGCATTCACCTGTTGTGGAGCACAGGTAGAAGTTAGCAGACAACTTGAAAGAATCAATTCTCTCCTTCCACCATGTGGGTCCCAGGGATCAAACTCAGGTCATCAGGCTCTGCGGCAGTTGCCTACCCATTGAGCCATCTTGCCAGCCCCTGGTTTTGTGTATTTTGGTAGGGCATTGGGGCTATACATATTTAGACATTTAGGATGGTGCCACACTCCATCTGCTTCTGAGGCACTCCTTGACATATAGTGCTATTTACACAAACGAAAAGAGTTAAGACCCTGCCCTGTGCCAGCCACAAACTCCATGACTGGTGCAGCTCCTCCAGAACAGAACTGTCATTTTTCAGTGTGGAATGCCTCATCTGCTGGTAGGCAATGATTGGATTATATAAGCTCATCTCCCAGATAGACACTATTAATTATATTCTCATCCACCCAACAGCTCACCAGAATAAAATGCTTTGCCCAAATTTTTTTAAATCAAGGATTTGATTATAATATGCACTTTAAAGACACTTAAGCAAATTGTTGACTTTTAAAGGAAGATGTCTACCTTCTCCAGAGTCCTACACACCTGAACTCCAGGCTCGCCACTGCACATACTAACTGATGCTCTAATTGATGACTCTGCAGGATCCTGGAGCCGCTTTTGAATCATCTGAGAAAGATTAAATTATGTTCAGTAGTGCCTTGGTGTGAAGAGCATTTTATACTGTATTTCCAGTCTATGGATTTTGCTCACTCACAGGAGGCACAAGGTGACTCTTATTGTCCAGGATCTAATTCATTTTAGTTCGATTTGAATAGCAACGCATTACTAAACAGCCACCACTCATCCTCAACTATTGCTACACAAGGGAAGGTGGAGTCTATTCCTTCAGCAAGCTCACAGGCTCATGGTTAAATAAAAATAAACAATTGGGGCTGATGAGCTGGCTCAGTGGGTAAGAGCACTTGACACCAAGCCCAATGACCTGAGTTTATTTCCCTGGACCCTCATGGTGGAATGAGAGAACCGACTCTCACAGGCTTTCTGCTAACCTTCACACATGCACCATGGCATGTGCACAATCATTTGTGCAAGTGCATGTACACACACAAATACACAATAAATAAATAGGGGCTGGAGAGATAGCTAAGTGGTTAAGAACACTTGCTGCCCTTGCAGAGACCCAGGTTCAGTTCCCAGCACCCATATCAGGTGGCTCACAACCACCTGTAACTCCAGTTCCAGAGGATCCAATGCCTCTGCAGGCATTTCATGCACACGGTGCACATGCATACATACAGGCAAACATATATACACATAAAATAAAAATTATATAGAGATTTAAAAGATAAAGTAAAATAAAAACACACAAACAGCTACACAAAGCTACACACCTTGTAACCCCTGTAGCTGGTTCACACAAAACTTAACTGGATGATTGCTCACTCAACAATGATTCTCAGGAGTAACGCAGGCACACAACAGAAAATAGTTCCGCTCTACAATGGGAAATTCTCAGGACTCTATTTCAAGAATATGAGGAGTGGAGGCCAGGTATGGTGCATGCCTCTAATCCCAGTCCTTAAAAGACAGAACCAGGAGGGCCACCGCAAGTTCAAGGGTAGCCTGGTCTACACAGTAAGTTGCAGGTCAGCCAGGATACTGGATAGATGCCCCTCCACTCTTCCTCCATACTCATCGTCTCAAATACAAGACAGCAACTTTTCTGTTTTGGATCCCAATCTATATGAATCTGAGTTGTCTGGAAGTGTTATAAGATCCCCACATGGATCCCTATTGGCTGGGGGGAGGGGAGGTGGCTCAAGATGAAAAGAATTAGGCTAAGCATGAACATTTTTTTCTTTTTAAGACTGTCCTTTTTTTTCCCTTTTCTGCACGCTCCTCATTTCAGTCATTCCTCCTCCCTTCCAGACCCCAGGAGCCGGGAATAAACACAGGCGGTCTTCCCACTGATGTAAATAATCGTGGGCTTTATTTAACCCATCTGCTTGGGGCTGGTGGTTGAAACTGTAGCTTTAGGGTGTTTTCCACCAAAAGCCCCTTGGGCACTGGGGAAGTTGAGCTGCTGCATTCCTTGAGAACATTTGTTCCACCTCTTCAAAAGAACCCTCACTCCAGAAGCTCTGGGTTGGTTTTAGTACTGTCGTCAGGGGCAGGGTGTCTAGCCAGTTTCTCCTCGTTAATAACCACTTTCCCTCTCTTTTATTTTCTCTTTTGTTGCCCAGGAAGCATCTATCTGCCTCCCAGACCCACAGACTTCTTGGCTCCATCATTCTGACCGGGAGCATAGATTTGAACACACCTAGGCAGCATGGCACCCTGGTCCATGGTACCCAGCAGCCCCAAGCCAACATCTATGTAGCTATGATACCATGTTTCTGTGTCTATACCAGGGTTCCATTCTCGTGTAACCATGGTGTCCTAGTTTTGTTTCGGTGACTGTAAGAAAATACTTTGGCACAAAGCAACTTGGAGGAGAAAAGGTTTATTTCAGTGTACAAATGCAGGTTACAGTCCATCATTACAGGGATGCTTGAGACAACTGGTGACATCACATCCATAGTCAAGGGCAGAGAGAAACGAATGCATGCATGCTCACTCACTTGCTTGTGCTCAGCTCACCTTCTCCTCTCTTACAGTTCAGGAAACCCTGCCTAGGGAATGGTGTTGCCTACAGTGGGCTGGCTGGGTCTTCCCACATCAATCAACTTAAGACAATTCCCCACAAACAAGCCCACAGCTCAACCCAATGTAGATAATCCCTCCTTGAGACTCTCTTCCCAGTGGTTCTAGGTTATGTCAGGTTGACAATTAAAAGCTAACCATCATACACAGTAACACTAGAAATTAAAGCTTAGGACACTTGTTATGTGCTATGTATTGTCTAAGCAAGTGCATCCAAGGATAGCTACAAATGGGGCCCAACACATTTGTAGATGACATCATATCCCAGTGTCCAGAGGTTGGATTCTCCTGCAGTCCACCTTCAAATTTTGGTTTGTTTAATTTGCTTGTTTGTTTGGTTTTGCTTGGTTGTTGTTTTTATTCTTCATTAGAAGATAGAATCCCCATGTAGCTCTAGCTGGCCTTGCATTTTCTATGTAACCCAGGCTAGTCTTGAACTCCTTATCCCTCTGCTTCAGTCTCACCAGTGCTGGTGTCAGATCCCCCCGAAACTGGAGCTGCAGATAGCTGTTAGCTGCCATGTGGGTGCTGGGAACCAAACCTGGGTCCTCTGCAAGAGCAGCCAGTGATCTTAACCACGGAGCCATCTCTCCAGACCTCTGCTTCTATTCTTGCTTGAGTTCCTGCCCTGACTTCTCCCTCTGATGGACTGTGACCTGGCAGAATAAGTCACATAAACTGTTTCTTGCCCCATCATCGTGTTTATCACAGCAACAGAAAAAGCAAATGAGAACAATGAATGAGACACTGGAGAGCCTGGGTAGGTGGCACTCTGTCCCACCACACTGCTTTTCTCTCACCCCTGCCCTGAGCCTAGCTCAGCCTAGCTGAGGAGTTGATACACCTTCTCCTTTCTGCAATTGCCATGCCTCAGAATAGGACTGTTGCTGCTCCAAGCTGCCTTTATCTCCTCCTGCCTTAGTCTTTTCATGCCAACACCACAATCTATCTAGCCTGAGCAGTTTTCAAGCAGGAATTTATGTCTCACATTCTTGAAGATGGAGCCCAAGATCAAGGAAGCAACCAATTCTGTGTCTGGTGAAAGTTTCACTTCTCTATTCATTGATGAGCTGTGTAGACTTTCTCACAGTCTGGCTCTTTTCCTTGCAGGACTCTGTTCTCTTTAACACATTTTGACCTTTAGGACACATTGCATGGCCAAATCCTACTGACTCTACCATCCTTTCACCTGAGCTCAAATAAGTTTCTTCATTGTCTTCTGGAGTTGGAACCCTCAAGATATCTGAGAAGTCTTAATAATATTTAATACTTTCTTTTTTCTTGAGACAGGGTCTCACGTAGCTCAGGTTGGCCTTGAACACATATGCTTGAATCCAAGCATAACCTTGAACTTCTGATCTCCCTGCTTCTATTTCCCAAGTTCTGGGAGTACAGGTGTGCACCATCATGCCAGGTTTATGAAGTGCTGGGGATGGAACCCAGGCTTCGAGCATGCTAAGCAATCACTCTAGTAACTGAGCTACATCCTCAGCCAAGTATTTAGGACCTTCTCTGTCGTATGCGTCAGTCTTATGTCCACTCAACTTATCATGATGCTCTGAGCACAACTACCAAAGCTTTACTTCAAAACTGTACATCACATTACACCACTGACCTGCTCAGAACCTCAATGGTGCTTCACCGCACTGAGAATGAATGCCAAAGTTCTTGTGACTCCCCTTACTGCCCTTTATGGTTTGGTCCTCTTTACCTCTGAGACTTCAACTCCTGTCACCCTCCCGCCTGTTGAGACACACTGCATCCCTTTTAAGATTGCTTTCTTCTGTAATGTTCCAGCATCTAGATATGCTCCTCTTTTGTAGTCTTCTAGCACAAGACCCTGCCTTTCTTTATTCTCTTCCGGGACCTGATCACTGGTTCCATTCACCTCACACAGCAGGACCAATGGTCTGATGGTCCCCTCCAAAGAACCACAAAGATTTGACAGTAGGCTCTCTGGACAGGCATTTGAGCTGAGGCTGGCTGTCCCATCTCAGATCTTATCAAAGGCATGGATTCTGAACTCCATGTTGAACATAGCTTAGTAAACGGCTGATGTGTTTTAAGAGAACTGTCCCCCACAGGTTCCTGTATGTGAACACTTAGACACTCCAACAGATGGCACTTTTGTGGAGGTTATGGAACGCATAGGAGGTGCAACCTTGTTGGAGGAGTACGTCATTGGGAGGCAGACTTTGTGGCCACTTCCTGTTCTCTTTCTGCTTCCTGTGTGCCGATGAAATATGATTTCCCTGTTCTTGTTTCTCCTGTCATGTCTTCCCACCATCATGTACTCTAGCCCCCTGGAACCCTAGGCTAAAATAAACCCTTCCTTCCTTCAGTTGTTTTGGTTATGGTATTTTATCACAGTAATAAAAAGATAACCAAAACAAGTACTTCCTCTAGTTATAATTATATTGGTTGCTACTTATAAGCAACTGATTTTGAGTCTGCTTCCTCTACCAACTTTCTCAAGTATTTACTTAGGCTCCTGCATCTCAAACCCTAGAGTTGTCCTGAGTCTTATGTTGGTTTCTGTCTCATTCTTTTCTACTTCTGTTGTTATTTGGCATCCACATCACATTGACCCCATGGTCCAGGGTCTTGGTGGAAGATAGGGGAATAGAGAGTGAAGATGTAGGTCTGAGAACACTCTTCCAAAATCCAAGCCAGAAATCAAAGTATAAGCACAAATGGAGCTTAAGGCATAATGTAGGGAGGGAGGGGCTGGTGCGATGGCTCAGTGATTAAGAGCACTTGCTGATCCTTCAGGGGACCTGAGTTCCCAGTACTCACATCTGTAGTTCATTCCATGGGATCTGATGCCCCCTTCTGGTGTCAGTGGGCACTTCACTAATGTGCACCTACCCACACAGAGACACACAGGCATAAAATTTTTAAACATTTTTTAAATCTTTAAGATATAATAGGAACCACATGTTTTCAGTTCTGATAGCAGCAGACCAGAAGCTGCAGCAGGTGGTAGAGGGTGAACAGAGACCACTATTTTTCTAATTCCCGTGTAAGGAATGGACAACACTGTCTTTCCTGCTGAGGACTTCATAGAAAACATTATTCTGACTTGAGCAGGAGGCTGGATTGTAGAGCACTAAGCAAGGAAACTTGGAGATTAACTACTAAGCTTCTGTGGAGTTTAAGTATAAGATAGTGGTGAGGGGAAGGATGGTGGTAATGAAATAGCAGAAAAAAACAAATAAATGGACCAAAGAAAGAATTAAGTTTTGGGAGAAATCAATGCTACACCAATTTGTTTTAATTTTATGAATATATGAGTGCCTGCATGTATTCAGGGCCCTCAAAGACCAGAAGAAGGCATTGACTCTTCTGGAACTGAACTTATAGGCAGATGTTAGCTGTCATGTGGGTGCAGGGAACTGAACTTGGGTCCTCTGTACTCTTAACCATGAAGCCATCTCCCCAGCCCCAGGCATTATTTTGAACTGTAGTGATAAAGTAGATGTCTTTCTTGTGAGAACAGGCTGGGAAGTGGGGGACCCTAGAGCCCAATACCCTTGCCTTGGGCAACCTCTGAGCCCCAATCAACTCTGCAGCAACATGCTATGGAAAGCCCAGTCTGAACTTGGGTCCTCTGTACTCTTAACCATGAAGCCATCTCCCCAGCCCCAGGCATTATTTTGAACTGTAGTGATAAAGTAGATGTCTTTCTTGTGAGAACAGGCTGGGAAGTGGGGGACCCTAGAGCCCAGTACCCTTGCCTTGGGCAACCTCTGAGCCCCAATCCACTCTGCAGCAACATGCTATGGAAAGCCCAGCACACAAATGCCAAGGTTAGCTTGTGCTGGTGGGCCCATGCCAAGAACCACAAAAAAACCCCTCCAATTTATTTAAAATACAGAATTTGGCAGGATTTCCTACCTAGACAGAGAGCAGTCCATTACTTCACCTTGTGAGCTACAGTACACCCTCTGTTTTTGTGTTTCTGTTAGCAGGACCTCTTGGCTGACAGAGCAGTCAGTTCATCCATCACTCTTCCCATAAACCCAGGAACCAGACAGCAGAGCCAGAATCCCAGGGGGCACCCCTAGATACTTTCACATGGGACCAAGTCCCCCAGACAACTCTGTGTATACATAGGGTATCTTGTTGCTTTAAATTTTTAATTATTTTTTTTATCAATCCAGCCCTCCAAAAAAATCTATTGGGGGAACTGTAATTTTGCTTCCAATCTCCCCCATTTATTACTCCCCTAGGTGCCCATAAAAGGCTCTGGAGTTTCAGTTCATGATTTGAATCTTTACAGATAATTAGCTAGCAGAACGACTCTGAAAAGAGAAATAGGTATATATATTTTCACAACTTGGTGGGGAGTGAGTGGGAAAATTCATGGGAGAAGCATCCCCAGGCTGTCTTGGCTCATCTTCGTTCCAGAAACATAAACACGTAATTCATTGAAAGATACAACATTTTGGTTCTTTAATTGTTGCCATAAAAAGTACATTTCTGCCCTCTCTAAAGCATCTTATTATAAAGCCACTTGGCTCTGCCACCTTTAGCATCCTTACTCATTTTACTTAACCTGTTCCCTACCTCCTCAGCCAGTCCCAACAGCTAAACATAAGAGGACTGACCAATGTTCTCCCTCTCCTGCCTTTTCTACCTCCTCCCTCAACTCCTCATAGCTCCCTCCCTCCAGTTTTCTATTTTCCCCCATATCTTCCCTTCCTCACCAGTTATTACCATAACCATAACTGGCTGCCTTGTATGTGGGTTACAAGTTGTGTAATAACAGGTGCACTCAGCAAATTCCTTGTAACAATGTTGGGAAAAAATAATATCCACATTCATGCAGATATCCACTCACGCCCACCCCCTCAATGTCTGAAGAACCTGTGGGTCCTACGAGTTAAAAGACTTCCTCAAGTTGTAATCTTACCCTCCCAATTCTCCTTTCTGCAAAACATATATGTACAAATGTTGAGGGGGGTGTGTCTTTCCTATTACTGTGACCAAAACAATAACCAAAAACAATTTGGGGAGGAAAGGGTTTATTTGGATTACAGATTATAGTCTGTCACTGAGGGAAGTCATGGCAGGAACCTGGAGGCAGGAACTGAAGCAGAGATCATGGAGGAATGTTGCTTATTGGCTTGCTTCCCCTGGCTTGCTCAGCTACATTTCTTATACAGCCCAGGCCCACTTGCTCAGGGATGGAACCACCCACAGTGGGCTGGGCCCCCCTACACCAATTAGCAATCAAGAAAATGCCCCACAGACATGCACAAAGTCCATTCTGATGGAGGAAATTCCTCAATTGAGGTTACTTCTTCCCAATAGGACTTGTGGGTCTGCTAAATAATTTAGTGAATGGATAGGTCATGTGAGCAAAGTCTTCATGAATGGAATCCATATAAAAGTAACTCCAAGGAGCTCCTTCATCCCTTCCACCAAGGGAGGATGCAGCAAGAAGATGAAATTCCCAACCTTCTAGCACCTTGATTTGAACTTCTAGCTTCCAGGACTGTGACTGTGAGAAATCTATTTCTCTTATTTGTTAGTATCCACTCTGCAAGAGTCTGAATTAAAGCTGGCCCAAATGAATTTGAAGATGAACTGCTCTGTGTAGACTACTTGAGTTTCTCTGGGCTCATAACTGAGCAGAGACTCCCTGAATATTACTAGTACCACCACTAACCACTGTCTTTCCCAGTTAAGTCCTAAGAGGTTCATGTAGCTCTTTAAACAAACTTATGTCTAAAATTAAGGATACTTGTTCTCTCCCTACCCCATCTCTAAGGGACTAAATCCCTAATAAGCAAACAGGTTCACTGAGAAGCAATAAAACATGACACATTTCCTACTTCTTGGTCTGTCAAGAAGGTCTTAATTTTTTATCTCCAATGGGGCCCCTTCAACTGACTTGCTTAGAGTCAAGTAGTCCTGGTAACTCAACTCAGGGCTGTGACCTACCAGCACCCATTTCTTTAAGCTGATCAATCCAAAATAAAGGGAGAAGAAATCACAAAACCCTTAAAAATCCATTTTCTCCCCCAGGGAATGATGGATTTTGGTTTCCCCAATCCCCTCTCCACTGTGGAGAGCTTTTCTCTGTGTGAATGCACGTATATATGTAATTCTTCATCTTTCAATAAAAGTAATAAAAGTGTTTAACTGCCCCTCTCCACCAGTTTGAGATTTTTTTTCATCTTTTAATTCTTTAATTAGCTAAGAAAAATAACACAACCCCTAGACAGTGACCATCCCTGAACCCATGCCAGTAGCACATCCGCAATGCTAACTCAAGACAGAGTTAGGTGGAAAAATCCTTCCACCAGTATTGAAAATCTTAATCTCTAATTGAGGGACTGGAGAGATGCATCAGCAATTAAGAGCACTTGCTCCTCTTGCAGAAGGCTCAAGTTCAGTTACCAGAACGTATGATGGGCAGTTCCTAAAAGATATAACTCTGGCTCCAGGAAACCTGTTGCCCTCTTCTGGCCTCTGTGTGCACATATACATATGCAGACACACATATTTACATTAAATACCTAATAAAATAAATCTTCAATCTCTGGTCAGTGGAGGCTTCCCTCCCACTGTATTTCTGTGATTAGTTTCTCTTGTTATTTTAGTTTAATAAATCCTTCCTTCAGACTTCAATGTTGGTATCCGGTCCTCTGAACCTGGATCAAGAGATGCTTTGACAACCCCCCCCCCCCCCCCCCCCCCCCCACACAAACCCAACTTCTCCTTTTTCTTCCCTCCTTGTCCCTACCCCCCCCCCCCGCCCCGACACACACAAAAAATGCTTTATTCAGTATTTTTCCTCTTGTCTGGGACAAACTTTTCAGGGCACACTGCAAAATAAAACATAAGACGTCTTTCAAATATTATCAAGAACTTCAAAATGGTGACAGCAGAACTAAATCAAGTTCAAGATCCTGTGTGCATTTTGCCCATGGATTAAGAAATAGTTGTGGGATCTATATTCTTTCTGGGAATTTATCAAATTTAGGGTAAATAGTCCTTGCCCTCTATTCTGATATATGAGTTACTTATCTCATTGATGTGACAAAATACTTGAGAAGAGAAACTTAAAGGATAAAGGGTTTATTTAGTTTCACAGCTAGAGGGCACAGTCCATCACAGTAGGGAAGACATGGCGGTAGGAGTGTGAGGCAGCTGGTCGTATTGAATCCACAGTCAGGATGTGGAGAGAGATGAATGCTGGTGCTCAGCTCCGTTTCTCCTTTTGATTCAGTCCAACTTACTGTTTGGGTTTTCCTATCTCAATATCTAATGTAGAAAATCCCTCACAGATACAGCAAAGATTTGTTTTTAAGGTGTCAAGCTGGTAATCAATATAAACCATCACATGACTGATTTGAAATAGCATTCAGTGTGGTCTCAGTTATTGGATAGAAAACTCAAAGCAATTGGGTAGGAACGCCTCTTAGGGAATGACTTATTGTCTATCCTTTCCCACAGTAGCTACCAAATTTCCATGTAGAGTTTACTTGCATTCATTTCCCAAACCACAAAGCATCTTGACATTGACTTGACTTCAGTACCTGGGACCAAGAGCACTTCATCCTTTTGGAGAAACAACGACAGGGAATTCTTCACCCTGTTTCTTGAAATGGGTCAGCTCCTTATCAGCAGGCATTATCCAGGTCTCAAGGGAAAAATAAGTCAAATATAAAGTGGTTATTAACTACCTAAAGTTTCAAATCAGCTGGGGAAATTTTTTAAACTAATAGAAAAATAGAATCTTGCAAACTTCCAACCAAAGTAATTTCAAGATGGCATGGATCACAAGGGAAATGGCTGTTTCCCCAGGACAGTGTTCATCTCTCCAGCAGAGTGGGATTCCAGATTCCACCAGGGAAAAGTTGTCAAGGAAAATTAAAGAAGATTCTGGAATTTGGACTGTGTGTTTAAAATCACCTAGGGAGTTGTAAAAACTCAAACAAAACTAAAACTGAGCCTTGGGTAATTGAACATGGATTTTATTTTTGTTCCTTAATCTTTTAACTTCTTAGGTAGGAATGTGAAATAAAGAAAGAACAACATCTTAAACCACCAAAAGTCCATTTGTACCTCATTCAATTTTAGTAATTAACAACAGAGGACCAGTCTAATTCAACCTCTGCTTCTACTCAATACTTTCCCTCCCTACACACACACATACACACACACACACACACACACACACACACATTTGAAACAAAAACAACATAAGAGATTTGCTAGACTCAGAATTTATTTCTAAAAGATGAACACTGAGGGTTGGGCATGGTGGCACACATCTTTAATGTTAGCACTTGGGAAGCAGAGGCATGAGGATCTCTGTGAGTTCCAGATTAGTAGGTGATGTATAGTGAGACCCGTCTCAAAAAGTCAAAAAATTAAAAACCAGAGATGAACACTCACCCCTGGAGACGCCTCTTCATTTATTACTTATTTATTTGTTTGCTCATTTATTTCTCAGGTGCATGCTACTCCATCATGGTGATGGGTATAACATACTAGACCTCTGTCTAAGTTATTTCTAGATTTTTTTCCTCTGGAAAATGGGCCTGTGATGAATGAGCTTCTGTTTACAGCTTTCCATATTTCCAGGTTTGGTGGTTAACGCTGATTGTCTATTAGACAAGATCTTGAATCACCTAAGAGACAAACCCTGGGTGTGTCTGGAGGAAGTTTTTAGATTAGTCTGAATGATGTAGGAAGACCCTCCCTGAACATGAGCAGCACCATCCCATGGGCTGGGGTCCTGGACTGGATTAAAAGGAGAAAGCGAGCTGAGCACCAGCATTCATCTCTCTCTGCCTCCTGACTGTGGATGCCATGTGAGCAGCTGCTTCACACTCCTGCAGTCATGCCTTCCCCTCTGTGACAGACTGCACACTCAAACTGTGAACCACAATAAGCTCTTCCTTCCTTAATTTGTTTATGTCCGCTATTTTGTCATAGCAACAAGAAAAATAATACACCAGACTTTGATGTTTAATCTCAACTGTCAACTTCATTGGATTGAGAGATACTTAGGAGATTGCGGAAGCACACCTCTGACTGTCTGTGATGGTGTTTCCTGAGACCTTCAGATTATTAGGGTTCTGCTCTGTCAATGGATTAGTCTTCCGTTGGACACATAATATGACAACATCATTGGGAAGTAAAAAAAAAAGTAGGACATGGAGCCCAATTGGAGGAAGTAGGTCATTGAGGACCTTATCTTCCTTTTGGTCTTTTCTGTCTGTATTGTGACAAAGAGCCTCCACCACACACTCTGGCCATCATAATCTGCAGTCCAAGGTGCCTTGGGCCAAGCAAACATGTACCGAACTCTCTGAAACCTAGAGCCAAGTTGTATCTTTCAAGTGTTTGCTCACTATAAGGAGAAAAGCAGGTAACACAGATCACAGATTCTGTAGTGAATCTAATGTGTAATTAAGGTTGAGATACTTTTATGATGTTTTGCATCTGTGTGTGTGTGTGTGTGTGTGTGTGTGTGTGTGTGTGTATTCATGGGTGGGGTGTGCATGTGTGTCTGCATATGTCTGGAGGCCTGAGGTCAACCTCAGCTGTCATTCCTCAGGCACCATTCACCTTGTTGTCTGAGACAGGGTCTTTGATTGGCCTAAGACTTACCAATTAGACTAGACTGGCTGTCCAGCAAGCTGCCTCCCCAGGTCTGGGATCACAGTGGTATGCAACCACACCCAGTTAGGTTTTATTAATGTAAATTCTGGAGATCATACCCAGGTCTTCATGCTTGTATGGCAAGCACTTATTGAGTCAGCCATCTCCCCTGCCTAAAGCTGAGAAGTTTTGATCTAAGGGAAAAATCTGTTTGTCAAGACACCTAAATTTGAAACCCATCTCTGTCCTTTGATTATTCGGCATAAAATCTGGGTAATAGCTTCTACCTCATAGACTTGCTGAGATGGTTAAATGAACTAATATAAGTAAGTGCTCAAATCAGATCTGAGTGTATTTTAGGAGGCATGGCTGTTGCTGTTGTTATGAAGCTTCAGATTTCTTATTTAGTTCCCTGTTTCGTTTTCTCAGCTGTCCTTACTGCCTCAGGATGTTGGCACAACAAAAATACATCATAATACTGAAATTGCTTAAAACAGCTATAATCCCTGGAAATTCAGAGAAAGAGATTTTTTTTATGAAGCACAGTTGGAGTCGATTATAATACATTTCATCTCCATTTTAATGTGTGTGTGCACTATATGCATGCATCTGTGTGTGCATGTTTGTATGTGTGCACATGTGTGGGGTGCACACGCATGTGTGTGCAGGTATATGTGGAGATCCAAGGTTGGTTTTAAGAATCATCCTCTATCTCTCTTCCACCTTATTCCCTGAGATAGGGTGTCTCAATCAAACCCAGAGTTTGCTGATGTGACTGGTCTCACTAGCCAGTTTGCCTTGAGGCTAGAATTACAGGTGAGTAGCCATACCCAACTAACATTTGTATGGGTTCTGGGGATCTGAACTCAGTTCCTCACACTTGATCCAAGTGCTTTTACCACTGAATCATCTCCCCAGTCCTGAAATATATTTTTAAGACTTTAAGCATGAGGGTTAAGAGAAAGCGAGGTGTTTGAGCAGAGAGTTAGACTGGCCTGAAGACATGGGTGTGGGCTTCTCTAAGACAGAGTTGTCAAGCCTCTATTACATTTATTTATTTGTTTGTTTGTTTGTTTGTTTATGTACACATGCACATGTGTGCCATGGCACACCTATGGAGATCAGAAGATGACTTGTGAAAGTTAGTTCTCTCTTTCCATCATGTAGGTCCTGGGGATTTAACATGGGTCATCAGGTTTAGCAGCAATAACCTTTAGCCAGTAAACCATCTTACAAGCCCATGAATTTTATTTTTGTCACCACAATTATGGAGGGGCCCTTCAGGACAACCAACTGTATTAGTCACTTTTCTGTTTCTGTGATAAAGCATCATAACCAAGGCAACTTATAGAAGGAAGAGTTTATTGTGCTTATGGTTCCAGAGGGATGAGTCCAAAATGGAAGGGAGGCATGTCAGGAGGCGGTTGGAGCAGAAAATGAGTGTTTGCATCTTCAAGGAGGCACAGACTCAAAGAGAGAAACTGGAGATGGGCAAACCATATACTCTCACAGCCCATCCCAGTGATGTGCAGCCTTCTAAAGGTTCCATGGCCAGCCCCAAACAGCACCACCAGCTGACCAAATTGGAGCCTATGGGAGACATTCTCATTCAAACCCACACCAATAATCTTTAAGATGGCTAGATGTATCTCTACCACATCTGAAGAGGTGTCTCAGGCTCAATAGAATCAGTGAATGGACGTGCCAATCTACTCGAGTCACTAATTTAATTGATTTTTAAATTTTCTACTAAATTGACAGAGTACACTGATGAAATTGACTGGCTGTTCTGATATCATTTAGACACACCTTGAGTGAAGCTAATCACAACAGGGAATAATTGCTATTGATGCTGTAAGAGTGGCCAAATACACTCTTCGCATGGCCTGACAGAGGAGCACTGGGGTCTTCATCACAGCCAGCACCATGCTTTGCTAAGCTGATGATTTCAGGGAACCAGCTCTGCACACCCCACTGCACTGTATTATCAGGGTGACTGCAGTGGGGTGGGAGAAGACTGGGAAATCCACCTAGAAAAGAATCAACAAGTATATAAAAATTAAAACATTTTTATTACATTTATTTATTTATTATGTGTCAGGGTGCATGTCCCAGCATGCTGTGGGAATCAAAGGACAACTTGGGTAAGTCCGTTCTCTCCTTCTACCATATGGGTTCCTGGGATCAAACTCAGGTAATCAAGTTTGGCAGGAAAACAGTTTTGCCTGCTGAGCCATCTCACTGGTCTTAAGTATAAATTATTGCTGTGATACACTCAATTCTGAGTGTATGAAGAAACCTAAAAAAGCTGAGGAGACTCTCTGCATTGCCTATGGCAGACTGAATCACAACCCTCTCCCAAGGATCTTCTCTTCCTAATCCCTGGGATATATGGCTCTAATTTACATGGCACGAGAAGCTTAAAAATGTCATTATGGAGGCTGGAGAGATGGCTCCGAGGTTAAGAATGCTTGCTGTCCTTTCAGAGGACCCAGGTTCTGTTCTCAGCACCCATCTCAGGTGGCTCATAACTTCCTGTAACTCCAGCTCCAGAGGATCTGATGCCATCTTCTGGCTTCTATGGGCACTGCACCCAGGTGGTGTTCACACCTGCAGAGATACACACACACACACACACACACAAAATAAAAGCAAATCTTTAAGAAAAAATAAAACGTGATTAAGGGTCCTAACATATGCAGTGTATATTGGATTATCTGGTTGAGTCCAATATAATCCCAAATTTCCTCAGTAGAAAGAGGTGAGGGAGCTCGATTTGACTACAAAAGAGGAGGAGACATGGGTTGGGAGTGACAGGTTACAGGTGATATGAGGAAGGAGTGACAAGCCAACACATGTAAGAAAACTCCAGAAGTTAGGAAAAGCAAGAAAATGAATTTTCCCTTTAAGGGAGTATATTTGTTTAAAGTCATTATTATAGTTTTGTTCTCAACTTGACACACCTCAAGGAGGGAATCTCAACTGAGGAATTAACTCCATCAGACTGGCATGTGACCATGTCTGTCAGGGATTGTCTTGATAATTGATGTAGGAGGGTCCAGGCTGTTGTGGGTGGTACCATCCCCCAGGCAGGTAGTCTGGACTGTATGAGAAGGATGACTGGGCAAGCCAGAGAGCAAACCAGTAAGCAGCATCCCCTCCATGGTCTCTGCTTCAGTTCCTGCCTCCAGGTTCCTGCCTTGGCTTCCCTCAGTGAAGAACTGTGATCTGTGAGCTAGATAAACTCTTTCCTGCCCAAGTTGTTTTCGGTCAGTATTTTATTATAGCAAAGGAGACATGAACTAGAACAGTCCCCAAATCTACGGTAGTATTCACAGCAAATGTGTGAGATGAATAGTTTTCCCAACAGTGACTTTGAGATTTCATCCACAGTGGAGACACTTCCAGCTGGAAGGAGAGCCCAGATGTTAGGAATGGGAGGAGGTTATATCTTGTTTCTGTTTCAAATTTGGGTTCCACTTAAGATTTCATGGGAGTAGATGTTCTTCTAAAACAGTGGAGAAGACAACCAGAAACAGAGAATTGATATTCTTCTCTCTAATCCATAGGAGACACCAGGGATTCTGCACCTGGAATAGATTAAAGAGAATTAATCGTAGTGGAGGTAGTTGCCGTAATGGTCATTAGTGTCTGCTCAGACTCCTTCACATTATCAGTGAGAGACCACAGCTCACTGAAGATGAGTGATGAGCTCCCACTGTTATCCTGTTCCTTTAATAACCAGGTCTTTATAATCCTAATATCTGTCTTCTTCAAAACAGTAAATGGCATCATCTGAATGTGCCTTATTGAATACATTTGTTGTATAAAAGCTATTCTTAGAGCTGGAGAGAGGACTAGTGCTCACTGTCTTGCTTCCCCTGGCTTTCTCAGCTACCTTTTCTATATAGCCCAGGCCCACCTCTGCCCAGGGATGGCACCACTCACAGTGGTCTGGGCCCCCTACATCAGTTAGCAATTGAGAAAGTGCCTCACAGACAAGGCCACAGGCCAATCCGATAGAAGAAATTCCCCAGTTGAGGTTCCCTCTTTTCAGGTGTGTCAAGTTGACAACCAAGCCAACCATGACACACATGCACACCACATGTGCGCGTGTACCGACATACATATGCACCATACACATGAGTATGTACACCTGCACATACGTGTGTCCAAACATATCCACACCACATACATGAGCTTGTGTACCTTCACACATGTGCACACACATACACACATATGCATGTGTACTGCACACATGTGGATCCACATACATGCAAACACACGTCCACACATACATATGCTTCTACACAGAACACACAACCATGTTCATCTGCACGCACAGATGTGCAACCCTACACATACAAACACACACATTAAAAAATAAACAAAAGCTGCCCTTATGGGTACCCTTTACTGCAGCACCATCACTGAGTTCTAAGGAAGGCTGAGCACACCAGCAGCTCTGTATGGCTTCATTTTCTTGCTGGACCACAATGTCAATAAGTGACCTTACACCAGACCCAAGAGCTGCTTTCTGGCCCTTTCTCACCTAGCAGATAGATGGATGCTGCTCTGTCTGCAGAGCACACTGTTGAAGAGATGGAAGGGTGGGACAGGCAGTGGCGTGGGGACAGTGAGGCAAAGACAGGAGCAGCTGTCAGCTCATTAAGGGTACCCCATTAAAATCTGGGCCACACCAGGTCCAGCCATCTGCCATCTGCGAACCACAGCTGCCTGCTGAGTCCTGCCTCAAATAGCAGCAGTGGAGTTAGCACATCCTCTCAGCGCTGAGCCCCACTTCTCTCCAGCTCACCACTTGCTGTGATGTCACTGACAAGGTGCCCTGTCGGCCAAGCATCAAATAGCACCCAAAGGAGTGAGACTTGCTCATCTATTTACTTACTTATTTGTCTTTTTGAGACAAGGTCTCCCAGTAACCACAGCTGGCCTGGAACTCACTATGCAGACCAGGCTGACCTTGAACTCACAGAGATCTGCCTGCCTCTGCCTCCCAGGTGCTGAGATTAAAGGTATGCACCACCACACCTGGCTATTTTTATCCTTTCCTTGTTTGTGTGTGCACATGCTTACATGTGCATGTAAAGGTCAGAAGTCAACGTCTGACGTCATTCCTCAGGCACCATCTATCTTAATTTTTGAGTCAGGGTCTCTCACTGGCCTGGAGCTCACCAAGTAGGCTGGGCTGACTGGCCAGTGAGCCCCAGAAATTTGCCTGTCTCCACTTCCCCAGCACTGGAATGACAAGCATGCCACCACACCTGTGGCACTGAGAACTGAAGTCAGAGCCAAATGCTTTTGTGTCCAGTGCTTTACTGACTGGGATACCTCTCCAGCCCCAGGCATAGCCTTTTCAGTCTGGCTGATGCTCTTCTCTACTTGAGTTGTAGGAGGATGGGGAAAGCTATGAAAAAACAGGAAGGTATCGCCGTGTGTCTTCCATTCCCTAAGCTCTCCTTGCCTCTGCCCACCCACAGGCATGGCCTCTTACCTTTTGTAATATATTATTTTTATTAATTCTTTGAGAATTTCATATATGCATACCATGTATTTTCACCATATCCACTCACCACTCATCCCCTCACTCCTCCCAGATCCGTCCCACACCCCTGCCCTCACCAAAGCTCATGCCCTCTTTTAAATTTTTTAAAAAATTTTAAATAAAGCACTGAGTCCAATGTGTGTTGCCCATATATGCATGGGGACCATCCCCTGGAGCATGATCGACCTGTTAGGAGTCACACCTTTTCAGAAAACTGACTCTCCCTCCCCAGGAATTCCCAATAGCTCCTCAGCTAGGGGTGGAGACTTCTGAGCCCCTCCCCCATCCATGCTGGAATGTAGACTGGCTTGACCTTGTGTAGGTCATTTACAGGCAACCACAGCTGCTGTGAGTGCATGATGTAGCCATCTTGTCATGTCTACATGTTCCCTAAATGGCTTCTTCATAATGTTCTATACCTAGACAGTCAAGATTCTTGACTATTTCCTTAGTAACTGTTGGGGAAAAAATGCTTTCTATTCTGTCACTCAACCCCCGCAAATACCATGCTGTCAGAACACCGGCTTCATGAGGGGAGCAGCTCTATCTTTTCAACACGGTCTCCCCAAGTCCTCATGCACCTAGCACATGGTATTGTAAGTATCTTTGAGTGAATGAGTACTGCTCACTCAGCACCTGCTATATACCAAACAGAATTCAAGGAGTGTGCTGAGGTGAGATGTTCACCAAGTTTCTAAACTTCTTATGTCTAAACATCACCTAGAGGGGCTGGAGAGATAGCTCAACAGTTAAAAGCACTTCCTGCTCTTCCAGAGGACCTGGGTTTGGTTCTAGCAGCTACAGTGGGTGGTTCACAGCAACTTGTAACTCCAGCTCCAGGGAATTCAACACCTTCTGCCCTCTGTAGGCACTGTACACATGTGGAGCTCACATACACATAATTCAAAAATAATAGAAACAAATCTTTTATTATCTACAGAGGTCCACATATCTGGAAACAAGGAAAATACACAATATAGCATCCAAGACAATTTCAATCCATAAAAATAATTATACCTGCATTTCCAGACTTAATGAATACCTTGTTCAAAATTGAGTTAATATTATGTTCATAAAGTTGATAGGAGACTCAAATAAAATAATGTATCTAAATAAAACACCAAGTTTAGTCCCTGACAGTACAGCCCAAGAGATGTCAGCCATAATTATGGCACAGCATTTATCATTGTACAGCTCTATCCTCTGAGCAGAGCAGCTGCCATCATCATAAGACCACCTGTGTCTGTCTGCAAAAGTTCGTCACAGCTGGGCTGACATCCTCTCCTAGAAGGAGAGGTTGGGTAGGAAATTGTATCCTCACCTCATAGTCCAGCCACTCATCAAAGCCATTTCTATGAAATTCTATACTAATTGTATGTGGTCTTGGGGTCTCAGGAAGGTGCTAGGGTATATAGGCTGGGGGAGGTTCATCCATAAAGCTATGGGGAAGCCATCCTCCATGCTGAGTGAAGACTTTCCAGTATAGCTGCTTTGGGATCACCCACGCTCCTGTTGGTCACCCCTTACCCATGCTCTCAAAATACTCATTGTAAGCCCAAAACACTCATTGTTCCCCAGAGGGGAACTGTGGTAGAATCGAATTTGGTTTGTTGTTGGGATCTTTGAGGGAGGGGTACACATTGTCCACATCCCCTCCAGAGAAGGAATTTTAGCAACACACAAAGATTAATAAAGTATCAATGAATGCAGGAGACAAATAAAGAAGCAATTGTAATCCAAAATTCAGGCACCTCCACAAAACGATTACTACACAGTGAAGAAAGGCCCAAGGTCCCTTGTGAACTCAGACTCTACATTTAAATTGTACCATAAGCAGGACATTTCCTTTCTCCAGCAGGAACATTATAAAGCAAGATACCCTTGTTTCTGAGATTATTTCAATTGCCTTGTAATTTATCTTCTGCCCCAGTTTTTCCCTCCCCACCCCAAGAACTACGGTCTAGTTTCAACATGGCAGTTGTGTGTTACTATTCTCCTTGCTGTGACAAAACACCTGACCAAAACAACTTAAGGAGGATGGGTTTATGTGGCTCACAGTTTGAGGGCACAGTCCACCATGGTGGGAAGGCATGGGGACAGGAGTGTGAGGCAGCTGCTCACATGGCACCCACAGTCAGGAAATGAGAGAGATGAATGCTGGTGCTCAGCTCGCTTTCTCCTTTTTATTCCCCTTTTATTCTCCACCTATATTCAGGGTGAGTCTTCCCTCCTCAGTTAACCCAATAGAACCCAGACCAGTATGAAAAACTATTCAAATATGTTTATGTATGCATGCACATGTGCACATATATCTTTTCATTTTCTTTCCTTATACTACATTGTTTTTCTCTATAGCATTTTTTATTTGTGTGCATGTGTTTGTGTGCGTGAGTGTGTATGTTTGTGTGTGTGGTGCATGTGTATGCATATGGACACATGTATGCCAGATGTAAATGTAGGGTGTTGTCCTCAATTGCTCACAACCTTAATTTTATTTTTTATTTTCTGTGTATGAGTGTCTTACCTGTATGCATGTAAGTGCACCTGTGTTGTGCAATGCTCACAGAGGCCAGAAGAGGGTGTTGGAACCCCTGCAACTGGAATTATCATCAGTTGTTAGCTGCTATATGGGTGCTAGGAACTGAACCCAAGTCCTCTGAAAGAGCAATCAGTGCTCTTAACTGCTGAGCCATCTCTCCAGCCCCTCCACTTTATTTTTAATTGAAATTTTGTGGTTTTCATACAATACAATTTGATGGTATTTAAATTCCCCTCCCCTATCAATACCTCCTTTTATTGCCCCTTCCCAATTTAATGTACACATACATATGGAGAGAGAGAGAGAGAGAGAGAGAGAGAGAGAGAGAAACTTGTGTCCCCAAATATCCTTCAGCATGAATCCATCCACTGGGGCCAGGTTAATCTACCAAGAGTCCCATCCTTGAAAGAAACTGTCTCTCCCCCTCCCCGCAGCTATTGCTTGCCAAAATTTCCTTAGGTTGGGTTGGGGTTTCTTATCTACTTCCCCATATCTATGCTGGGATTTTTGTCTGGTTTGAACTTACATGGGACTTCTGTATTCTGTTACCATTGCTATGATCATACAAGTAGCTGACTAGCTGTCTGGAAAACTCTGTTTCGTTGTGTTATCCACCACCTCTGACCTTTCCAATCTTTCTGCCCCTTCTTCTACAATGGTCCCTGAGCCTTGGGAAGAAGAAGTTTGATATAAGTGTTCTATTCAGGGATAAGCATTCTGCAGCCTCTTGTTCTCTGCACATTGGTCAGTTTCCATCTTATATTTTTGAGGCAAGGTCTCCCACTGAACTTAGAGCTCACTGAGTCACTAGACTGGCTGGCCAGAGAGCATCAGGGATCCTCCTATTCCTGCCTCCCCAGTGCTGGGATTACAATCATGTGCTCTCACACTTGACTTTTACATGGCTGCTGGGGAACTGAACTCAGATCATCACCTGCACACTGTCCGCACTTCATCAACTGAACCATCTGTTCAGTTCTCTGTGGCATCGTTTTTAAAAGTTAATTGCATTTATTTATCTGGGAAGGTTTGTTGTTTTAATATTTATTTTTGTGTATGAGTGGGCAGGGAAAGAGTATGTGTATATGCGTATGTGTTGTTATGGAGGGCAGCCGAGCCACTGGACCTGGAATTACAGGTGGTTGTATGCCACTAGACATGGGTGTAGGGAACTAAACTCTGGTCCTCTGTAAGAGGTATAAGTGCTCTTAACTGAGCCATCTCTCCAGCCCCCTGTTGATGTTTTAGAGACAAGGCCTCACATACCCCAGGCTGGCCTCAAATTCTATATGAACTTGAGCTCTTGATCCTTCTACCTCAACCTCCCAGATGCTGGAATTGAAGGCATGAGTCACCATGCCCAGCTCTACAGACTTTACCATAATCATGCTACATGCTCATTTACAAATCTGCCTCATGTCTGTCTGTCTCCTGGAACTAGAATATAAACTCCTTGAGAACAGAAACTTGGTCCTGCAGTCTCAGTAATACACAGACAGGGACCCAGAGCATAATGGCTTATCTCCATTCATTGGTTATTCAAAATAATAAACACATACTATTGAATCCTGATTTTATAATCAGAGAAAAACATTGTAGCTGGGTAGGAATAACAGATACACAAACAATGACAGTTTAAAAAAGGAGGATTTGCTGAGTGTTGGTGAAGAATTAAGGAACAAGAGGCCAGCAAGATGGCTCAGAGGATAAGGATGCTTGCCACCAAGCCCAATGACCTGAATTTAATCCCCAGGGCTTACATAGTGGAAAGAGAGGACCAACTCCCACAGGTTGTCCTCTGACCTCTACATACATGCAGTAACACATGCACATCTATACATATACATACACAAGCACACGAAAATAAAGTGTAATTACAAAAAATTTTTAGAGAATTAAGAGGCAAGCTGGGCATTGTGGTTCATGTCTATAATCCCAATACTTGGGAACCTGAGAAAAGGTCACAAGCCAGCCTGAGCTATGCAGTGAGTACCTGGTCAGCCTGGGATACATAGTAAGGGCCTATCTCACAATAATAAATAAATATTAATAAATTGAAGGTTTGCCCTCCGACAGGAACCTAAAGGACAGAGACTATATGTTGCTGATTAAGGGCTGATCTTGATGCTTTAAGAACCAGCAGTGCACACAGCATGCCTGACATCTTCATCTATAAATTATGGAGTCCAACCTGGATCTGAGCTTGAAGTAAGTTGAATGAGCAGCCTCATGGAGGGCTGAAATTATCCTCAGAAAACAGCTCTGGGTCTGCTGTAACACACAGCTAAATTAAAGACAGAGGCCCTGGTTCAATGCCACTGAGAAAGGCTACAATATCTTCTGTTAGAAACAGTCTATCAGAGCCATAAAATCTCAATTAAGAAATCAAACCTAGAAGGTCTAGTTTTAAGCAATGTGACATCTCTGAAAAATCTCCAAGAGGTGCTTGAGATAAAATACTGCCTTGAGTAAGTAAATGAGTTGCCTGGCTATAAAGAAAGAAGATGAGAAGGCTAAATTTGTCATGTATGTCCTGGTCAGAAGAAAGAAGAAGGTGTGCCTGATGGCACAGTCCTGAAACCCCAGCTTCCCCAAAGCTAAGGCAGGAGGATCATGAGTTCAAGGCATGCCTGTACTACAGAGTGAGTTCAGGGCCAGCCTGGGCAACATAATGAGACTGTCTCAAAATAAAAGGTAAAAGGAAGGGTGAATACATGGCTCAGTGGCAGAGCACCTGCCTAGAATCCCCAAGTGAGGGGCTGTGGTGTGGCTCAGTAGTAATGCAAATACTTAACATGGGTGAGACCCTAAGTTCACTCTCTAGCATCAATAAGGAGGGGGGAGGGAGAGAGGGAGGGAGGAGGGAGGGAGGGAGGGAGAGAGAGAGAGAGAGAGCGAGAGAGAGAAGAGAGAGAGAGAGAGAGAGAGAGAGAGAGAGAGAGAGAGAGAAATAGAGCTACAATATCCTCTTCTGGGATGACAGCCAGATGGAAAGCTGAGTGTACGCTAATTACCCCAAAATGGGATTGTTAAGTGCCCTCCCCTATTATGCAACATAACCACAAGAGTCAAATGAGGTCAGCTTTGCAGAAACGTCTTAAAGAACTGCAAGTCCCTGTAACTATAAAATAATCACCATACATTGATGTGAGGAGTGTTAAATGCAATGTTCCAGGGATGTAAGTTAGACAGATGAGGTTCCTGAAGTGGATTAACTGCTACTTGAGAAATAGCCTAACTAGACCCATCCCTAGATCTCATCTTGCATACCTCTGGCATGAAGAAGAGTCATTTCTTCTTATCTGTCCTGTCCATTCCAGCCTGTGTAAACCAACAATGCATCTGTCAAGCTAAGCACAGATGCCAAGAACTTGCCTTGTTGACAAACCACCTCCCAAGTCCCTGTTGACAGTTGCAATCGCTTGTCACTGATTACACAAGTCATACATGTTTGAACTGACATATATTCAAGGTTATTCAGCCCTTCATTGCTTATCTTAAAAAAAGATTAAAAATAAATTGTGTTCGTTTAAATGAATCACAATAGCTCCAAAGAATGGAATAACTCCTAAATTTTAGGACTGTCTTTATATAAAAATATAACCTCATTACTGAAATATATTGTTGTGCTAAGAGAGAAAATAGAAAACACAGGACTGGAGAGATGCTCAGAGGTGAACAGCAAGTGCTGTTCTTGCAAAGGACTGGAGTTTGGTTCCCAGCACCCATACCAAGCGACTCACAATGGCCTATAACTCCAGGTCCACGGGATCTGACACCCTCGTCTGCTTTCTGTGGACATTGCAGTCATGTGCACACATCCATACAAAGATGCATACATACACATAATTAGAAATAATAAAAATGAATCTTTTAAAAAATAGGAGCAGGGGCCGGGTGTGGTGGCGCACGCCTGTAGTCCCAGCACTCAGGAGGCAGAGGCAGGTGGATCTCTGTGAGTTCAAGGCCAGCCTGGTCTACATAGTGAGTTCCAGGACAGCTGGGGCTACAGGGAGACCCTGTTTCTAAAAGACCAAAAAAAAAAAAAAATAGGAGCACGATGTCGTACTTACAGGTAGGTTATCATGTGTATAAGAAAGGGAAAGAAAAGGAAGATGAATTTGCAGTGACAGTTTCTTATTACTGTGGAAAAACACCCTGACAAAATCAATTTAGAGGTTTATTTTGGCTCACAGCTCTGGAAGGATTCAGTCCATCATGGCAGGAAGGTATGGCAGCAGGAGAAGGCAGGCTGGTCACGTATGTACACTCAGGATGCAGAGAGTGAGAAGAAAACAGAACTGGGTAGTAAAACCTCAAGGCCCGCCCCCTGGAGACCGCTTCCTCCAGTGAGGCTCCAACTCTGAAAGGCTCCACAACCTTCCAATCAGTGCCATCATCTGAGGACCAAGTGTTCAAACGCATGAGCCTGTTGGAGACAATTCACATTCAGATCACAATGTGGGTTTTTTTTTTAATTTGGTAATGTGTAGGATATTCTAGTATATTTATAAAGATAGTAATAGGAGTCATTTCCAAGAAAAAGAAATAGACAATTGATGAATGAATGAACCAATGAATAAATGATAGATAAAATGAGTTTTGACTTTTGTCTCACATGAATGCATTATCTTAAAAATCAAAAATAAAAATAAATACAAATAGAAAATGCATTAGAAATGCTCATTGTAGAAAGCCTTCAAATATAAAAAGTGTAGAGAGGAAATAAGTACAATTCTATAGACTCATAACCAGAAATAACTATTTTTTTTTTTTTTGAGGGTGGAAGTTGAGATAGGGTTTTGCTATGTAACTGGGACTGGGCGCAAATTCTCTGTGTAGCTCAGACTGCCCTCAAACTCATGAAATCCTCCTGCTTCAGCCTCCTAAGCACTTAGCTTACAGATGTGCACCACTACCCCACCTCCAAAATAACCTTAGTTTTTCTTTTGAGACAGGATGTCGCATAGCCAAGGCTGTTCTTAAACTTAGTATGTCACCAAGTATGACCTTGAACTCCTGATCTTCTTGCTTTCACCTCCCAAGGGCTAAAATTATAGGTGTGTGCTGCCATGCCGGGCTTATGCAGTGCTGGGGATGGAACTCAGGCCTTTGTATATGTAAGGTGAGCTCCACCCAGCCTAGAATTAGCTGCTACTACTGCTTGATTTATTTCTTCCTAATGGCTTTGCTTTTCCATCTTTGACATAACTAAGATCACATGGTATACAGATTTTTACACTCTAGCATAATATCATAAACATTTTCCCACATCATTAACATGCTAGTAGAATGATTATTTAATGAATGACTTCTGTTCTATCAGTAAATGCACCACAGGCTCATAATACTCTTAAACACTTAAGGAGTTACCAGTGTTTTGTAATCATTTTTGTCTCTGTCTCTAATTACATCCTTAATTAGTGTTTACCAAAAATAGACTTCCTTGGTCAAAGAGTACTATTGGATTATTTTTTTATAAATGCTATTTTTATCAAGGTTTATTTATTTTTATGTGTATGAGTATTTTGCCTCCGTGTGTGGGGAGGCCACAAGTTTACAGTGCTCACCAAGGCCAGAAGAAGGTGTGGGATTCCTGGAACTAGAGTCACAGGTGGTTGTTAGCCATCATGTGAGTGCTGGGAACCAAATTCCAGTTCTTGCAAGAGCTGCCAGTTCTCTTAACCACTGAGCATCTCTCTGGCCCCCTATTTGGCTCTTTTTTTTGGTTTCTTGCAGATTTCCAGATGCCCTCCCAAAATCTCATGCTAATTTATGCTCCTAGCAACTGCATAGAAAGTACTCCATAAGAATCTAAGTCAACACACATCAGAGGTACTGACAACCCATGTTCCTTGTAGTACTAGTCACATTAGACAGGATACAGAGTCGAACTAGATGCCTGTCAATCAATGAATGGGTATGGGAAATGTGGTATACATACACAGTAGACTTTTATTTGTCCATACCTAAAGACAAAATTATGTCATTTGCAGGGAAAATGGATGGAACTTCAGACCATCCAGTTAAGTGAAATAATACCGATATAGAAAGACAAATGTCACATTTGCATTCATATATGGAATCCACATTTAAATACGTATACATAAACATGCACGCTTGTGTAGATGAATTGTCTATATGTATATGACAGAAGGTTGACTACAGGAAGAGAGTAGAACAAAAGAAGGCAGTGAGAGGGCTCAGCAGTTAAAATCCCCTGCTGCTCTTGCAGAGGACCCAGGTTCAGCTCCCAGTACCCATAATGAGCAGCTCACAACCACCTGTAACTCATGCTCCGAGAGATCGGATGCCTTCTTCTGACCTCAAAGGCATTTGCACTCACATGTGCACATACCCACACACAGAGACATACACATACACACGTAATTTAAAATAATAAAAAATAAATTTAAAACAAAGAACTAGCTATGAGTCTTAAATACATATACCTCCAGAGCAATGACTGAGACATACTGATTCAGGTGACAGAAGAGAATGTGGGGTTTCAAGGTCTGGCAATCTAGAAATGGAAAGAGGAGGAAGAAGTTGTACTTTGCAACTTTACTGTTTGCCTCACTGTAACAGACTGAGAGGATGTAATTCAAAGCTGAGTAATTCAAATCAGGTAACTGAGATATACTACATAGAATAAAAACTAATGGGCAGTATGGCTCAGATCTGTCATCTCAGCACTTGGGAGGCTGAGGCAGAAGGAAAACAAGTTCAAGACAAGCCTGGGCTATATAGTGAGTTCCAGCTTAACCTGGGTGAGACCCTGTCTGAAATCAGCAACAAAAGCACACTGATCGTTCCAGTGTAAACTGGAAGTAAAAATGTCATTATTATTTTGAAAAGAAAAAAAGACACGGAAGGGAGAATAGGAAATACAATGAGTCTGTAACTGCCTGTGATAGGAAACCATTAGATACTGTGTAAGGAAAGATGAAAAGCTTATACAAAGCTACCATTAATTTTATGAATATAACAGAATATTCTCCTAAATATCAGAACTACACACACAAACACAGCAAAGATTGCTGGTCAAAACTGCAGCTTCACCCCTCCCTGAGGATCTATAGACAGTTAATGGTTGCTAGGGGGAGGAGTTCACCAGGCCTTGCCCCTCCCTGTTTTGAGCTTTGCACAGTTTATATTCCATCAATCTTTATCCAGTAGCCTTCAAATATGTCTTCTCCCCAGGATTCTGTATTCTAATCTTAGCAAATACACTCAAGTTTCTTTGTGTGAATGGTTCCATAGTTCCTTACTGCCTTGGTTCGTGGGGTAGTTAGGTGTGATACCTACAATTACACAGTATTTTTCCCAATAAGGAAACTGTGCCTGAAAGTCCATTGCCTTGGGACCCGCCTGGGCTTACTGCTTTGGCACACTGCTTCCAAATAGAAGTTCAGAGGATGGTTGCAGAGTTCTACTCAAACCGCTCACTCTTCTTCTGTTAAAAGTATGGATCAGGGCAAGATACAGCCCCAAGGACACAACCTGGTGACCTACTTCCTCCAACCAGAGCTCACCTCCTACTTTTTATCATCTCTTAATAATGCCATTGTTTTATGAATTCATCAAGAGACTGAGTCAATGGTTAAAGCCTTCAGGATCTGATTGTCTCTAGAAACATCCTAGGTATTTCTCAATCTAGTCAAATTGACAGTGAAGATTAACCATAACATCCATACCCCACCTAAAAGATGAACAAATGACTGTGGGACTAAGGAATGACTCATTCGGTAAAGTGCTTACAGTTCAAGCAAGACAATCTAAGTTTGCTCCCCAGAACCCAGGTAAGAAGTTGGGTGTGGTCACATGTCCTTGTCAGCCCAGCAGTGGGGAAACAGATACAGGAGGATTCCTGGGGCTCCCTAACCAGCCAGTGTAGACTACTTGATGAGCTTCAGGCCGGTAAGAGACCCTGTCTCAAAAACAAGGTGGATGGAGTCTGAGGAAAGATGCCTGAAGTTGACTTCTGGCTTCCACACATACCTGCACACACGTATTCACATACATGCTCACACACCTACACACACACACACACACACACACACACACACACACATTTAGTTTTTCTGTAAGTTAATCACATTTGAGTCATTTGTTGCCTGGCAAGACTGGACAATACAGAAACATTCTAAATGTGGCAATTTTGGCAAAGATGGGTGTCCTAGTTAGCTTTCTGTCGCTGTGATAAAATACTGGCAACAAACATTGTGGGGAGGAAAGGGTTTACTTGGCTTATAGCTCACAGTTCATTACTGAGGGAAGTCAGGACAGGAATTCAAGGCAGGAAACTGGGAGCAGGAACTGAAGCAGAGACCACGGAGGAACTCTGCTTACTGGCTTGCTCCCCCTGGCTCACTCAGCTACCTTTCTTATACAAACCAGGCTCACCTATCCAGGAATGGCACCACCCCCAGTGGGCTGAGCCCTCCTACATCAATTAGCAATTAAGAAAATATCCCACAGACATAGCCACAGGCCAATCCAGTGGAGGAAATTCCTCAATTGAGGTGCCCTCTACCCAGGTGTGTCAAGTTGAAAACAAACTATCCAGCACACTAATAAATAAAAAGGACTGGGGATGTGGCTCAGTTGGTAGAGTACTTGTCTTGGGTTCCATCCTCAGGACTGCATAAACGGGGCATGGTGGTACGCATCTGTAATTAAACCACTCAGGAGATAGAGGCAGGAGGATCAGTTCAATATATGGGCTGGGAGATAGCTCAGTGGGTAAAAAGTACTTGCTATACAAGCATGAAAACCTGGGTTCAATCTCCTACCAGTGTGGTGGCACAGGATTGTAATCCCAGCACTGGAGAAGCAGAGACAGGTTGAAGCCCTGATTCATAATTGCCAGACAGTCTAGCCTACTGAGTGGGTTCCAGGCAAGTGAGAGACCCTGTCCCATAAAGAAGGTGCACGGTGCCTGAGGATGAACTACTGAGGTTGTCCTCTGGCCTCCACATGCACATACATACACTTATACCCACAGAAGCATGTACATACACACATAGAAAGAAAAAAAAAATGTTTGCGATCATCCTTAGTTATATAGCAAGTTCGAGCCTAGCCTAGTACATATGAGACTATGAGGGAGAAGAGAGAGAGAGAGAGAGAGAGAGAGAGAGAGAGAGAGAAGAAATAAGAGGAAGGAAAGAGGGAAAGGAGGGCAAGAAATAAAAAAGAGAAGAAAATGAAGGTGAAATTTGATGTGGTGGTTCACACCTGTAGTCCCAGCACTTGGGAGGCAGTGGCAGGCAGATCTCTGTGAGATCAAGGCCAGCCTGGTCTACATAGTGAGTTCCCTATAGCTGGGGCTACGGGCAGACCCTGTCTCAAAACTAACAAGCAAACGCTAAAAGGAAGTAAAGAAGGGAAGGAAGGTAAGAGGGAGGGAAAGAGAGGGAAAGAAGGGAGGGAAACAGGCAGGGAGAGAGGGAGAGAGAGAGATGAAATAAAAGAACCACATTCCAACACTGTATGAACATGAGTTTAGTTGTCTCTGTTCAAACTGAGGGGCAGATATGCATCAATTCAGCACCACCATACCGACAGGAGTTTTTGCACACATCTCCATTGCTAACATTAATAGTTGTTTACCAGGCTTCCAGCTTAGGCAAAGTCCTATGCCAGACTCACTTGTTCCAGTTAACACAGCAGCAAAAAGCTTGCTCTAATTAGCCCTGACACAGTGCAAGGTGAATAAAATGAGAAACATCCAGCTCCCTGGTCAGGTGGCTCTTTCTTGGTGCCTACAGTTTTCACAAGTTTGCACAGCAGCCAGATGCCCCAGAATGTAGCAGGAACTGAAAACATAATATTTCTGTCCTCCTGTTTCATTGTCACTGGCCAAGGGCATCCACATTAAAGGAGCAGTGTGAAACGGACAATTCACACATCTACCCAACAATGTGGGTTCCTGCTGTTGCCAGGGATGCTGGGTCTGCTGCTGTTTCAAGGCACTTCTCACCACAAGAAGATCAGGCCAACATCAACAGGTAGCACGTGCAGATATATAGGAAGTTGCGTGCATGTGTGAATACTTCCTAAGTCCCATTATTAACATCTTTCAAGGGTATGCCCTGGAGGTTTGTGTGTTTGGATGCTTGGTCTCTGATGGGGCGATGTTGAGAAAATACAGAACCTTAAAGATTTGGGACCAGTCTGAAGCATAGCTCAGTGGTAGAGCACCTGCTTAGAACCCCCAGTGAAGGACTAGGGGCATGACTCAGTAATAGAGCACCTGCCTAGAATCCCCCAGTGAGGGGCTGAGGGGGTTGCTCAGCAGTAACATGCTTACCTAGCTATACACAAGGACTTTGGTTTTATCCCAACACCCTCAAAAAGGGTAGGTAGGAGATCACTAAGTCCTTCAGGGAACCTTGGAAAGAATTAAACTCAGTCTCAAAAATAATTCTTGTTAGAAGAAATTGATACAAAGAGCAGGACTGGCCAATTGTGGACTTTCTTCAGTCTTCATATTTTATATAATACCAAACCTCAAGCATTTTGTTATAGTAATGAAAATGTATTGAAACAACAAGGAACATGAGTAAAAACAGAAAGATGTTTGAGGAAGATTTCTTTTGCTTGCTGGCAGCCTTTGGAAATGCAGCTACATTGCTTGAATAGCACAAGGCCAAGGTCCCCAGCAGAATCTTTCTTATCCAGTTTTTCCATTATCAGACACACTCCTTCCAGAATGGAGTGGAACAAGGGCCTTTCAGGCCTTGTTTGGACATTTGTTACCTTCAGGCATAGGGTACTCAGTGATAGAGATAGCCTTCCATTATCCCAGCCCAGCCAGTCATTTGGAGCCCCGTTGGCCTTGTAAATGCTCAGCTCCTCCCAATACTCTGGGCTACTCTTGCCTTTAATTGGAGAGACTTATGGGAATTCATTCTGCCGTCACATTCTGAGTGGTCCGTCTTCGGTTGGTCCTGATCCAATTGTGTGGTCTCATTTTCAACACTGAGCTTCTTATTGGCACCTGTGCCTGCAGCTAGCAAATCCTGTTTGCATAAACTAGTCCCTGGTAACACCATTTCCTCCAAAATGGAGTCTCATCTGCTTTTGCTTGCTTCATCTCTCAAGATGGAGTCTCAGGTGATAAAATCCCAGCTCACTGGAGACCAAGTGTTCAATTGCATGAGTCTATGAGGGATATTTCTCATTCAAACTACCACATTCAGCCCCTGCCTCCATCAGCTCATAGCCACTTCATGATGCAAAATATATTTAGTCCAATTTCAAAAGTCCCCAGTAGTCTTTAACAGTCTCAACTCTATCCAAAGGTCAAAAGTCTCTTCCATTTTTTGGTTGTTAGCCTTAGCCTTTAACGGCTGTGCTATCCCTCCAGCCCAAGGCTAACAACCAAAAAATGAAAGGTTCGGTTCCCAGCACCCACAAATGAGTGCTGTCTCTTCAGCTACCATTAGGGCTGGGCGTGGTGGCACATGCCTTTAATCCCAGCACTCAGGAGGCAGAGGCAGACAGATCTCTGTGTGTTCAAGGCCAGCCGGGTCTACATAGTGAATTGCAGGACAGCTGGGGCTACAGAGAGACCCTGTCTCAAAAAGACCAAAAAAACTCTTCCGAGACAGTTTTAGTTTCATTCTGTTGTGATAAACACCTTGACCAAAAGCAGCTTGGGGAGGAAAGGGTTTATTTGGCTTACAGGTTACAGTCTATCACTCAGGGAAGTCAGGGCAGGAACCTAGAGACTGAAGCACAGACCTTGGAGGAGCGCTGCTTACTGGCTTGTTTCTTCTGACTTGCTTGGCTACCTTTCTTATTCAGCCCAGGCCCACCCACTTAAAGATGGCATTGCCCGAAAACACTTCAAAGACATGCCCACAGGCCAATCTGATGGAGGAAATTCCTCAATTGAGGTTCCCTCTTCCCAGGTGATGCTAGTTATATTAAGTTGACAAAAATTGACCAGCACAAAGACTCAAGGCAATCTCTTAACTATGATCCCCTGTAGAGTCAAAAAACAAATTACATACTTCCAGTGTACAATGGCACAGAATGCACATTCTCATTCCAAGTTGGAGGACTAGGGGCATACTGAGGAAATACTGGACCAAAGGAAAACTGAAACCCATCAGGGCAAACCCCAAATCCTCTAGCTCCAGGTCCCATGTCTGGGGCTTTAGTTTCCAAGGATTTGATGGCTCAGCCCCTCCAGCTTTGCAGCCTAGAGTATACATCTCTCTCTTGGGCTGGTTTCACTCCTGGTATGCAGCTGTCCTTGGCAAATGTCTCACAGTCATGGCATCTCCAATACCTTAGGGTCTCCACCACAACCAAGTCTTCACCTTCACAGCTTTATACTGTAGTCTCTCTGTGTCACCTCACAAAGATTGAGCCTAGGTTTCTAATTCAGAATTACTTAGTCTCCTTATTTGCATCAATATCTCCATCCCTGCCCATCTCTCCTTCTCTGGGAATCCAAGGACATTCCTCATGACATTTTGTTGAGACAATCCTTGCCTCTTGTCATTTGTCATCTTAGTTGATCCTGCTATATATTGAATACCCTAATAGAATTTGAAAGTATTCCATGCATCCCATTGTGTGAATTCTCCTGTGAAGACATGGACAAACACCTATTTATCCCAGACAGGGTATGGTAGGAACCATCCAGAAGAAAGAAAAAGGAGAGCAAGTGTGCTCTGTGTCTGAGCATATGTACACAGTTCTGCCTATCAGGACCTTGTAGCACGGAGCATTCAATCAGTATATCATGTTACCACATATGAGGAGCAAAGAAGCTGAACTGTAAAGGGAAACTAACAGAGGTCTACAGGGCTGGGTCTTTCCTCGGTCAAGGCTCTGGTTTTGAGAACAATCTCACAGAGTCAGGTGCTACCATGAATAAACTGCTTCCCTGAGAAAAGAAACACCTTGGGGTCTCATCTCTCTGCAACAGGGGCATTGAAGATGGATCAAAGAAATCATTCCACTTAGGTCTAGCTTATCAAACCAGCAAATTTATTGGTGCTTCTTATGGGACTATTTGTGAGAGGTTACTTAAAAGAAGCATGCATGAGCCAGGCATGGTGGCACACACCTTTAATCCCAGCACTTGGGAGGCAGAGGCAGGCAGATCTTTGTGAGTTTAAGGCTAGCCCGGTCTACATAGTGAGGTCCAGGACAGCTGGGGCTATAAGGAGATGTCTCCAAGGAACAACACCCAACATCAATAAATAAATAAATAAATAAATAAATAAATAAATAAATAAATAAATAAATAAAATAAAATAAATAAATAAAGCAAGCATGACCCAGAGGCATGCATCTTTGCAAAGTCCTGTCCAGCAGAGGTGATAAAAAGCTCCAACCCCAGAGCCTCCTGTACAATGTGCATGCAGCTCTGCTGATGGGAGGATCTTCTCTATCCAGTAATTGCTACTGCTCTATATCACCTAAGGGAAGGGCCTTGTGAATCTTGTAGTTGAGGGAGTTTGTTGAGCCCTGTGAGTTTTCTTGACTTTCCTGAGCCTTGTGAGTTTTGGTTACGACCGGAGTCTTAAGGAACCTCCCTCCAGGACAAAAATTTTCAATTAGCAGGAAATAATTATGTAACCATCCCTTTCCCCACTGATTCTCTAGTTCTTTGTAGCCAGGACCATGTAGACAATATCTTCATCTGTGTGTCAGAAGTAACAGGTCTTCAGCAAAGCCCTCCAGACAATCACTTGAATCAAGTCCCTCACCCTAGTCATAATGGTCTGGTATTCAGAGGTAGGTGGGAAATAGAGAGGGCTAAAAGGCCTAGAATGTCCCAGAGAGTTACCCTTGATTCTCAGGAAGGTGAAAGACACACTTGCCTCACAAAGCCTAGGTCTTCACTTTCTACCTTTTCCTGTCTATGTTACTATGGGGTATCACTATGCAAGGGGTAGCATTTTCCAAGGTGTTCACAGACTTCAATTTTGTGGTTGTCTGCCGTATCTTGTCTCAGCCTGAGACTGAGCTCAGAGTGTTTTATGATTTGAGTACAAGTAGAAACTTTCAAAGTTCTACCTGTTGCTTCTATATACATTGGCAAGCATGCTGGTTATGAGGAGTACATAAGGTTCTTGTCAAATACATTTGTGAGTGCTTACTCATCTAACACACAGAAGGTAATGAGGTCATAGTTCATTAGGTCTACATTAGGTTAATTTTCCTCATCAGTGGGATTCATCACTTGTAGAAATTGGGCCTTCCACTCTGAGCAGGACAGAGGCCATGATGGTACGGCCTAGCATCTGAAATGAGTGTGGACCCCCCTCTCTCTTTATTCCTGTGACTGTCTCCTGTCCTCTTTGTCCTTCTCCATCTCTCCTTCCTCCCCAACCCCAAAGCACTAGGGATGGCATGTACTGGAGATCTACCTTGTAACAAGTTCTCTGGCTGATGCTACGACTCTGGAATTTGAAAGCCTGGCTCTCTTGCTTTCTGAACACGCCACCTTCTCTCTCCTCTCCATCCCTCTATTTCCCACATGACTCAATTTGAGGAGGGTGGCATTTCAGTGGCAGGTGAGATTTAAACACTGTGACAACCAACGTTTTTCTTCATTCCCAGTCCTGTCTATGTTCTGATTGCAATTTCATAACATGCCAGAGGTCCCTCGGAAAACATTGAAGGTTTATTATTTATCATTTATAGCCAAAATTACATAAGTAACATATTTTAAAAAATATTTCCTGGCATATAGATGACATTCATTGATTTATATTAACTAATGAATCCTTTCCCTAAGTTTTACCTTTTGTTTTGGTACAGGGTCACAAGCTGTAGCCCAGGATGGCCTCAAACTTACCATGTAGCCCATACTGATCTCAAATTCACAAGGTAACCCAAAACTGACCTCAAACTCACCAAGTATCCTAGGCTGGCCTAGAAATTACTATGTGGCCTGATAGCAATCCCCCTGCCTCAGTCTCCCAAGTACTGGGATTACAGATGTTTGACACCAGGCCCAGCTGAATTTTACCTTTTATTTAAACTCTGTGTGTGTGTGTGTGTGTGTGTTATGCATGTGTGTGCCTGTGCATGCAGGCACACACATACAATGGTACACATGGGCAGGTCAAAAGACAACTTTTGAGTACTGGGCCTTACCCTCCACCTCATTTGAAACAATGTCTCTTGTGCTTAGCACTGTGTATGTCAGGTTAGCCGGCCAGTGAAGTCTTAGGTCTTCTGTCTCTGCCTTGCATCATACCACAGAGGCACTGGAATCACAGAGGCATGAAAATGTATCCAGACTTACATGGGTTCTGGAGAGCCAAACTCCAGTCCTTCCGCTTAAATAACAAGCACTCTTAACCAGTGACCCATCTCCCCAGCCCCTTAATTTACTTTTGATCGATAGGTCATAACCATACATTTATGGGGTTAAAAGTGGTGTTTCAGTACCCTGTGTACTGCATATTCAATCAGTATATAATCACTGCATACAACTAGCATACATTGATTTTACACATCAGTATATATTGTGGAGGGAACAAATCAGGCTAATTAGGATGTCTGTTACTTCAAGTGCTTATCTTTTCTTTTAGTGAGAGCATTTGAATCTTTTAGCTAGAGAGATGCCTCAATCAGTAAAGTGCTTGCCTCACAAGCATGAGAAACTAACTTGATAACTCATGTAAAAAGCTGGGCACAGTAGTACATGTTAATCCCAGAAAGACAGAGACAGGCAGTTCCCTGGAAGCTTGTTGGCCAGTCAGCCTCCTCTGCTTGTTAAAGTTCCAGACCAATGAGAGACCGAGTCTCAAACAAAAGGTGAAAGGCTCCCGAGGATCCACACCTGAGGTTGTCCTCTGACCTCTACATGCATGCACTACATACACACATGCTCTCCCCCCCCTCACATAAAAATAAGTCTTTTAGCTGTTTTGAGGCAAGCTGATATGTTGTTATTATTAACTATAGTCACCATACTATGTAGTTTTGCTGGGCCTCCTATCCATCAGAAATTCTGTAGCTATGAGAGTTAGTTTTAATTGTCAACTTGACACAATCTAGAATCACCTGGGAAGAGAGTATTGCTGAGGGATGGTCAACATCAGGTTGGCCCTGGGAGCATGTCTTCGAGGGATTGTCTTGATTACATCAATTGAGGTGGGAAGACCCAGCCTCAAAATGAACCAAGCCATTTCATGGGAAAGGGAGAGAGCAAGCTGAGCCCTAGTATGCATAATGTCTGTTGCTCTTCCAACTACAGACATATGTGACCAGTTCTCACAGGCTCCTGCTAATGTGACTTGCCTACAATGATGAACTGTGGCCTGGAACTGTGAGCTAAAATAAGCATTTTCTTCCCTAAATTACTTTTGTCAGAGTATTCTATCACAGCAACAGAAACAGAGAAAGAAACTGAGACCATACTCATTAGTCTATACCTCCCTGTCCCATCCAACACCCCTTTTAAAATAGTGCCTATTTTGCATACAATGGTGCATAATAAAATAGTGCTAAATTTGCCTACAATGATGCAGATATTCTAGAATTCATCAAATACGAAAATACAGCAGAGACCAGAGTATATTATCAATTGCACTCTATCTTTGGGATTGGAGCATCTCTTTAACTCACACATTATTCAAAGTTTGATTTTTTTTTCTTCTATTTTTTTTTTTAAGATTTATTTTATGGGCTGGGAAGATGGCCCAGAAGTTAAGAGTGCCTACTGTCCTTCCAGGGAACCTGACTTCAGTTCCCTGCATCCATGCCAGGTCATTCCTTACCACCTGTAATTCCAGGTCCAGGAGATCTGGTGTCCTTTTCTGGCCTCCATGGGCACTGAACTCACATGCACATAGTCACACATAGACATACACATATTTTTTTTAAATAAAAAATGTTTCTTTACATTTTTATTTTATTATATTTGTGTGTATGTGTATCTGTGTCTACATGTGTGCACATAAGTGCACTGCCCATGGAGGCCAGAAGAGGCCATTGGATCACCTGGAGGTGGAGTTACAAGCAGTTGTGAGCAAACCATCATGGGTCCTGGAAAATGAACTTGGATTCTCTGGAAAAGCAGCAAGCATTCTTAACTGCTGAGCCATCTCTCCAGCTGCAGGAGTTTGATTTTTCCTCCATTCTTCTCTCCATACCCCCTCCTTCAAGGGGGAAAAAAATTATGAGGCAGCATGAGGATATTGTGTCCCAAATAAAGGTGAAATGACAGAGCTTTCAATGAAAGGTTTTGCATGATCGGAATTAAATGTCAAATACGATTTTCTGTTGGTAATTCAAAGTGTCTGTGTCAAAACCCAGAGAGACGGTGTGGCTGCAGCTGAATATCTGTGTGAATGGCAGCATCACACCACAGGGAAGGTTTGTGATTCAGTACATTAGCACTGCTCTCTTCATGCTACCACTTAAGAGATCATTTGTTCAAGCAAGAAATGGTTAGATTGTGGCTGCCCACAAGCAGGAGGTCCCTGTCCCCTGAAGCTCTTCACAGGTGCTTCAGCGGTGCAAACTGCTCCCCTGTGGGCATCTGCTATCAGGACTGGGTGACAGGTAGAAGGCCTGAGCATGCTGTAGTTGATGACTGCCTAGCTGTCAGTGGCTACCAGCTATCTCTGCTTACCAAGTCTCAGGGAAAATGGAGTTCTTATTGACCACCTCCCAATATGAAATGGCCTTCTAGCTGGGGGTTTGATTCATTTTATTTCAACTTTCCACATGGGATGGAGAGGGGAGAGGGTGCTGCTAGGCAGGTCACAGGGTTCCTCTCAGCTCTAGGAAAACAAATGTCAACCAAGACTCAGAGAGGTTCAGAAACTTGCCCAATCACGGAATCTGGTAGGTGGGAAGATGAGACCTCTTATTGCCTGAGATTCACAAAGTGGCAGAGGCCATATTAGTTGCTTTTACAAAACCCCATTATCCTGTGTGATATGAAAAGTGAATTTGATGCTTTGATGGGCAGACTAAGTTACAATTGTTAAGTAAACACAACACTGACTAGGAATGTAGTTCCAAAGTAAAGTGCTCATGTAGAAAGAGTTTAAGGGACTTGGGATGTTTCTCAGTGGTAGAGTGCCTGCTTAGAACCTACTAGTGAGGGACTTGGGGGTGGGGGGGCTCACTGGTAGAGCACCTGCCTAGAATCCCCCAGTGAGGGGTTGAGGTCGTAGCTCAGCATCTGAATACCTACTTAGCATATATAAGGCCTTGGATTTCATCACTAACACTAAGAAAAGTGTTAAATAACTTATATAAACCACAGAGTTCACAGCAGAAATGTGTTAGAACTAGATGTCCTAATTTCTGATTCACCACTCTCTGCTCCAGACTGTAGAGTTTTATCTGGCAGACACTATGTTTGTTCTCTTCCCTCAACAGTGACTTATCCTCCATGTCTAAAGACAAAAGCAGTCAGTTAAGCATGGCATTTCTGTAATTCACCTGTGCCAGGTTGTAAGGAGCTCACAAGATGATGTTCAGTCTGGGCTTTTAGAATGGTGACTGTGTTCCTGGTGAACTTTGACATCAAATGCAGTCTTGAGGTGCCATTTTCAACTCTCCTGCCAATCTCCACCCTTGTCTGTATCAGAATCTTAATGCTTGCTTCCCTGTTCGAGCTATGGTAATTTATTGTAATTGTGCGTTTTGACCTTTTCAGTATTTTGTATTTTTATTGGATAGCTGTTTCACCTCTTCCCTGGGGGGTTGAACCAGGCTGAAAACCAGAGAGTGTGACAAAACCAACCAATCAAAATACAGAATATTAAAAAGGTCAACACACAAGAGCAAACTACTAATTTGGAAAACACATAAACATAAGAGGGAGGAAAGCTCCAAAGAACATGGTGGTCACAGTAAGAGAGAGAAGACTTGAGAAAAACAGAGCAGCTCCTTTCAACCCACCACAGAAAGGCCAGGCATGGCGACATGTGCATCTGTCATTCCAGCACTCAGAGACAGGATTTCAAGGTTATAGTAGGCTACATGGGGAGTTGGTGTCCAGCCTGGGCTACAAGAGACCTTGTTTCAAAAAAAAAAAATCAATTCACAGGCACAGCTAGTAGTTCAGTCACTGAATGGATGCTCATCTGTCCTCAGAATTCCAAGACACAGCATCAGTGGAAACTACCATTTCTATCTCCACCTGGTCACTGCAAATGGTAAAGAGAAGTACAGCCCAAAGGACACAGCCTGAGGATGCCAGGGACTTTTAACACGAAAGGACATCATTAGAAGACACAGTGGGTCTAGATCTGATATTTGGCACTTTCACTGAAGCTCTCCAGGAAGGGAACTCTCCCATACATTCTTTCCAACTGAATTCTATGAATTAAAGCATTAAAAATAAGGATATCTGGCCAGGCGTGGTGGCGCATGCCTTTAATCCTTTAATCCCAGCAGAGGCAGGTGGATCTCTGTGAGTTCGAGGCCAGCCTGGTCTACATAGTGAGTTCCAGGACAGCTGGGGCTACAGGGAGACCCTGTCTCAAAAAGACCAAATAATAAATAAATAAATAATAAAATCTTGAGTCTCATGTGGTAGTATACTCCTGTAATGCCAGCACTCAGGAAATTGACTTAGGAGAATCAGGAGTTCAAGTCTAGCATGGGAGAGCACAGGGAGACCAAAAAAAAGAAAGAAAGAAAGAAAGAAAGAAAGAAAGAAAGAAAGAAAGAAAGAAAGAAAGAAAGAAAGAAAAAGAAAATAGCATATCTTAATAATCAAGAGTCACAAAAGCATAAAAATTTGAAGCAGATTAATTCATGGGTATTTTCACATCTATTCTACTGAAGGTTAGGATATGAAGTAACATTGAGAAGCATATTGAGTGAGTTGCAGGGTGTTGGCACTCACCCATGAAAGCTTACATGGATAGTTTGTGAGTCACACCACAGACCCTCACTGGAGGATTCTATGTAATCGCTCTACCACTGAACCACATCCCTAGTCCCTTGCTGGGGGATTCTAGGTAGGTGCTCTACAACTGAGCCATGCCATAGTCCCTCACTGGAGGATTTTAGGCAGGTACTCTGTCACTGAGCCACATTCCCATCCCTTCACTGGAAGATTCTAGGCAGGTGCTCTAGCACTGAACTACACTCCCAGTCCCTCACTGGGGGATTCTAGGCAGGTATTCTACCACTGAGCCATAACCCCAGTCTTTTTGTAATAAAATTGACACAGACTGATCTTGAACTGACAATCCTCCGTCTTCAGTTTGCCAAACAACTGATATGACAGACCTATGTCATTAGGTGTGTTAAAATTTCAGATCCCAGGATATTTGGTACCAAAAATAGCATTTAAACAGAATCTATACAAACCAGTCTAGTGATGTATACCTGTAGTCCCACCTAAGTGGAAGGCTGAGGAAGGTTCAAGACCAACCTGGCAATATGGTACAATCCCTCTCTCAAGAAAACAGAGAGAGAGAGAGAGAGAGAGAGAGAGAGAGAGAGAGAGAGAGAATATATAAGATAGGGAACAAAATCCAAATGGAAAAAGTGAAAAGATTTGGACTAGCTAGTGAATCTCTTACACTAACAATATATTAAGATTTTATTTTTACGTATACATGTGCATCTGTGTGGCAGTAGGGGGTAGATGCACATGAATGCAGTGCCTGAGGAGGCCAGAAATGGGTATTGGATCCCCTAGAACTGGAGTCACAGGAAGTTGTGAGCCACTTAGCATGGGTGCTGGGATCTAAACTTGGGTTCTCTGAGTCATCTCTCCAGCTCCCTAATTTATCTATTTTTCAATTATGTGTGTGTGTGTGTGTGTGTCCCCGTGTGTGAGTATGAGCACATGAACGCAGTGCCTGGGCCGGGGAGGGCAGAAGATGGTGTCTGACCTTTGGATCTAGAGTTACAGGCTGTTATGAGCAGCCCAACTTCGGCACTGAGAACCAAAATCAAGTTCTCAGAAAGAACAGGAAGCTACTCTTAACTGCTGAGCCATCTCTCCAGCCCCAAGTTTTACAAAATGTTTAGAAGGCTTAAGATAAGCACTCCTTCTACCCAGGTGATATTCTCGTTGCTTCCATTTTAATAGCTTGATCCCATTCATTTTCTTTTCTTGTTTTTACTTTTTGAGTCAGGACATCATGCAACTCAGATTTATCTTAAACTCAGTAGGTAGCTGAGCCTGACCTTGATCTCCCTGCCTCCACCTCCAAAGTGATAAGCTTACAGTGCACCACTATGCCTGGCTTGGATCCTATTTAATTTCCTATCGTTCAGTTGAATGAGTTTCTCTTGTTCAACTATTACTTGCCACACCTTATTTGTCAATAGATTTAAAAGCAAGTCAAGCCTCTTACTAGAATACCTCCATCAACTTCACAAAATCCTGGGTTGTTTGCAAAATTTTTCATTTCTGTTTGCTTTTGATTTATATTGTAAAGCCCTTAAAATTGAAAATCATGTACAAACTGGCCAAACATTGATATGACATATTTGTGTGAAACAGACCTGGGCTTAATGAGGGTCTATATAAAAACTTGCTCAGGATGGCAAGAAGGCTCAGAGGATGTCTTGGTTTTGCTACTCTGTCACTGTGATAAAACACAAGCCAAAACAACTTAGGGAGGAAAGAGTTTATTTGGCTTACAGGGTATAGTCCACCATGGAGGGAAGCCAGAGCAGAAGCTTAAGGCAGGAACCAAAGCAGAGACTATGCTCCCCTGCCCAGGGATGGCCCCACCCTCAGAGGGCTGTGCGCTCCCACATCAATTAACAATCAAGACAATCCCCGACAGATATGTCCACAGGCCACTCTGACGAAATTCCTCAGTTGGGGTTCCCTCTTCTCAGGTGACTCTAGGTTATGTCAAGTTGAAAATAAAATCTGTGTAGGATATGCTTTTATGAGAAGAGTTCAGAGAATTAGCACCACTCCCTTCCCAAAACCTACCAGGAACACCTTCCTGGTAGGTCTTCAGTCTGCCAGGAAAAGGGACTGCACCAGAAGTCAGCCAGGTTGGATCCTGAACTTGGACTCTCAGCCTTTAACTGAAAGAAATAAATCCTGCTGTGGATACTTCACTGTAATACTTTTCTAATTGCTGTGACAGAATACCTAACAAAAGCAACTTAAGGGGAAAAAAGTTTCGTTGTGGGTTACAATTTCAGGATGCAGTCCATCATGGTGGGAAGGCATGGTGGCAGGAGCATGAGGCAACTGGTCACATTGCAGCCACAGTCAGGAAGCAGAGAGAGATGAATGCTGGTCATTTTCTCCTTTTCATTCAGTCCAGGACCCCAGCCCATGGAATGATGGTGCTGCCCACATTCAGAGTGGGTCTTCCCTCATCAGTTAACCCAGCCTGCAAACTCCCTCACACACATGCCCAGAAGTCTGTTCCCTAAATGATTCTACATCCTGTCACTTTAACAATTCACATTGATCATCATAGTCACTCAGTTTAAGCTGACTAATTAGAAGAATTACCACTGGAATAAACACAGTTACCTCTCAATGTGGTGTCTTGGGATACAGCATCCAGTGAGCAAAGGAGATTAAGTTAGAAACAGAAAAGAATACTTTTTCTATAATGATGTTTCCAAAATTTAACCTACTTTTTCTAAAAAGGAAAAATTTGAAATTTCTTTTTTTCTTTTTTTATATTTCATTTATTTGTGTGTGTGTGTGCATGTGTGTGCACCCATGCATACATGACATTGTGAACATGTGGAGGTGAGAGGACAACTTGTAGGAGCCTGTTCCCTCCTTCCACCATGTGGGTCCCAGGGATCAGACTTAGGTTGTCTGTTTGGTTGCAAGTGCCTTTCTTTATTGGCTGAGTCATCTCACCTGCCCCAAAGTAGTGGAATTTCTAAGAAGTAAAGAGTGGAGTCATAGGATAAAGAAACATCATTTGGCCAGAAGAAACCAATTAGGAAATGAGATTCCAGGGCTGGAGAGACGACTAAGCAGTTAAGAGCGCTTGCTCTTGAATTTGGTTCTCAGCACCCACCTCAGGCAGTTCATAACCACCTGTAACTCCAGCTCCAGGGGATCTGATGCCCTCTTCTGGTTTCTGCCGGTACTCTGTTCATGTGTACATACACATACATAGACACACCCACATCCACAAAATTTAGAATAAAATCTTCTCAAAAAAAGAAATGAGTTTATAAACATCCATAGTCCAAACTTAGACCTGGAAATACAACTAGTCCTTTGAATACACTCCAACCAAGAGCTAATATATGGTATTTACTCAGGGAAGATGGCTCTTGAGTGAGGAATGAAATTTAGTTAGTAACCACAGCACATGTTATTCCTTGGAGCTCTGGGTTCCCCTAAGAGAAAAGCCATTCTTCTTTTTCAATATATACCTGACTTTCTGTAATCTCCCAGGCTATCAGAGAGAGTTCCATTTATTTCAAAAGATATTTTATCCTCCTTGAGGTTTTTCCTGCTAGAACCTGGAGCTGCTGTGTTACAACATCTACCAAATTATTCATAGGGTTGGCAGGACTCCTGTCCTCACACAAAAGTGACTTAAAATATCACATTCCCTCGTTGCAGACATTGGTTAAACTATCATCAAAACCAAGGTGAAAATCAAGTCTTTGGCCTCTCTGGTGGCTCAGAGAGGTTTCCCTCTTTTGTTCCAGGCTAAATCACTTGTGATTATTATTTCTTTGACTCAACTCCTCTGTGTAATAGTTCATCAAATCAGCTTTTGTTCCAGAATTTATTTTGTCAGCTAATTGGTCCTTGTAGGCTCAGAGGTACTAAGCTTCCCACCAAAGGGCCTTTTTCTTTATATTAAAATAGCACCTTTCTCTAGAGAGGGCTCAGTATTTGCAAATAGCAATGAATTATACACTGGAGGGATTTTTGCAGAAATAGAAAGTTGAAAATTGTACAAATATTAGAATCTACAACAGTTTCTTATATGATCACTGTCCAAGTAGAATTTATGGGTTGATGATACTCCAATTATGATCTGACCAACCACAAGCCAGTGTTACCAGAAGATATACAAAAGGTGTATTAAGGAAGACATACAGACCAGACTGGGAATCAGGACTGGAGAGCTGATTCAGTAAAGTGCTTGCTATATGTGCTGGTTAGTTTTTGTCAACTTGACACAAACTAGAATCACCTGGGAAAAGGGAACCTCAACTGAGTTTTCTCCATCAGACTGGCCTATGGCCATGTCTGTAGATCATTTTCTTAATTGCTAATTGATAGAGTTTATCCCACTGTGGGTAGTGCCATCCCCAGGCAGGTGGGTCTGGGCTATGTAAGAAAGGTAGCTGAGGCACTGGAGAGATGGCTCAGAGGTTAAGAGCACTGGCTGTTCTTGCAAAAGACCCAGGTTTGAATCCCAGCACCCACGTGGCAGCTGCCAACTGTCTATAACTCCACTTCCAGTTCTTCTTCTGTCCTCCCCAGGCACTGTATGACATGGGTACACTTACATACATGCAGGGTACATGGGTACACTTACATATGTTATAATACTCATAGATATAAAATAAAAATAAATAAATAAATAAAAACTTAAGAAAAAAGGTAGCTGAATAAATCCAGGAAGCAAGCCAGTAAGCAGCATTCCTCAGTGGTTTCTATTTCAAGCTCCTGCTTTGAGTTCCTGCCTTGACTTCCCTCAATGATAAACTGTAAGGTGTAAGATGAAATAAACTCTTTCTTCCCCAAGTTTTTTTTTGGTCATGGTGTTTATCACAGCAACAAGACACTACGCAAGCATGAGGGCCTGAGTTCAATCTCTAGCATCCAGGTAAAAAATTGGGAGTAATGAGAAATGCTTGTAATCCCAGAGCTGGGGAGTGCAGGTTACTGACTGACCAGTCAAGACAAATATACAAGCTCCAGGTAAGACTGACAGACCCTGTCTCAAAATCAAGGTGGAGAGAGGCTGAATAAAGATGCTCAAGGTTGATCTCTGGTTCCACATGCACACACACATATATACATACACATACACATACACTTACACACGCACACACACACACACACACGCACCCACATGCACACAGGTACACCTGCACCTACATGAAAACATGTAAAATGCAAAGAGAGAGAGATTGAGGTAAATTATTCTGTGGCTAGGACAAATCAGGAGAGTGAAAAACACACTGGTATTTGCACAGTGTAGCATATTGGTGCCTGATTTTGTGTTGGCCAGCCAACATTGAATCTATCTTTACACACACACACACACATCCATCCCTCTATCTAGATTAGTTACTTCTCTGTTGATGTGATAAAATGCCATGAACAACAGTGACTTACGGAAGAGTTTATTTGGGCTTATGATTCCAGAGGGAGAGTCCATCATGGCAGGGGAGGCATGACAGTAGGTAGCCAGAAGCAGGAAGCTGAGAGACCACATCTTTTATAACAAACACAAAGCAGAAAGAGAGAGAAAACTGGAAGTGGGGCATGACTCGGGACCTCCCCAAATAGGGCTACCAACTGGGAACCAAGTGTTCAATCACTTGAGCCTATAGGGGTCATTTCTCATTCAAACCACCACACTATCCTCTGCATATTTACTTATCCTCTATCTATTCATCTATCATTATCTGTATTTCTATATCTATCTCTGTCTCACCTCATTTGATTCCGTTGGTTTGCAGCAAAATTGACCTAAATGAACCCTGATAGTACAATCACATGTGCTGCTATGTGCTGTTATCCTTTGTAGCTTTTCCACAATCTAAATTTTATGAGGCATACCCAATCTGCAGTCCTCAGGCCACATGTATTCCAGGATATCTCTGAATGTGGCTTGATATATTTTTTGAACAGATCATGTTACAATATTGAAAGATTGTACATCTTGATTAAGAACTTCATAGAAGGGATGTATGTTATGTTTATGAACCCTGAGTCCTCCGCATCAGTTTCTAAACATGGTAGAAAATCAGTCCTTTGTTATCGTATCTGTTTACTGTGTGTCCTAATTAACTTCCACTATCAACATGTCACGGCCTAGAGAAAGAAACAGCCCAGATCAGGTTGTCCTAGGGGAATGTCTGTGGGATATTGTCTTGATTGTTAATTGATTTAGGAGGACCTGTATTACACCATTGTAGGCAGCACCACTCTCTAGGCAGGTTGTCCTGAGCTGTGTAAGAAAGCTAGCTGAGCCTGAGCCTGTGAGCTCCTACCTTGACTTCCTCAATGGTAGACTGGAATTTGTTAGTTGAAATAAACATTTTCCTCCCTTAGGTTGCTTTTGGTCTTGGTGTTTACCACAGCAACAGAAAAGAAACTAGAACATTAAGGTATTAATAAGCTATGAAGTGCCAGATTTCAGTGTTACACACTGAGGAGACAGAAGCAGGTGAATCTCTGTGTGTTTCAGGTCAGCCAGGGCTACATAATGAGACTCAGTACCAGAAAAATAAATAAGTAACATTTGGAGGGCAGACTATGAAAATCTCAGGACCTAAAATGTGCATTTTTTGAAACAGTTTCTCACCTATTCTGTAATATATTTGCCCAAACTGAGACCTGTTTCATCCCCAATTTTCTCCATTCCTTTTGTCTCCTATGATGTCTCTCCTCCCCTCCTTCTAAGTGACAATAATAATATTTCTGTCTTTGAGATTCTTCATTAAAACATTTCTGGAATACATATGGTTATGTTAATATGAAATTTGTCATCAGCTGGACCAGTTCAATAGAACAGAAAACAGAAGAGGCACAACCCCCAATATAAGAGTTGGAGAGGAGACACCATTCACTTCTGTGCTTCTCCCAGAGCTGAGTGGCCCAGCTCTGTCTCCTTACCAAGAAGATGGGAGCTCACTGGTTATGGGGGGGGGGTATCGAGTAGGTGTGTT
>NW_008354022.1:2108352-2117672 GCF_000622305.1 Nannospalax galili | reverse complement strand
TCTTATGCTTTGAAGAATTTTTTTATAGACCCACTTCCCGGGTAGCACCCTCCCATAGCCTCCCTCCCCCCACTAGAGCCCTTATCCTCTGATATCCCTGCTACTGTCTGTTGTGTTGTCGGCACCACCAGCCATTCCCCACTACTTGCCCTTCTGGTGAATCTAGTCAGCCTACCTAGAGGTCTTTGTTTTAGGAGGGTCAGCTGTTCCTCATCTAGTGGTAATCAGTTGTCAATATTCCTTTGGATAAGATTGGGGTCTGCTGTTCAATTTCCCCATTCTATGCTGGGTTACTATCTGGGAATCCCATTTTAGGTTTTTAACAGAATGTCTCACTAAGGCTGGTCTTCAGCTCACTCTGTAGCTCAGGCGGGCCTTGAACTTGTGATCCTCCTGCCTCAGCCTCCAGAGTAGCTGGGATGACAAGTCAATGCCACTGGGCCTCAGTGATCACTTGGTATTCTTAAATAGTATGTTTCACTTCTAATCTACATTGAAAGCTAGGTTGTGTCACCTTGACACAACCTAGAGTCATCTGGGAAGGGAATCTCAATGACCGATTACCTAGATCAGATATGTCTGTGGGGGATTGTCTTATGTTAATTGATGGAGGGAAACCCAGCCCACTTTGGGTGGCACCATTCCTTAGGATTGGATCCTGAATTAAGTAAGAGTAAAGAAATCTATCTGAGCATTAAGCACACATGCATTCATTTCTCTCTGCTCTTGACTGTGGATACAGTGTGGCCAACTGCTTCAAATTCTTGCTGTTTTGACTTTCCTATTATGATGGACTGTAACCTGAAATTGTAAGCTAAAATAAACACCATCTCCCCCCACCCAGTTATTTTTTGTCAGGGTATTTTTTTATCATAGCAAAATAAATGACGCTAGAAAAGATGAGCTCTACTTATGTTCTTAGTAAAGACTATCTAAAGAAATTCTTTGGAAATACAGTAATTCAGAAAAATAGCATTGTACTACCAAATGATCAAGTGATGGAAGAATTAGAATAAGTATATTGTAATGCATCATTGAGCTTATAAGGAAAAAGGAAAATACTCAAGGGCAAAAAAATGTTTTTAACATCAAACTTCTAAGGAAACATTGAAGTTAGGTTGGCTTGGGAAAATGCTGACTCAAAGAATATAGAATCATGGAGATTAATAGCCAAACCTGAGGGAATAGGCAACTGGACTTGGCATACATACAAAACAGGAGAGAACCTAAGAATTCTGTGTATAACACACTTTCCTGAGGGTTATATTTAAGTGAAAGAAAAGGCCAAGAAGTAAAAGGAAATAAAGATATTAGCAACATACCCTCTGGGTTATATTTATTACAGTTCTCTCTCTCTGGAACACACGGAATATTTACCAAAATAACTATGCACTTGCATACAAAAAGTTCTCAAAATATTTTCAAGATTCAGGTATCATGCGAATTCTCTTACCTGAGGCAATTAAGATACATTCAATTCTATAATTTACTTTATAGCATGACGGGACTCAGTGGTAGAGCTCTTGGCCTAGAATCCCCCAGTGAGAGGATGAGGGGATGGCTCAGTGGTAGAGTACCTGCCTAGAATCTCTTAGTGAGGGGCTGGGGTATGACTTACTGGTAGACTACCTGCCTAGAATCCCCCAGTAAGGGGCTCAGTGGTAAAGCACCTGCCTAGAATTCATCAGTGAAGGGCTAGGGGTGAGGCTCAGTGGTAGAGCACCTTCCTATAATCCCCCAGTGAGGGGCTGGGGGTGTGGTTCAGTGGTAAAGTATCTGCCTAGCATGCATGAGGCACTAGGTTGAATCCCCAGTACCACCATGTGTACATGCATGAATACATACAAGCATACATGTATACATATCTACATAAATGCCATAACCTTGTACTTGATCCCAGGAGCTCACTCTTCTGTGTATTCCTTTGACAGGAAGGTTTTTAGGATACCTCCTCTGTAGTATTATTGTGTTTCTGGTTGCTGCATCACCCTTCCCTCCTCAAATTAGCTTCACCCGAAAATCGACCTCAGAGGAAAGCTGCTCCTTTATCTCCTCGTTTATCCTATTTGGAAATACTGACCTGAAAGAGTTCTGCATTTCAGTTCATACTGGGGAATTCCCCAGACCTGCTCTCCACACTAAGGCGAGGTCCAAATATCACATCATTCTCACTTTCTTTTAACACTTGAACTCCCCAGAATTCAGCAATCAATCAGTGTCTTCCCTAAATGCAGGTCTGAATGAGTTTGTTTCATTATTTAGGCAAACATGCAAAGCAAGAGGCCTCATCACGGAGCCTTGTATGTGTGAACATGCAGTATATGTGTGTGCATGTTCCCGTGAATGTGTGCAGGCGTGTGTACCTGTTCTTGTGAGTGTACAGGGGTGTGCACATGAAGTCATAGTCACCCTTGGCTGTCTTCCTGTATCACTCCCCACCTTATGGTTCTTATATAGGGTCTCTCACTAAACCTGGAGCTCACAGCTGTGGCAGGCCTAGCTTACCCAAAAGTGTCACACACCCTTCTGTTTTCATCTCCCCAGCATTAAGATTACAGGCACATGTCACCATGCTCGGTTTTTCATCTGTGTGCTGAGAATCTGAACTCAAGTCCTCATGCTTATGAGCCATCTCTCCAACCCTACTTAGTTCTCATCTGTGCCCCATCCCAACTCCCCTCCTAGAGTCAGCCTGCCTTTAGATAAGCAGTCTTATTCCCCTCAGCCATTTGCAGTCTCTGCACATCTTCCTCACCTTCCATTCTTCCCAGAGGTCTTTCCGGGCCTAGAAGATTGGAAACTATTTTTAAACTGATCCCATTTCTCCCTGAATTGATGGATCCCACAACAGAAGCATTTTCTATTCATGTAACAGATCTGAAAATTCCTTCTCACTCTCTGCTTTTTGAAGCTCAAATGAGAAGACTCTAAGTCCTAGCAAGAGGAAATAGATTGTTTATTACTGCTATCAACTTCTGTTCTAGTTTGCTTTCCACTGCTGTGATAAACACCATGAGCAAGCAACTTGGGGAAGAAAGGGTTTATTTCATCTTATACTTACAAGTCACAATCTAACACTGAGGGAATCAGGGCAGGAACCTGGATGCAGGAACTAAAGCAGAGATCATGGAGGAATGCTGCTTACTGGCTTGCTTCCCGTGACTTTCTCAGTTACCGTTCTTACATAGCCCGGATCCACCTACTCAGGGATGGCACCACCCACAGTGAACTGGGTCCTCCTACATTAATTAAAAATCAAGAAACTGTCCCACAGACATGACCACAGGCCAATCTGATGGAGGAAATTTCTCAGTTGAGGTTCCCTCTTCCCAGGTGACTCTAGTTTGTGTCAAGTTGATAAAACCTAATCAGTACAACTTCCTTTCTTAGACTCTTGCTTCTAGAAAATTCCAAGTTGCTCCCCTGACTCAATATGAGAAAATTACACACTATTTGCACACAGAGCCCCTATCTAGAGACTGCTAAATCTGTTCCTAGATAAATTCCACCAACTCTCAATTCCTTACCCATCATCTAAGTATTTCTAAGGCATATGTCTTGTGAATGTGCAAAATGGAAACAGAACAATGAAATAAAATTTGAATCTGCTAATACCTACACTGTCCCAAATGCTAATGAGACTTTTATGCAAGAAGTCTCTCTGTTTTGAAATTATGTCTCTGTGTGTGCATGTTTGTAGGTGCACGTGGAGGCCTGAGGTCAATCTTAACCGTCTTCCTCAAGAATCTGTCCTGAGGAAATACTTCTTTTCTTTTCTTTTCTTTTTGTCTTTTTGAGTCAGGGTCTCCCTGTAGCCCAGCTGTCCTGGAACTCACTATGTAGACCAGGCTGGCCTTGAACTCAAGAGATCCGCCTGCCTCTACCTCCCAAGTGCTGGGATTAAAGGCATGCGCCACCACGCCCCACTTACACTTTCTTTTTGAGAGTGTGTCTCCTTGGACCCAGACTTGCCAGTTATGCTAAGCTAGGTAGTCAGCAAGCCCCGGAAAGTCACCTATCTGTCTCAGTTGTGCTGGGATTCAGGCAAGCGTGTCCCACCAGAACTGGCCTATTTTTTTTTTTCCACATGGGTTCTGGGGATAGAACTCAGGTCTTCATTCTTGCAAGGAAGGCAGTTTACCAAGTGAGCCATCTCCCCAGCCTTGAAGTTAGCTTTCTTAAGTTCAAAAGTGAGCCCAGTGTGATGGTACACAGCTCTAATCCCAGAATTAGGGAGGGACAGGCAGGTCTCTGTGAGATTTAGGCCAGACTAGTCAACACAGTGAGTTCCAGCCCAACTGAAGCTACAGGGAGACTCTGTCTCAAAAACAAAACAAAACGAAACAAAAAGGACTGGAATAAAATGGGGGAGAATAATAGCAGGGCCCAGACGAAGGGCATTCTCTCTCTCTCTCTCTCTCTCTCTCTCTCTCTCTCTCTCTCTCTCCTACAAAACTTCTTAACAATGCAGGAGGCTAAACAAAACACATCTGTGCACAAACTGATCTCCATACGATTTTAAGTATCATAAAGATAATTTGTGATACCTTTACAATGACAAATGATCAGTGCCAAACTTCTGACCAGTACTGACTGTGAATACCATTGCCCAGCTTTTCTGCAAGGCTTGTGTACTCTGTAGCTGACAATTTGAGTTCAAGTTCCTATATAGCCAACTAAGGTAGTGATCTGGCTGAACCCCACACAGGCTTCAAAGAAATTCCTAGTCTCTTTTCTTTTGAAGTCTGCCTGAGTTTTGATAAGAAACCCTTACTCTCCAGCCCAATGTTCAGAAGTGGTTGGCTCATAAGGGCTATGATGGTTAGTTTTAACAATTAACTTGCCACAACCCAGAGTCACCAGAGAAGCAAGTCTCAGTTGAAGAATTATCCAAATCAGGTTGGTCTCTGTGCATGTCTGTGGGGGTTCGTCTTGATTGCTAATTGACCCAGCTCACTGTGGACAGCACCATTCTCTATGCTAGGCTCTGAAATATATAAGAGAGAGAAAGCCAGTTGAGGAGAAGCAGCAATCAAGCAGGGATCCATTGGCTTATTTTCTCTCTGTTCATGATATAATGATGCTTTAAGTTCCTGCCTTGACAGCTCCACAATAATGAGCTGTAACCTGGGATTGTGAGGCAAACAAACCCCGCTCATGCTTGGCTTCAACTGAACTTGACACACCTGGGAAGAGGGAACCTCAGTTGGGGAATTTCCTCTATCAGACTGGCCTGTGGCCTTGTCTGTGAGCTATTTTCTTGATGGTTGAGTGATATGGAAGGGCCCAGGGCTCAAATACCAACTGACCCCTGGGCAGTTGGTCCAGGGCTGTATAAGAAAGTGAGCTGAGCACAAGTCAGAGGTGCAAGCCTGTAAGCAGCGTTCCTCCATATTAGTTCCTGCCTCCAGGTTCCTGCCCTGCTTGAGTTCCTGCCTTGGTTTCCCTCAATAATGGGCTGTGATGCAAATGGTTAAGCCAATAATCCCTTTCCTCCCCAAATTCGTTTTGGTCAGTGTTTTATCACAGCAATGCAGCAAACAAACTAAAACAACGCCTTTCATCCCTCAGTTGCTCTTGGTCAGGATATTTTATTACAGCAAAGAAACTAAGACAAAGGCTCTGACCTAATCGATGCAGTAATCCATGGATGGATTCATAATTGAATAAACTATTAGGAAGTGAAGGAAACTAGGAGAAACAGGGCCCAATTGACAGAGGTATATCAATGGGAGTGCAGTGGTTCGAATGAGAAATGTCCTCCATAGGCTCAAGTATCTGAACCTTGGTCCCCAGTTGATGGCACTGTTTGGGGAAGTTATGAAACTTTTAGGAGGTGGGGACTTGGCTGGAGAAAATATGTCATTGTGGGCAGGCTTTGAGAGCTTATAGCCCGGCCTTACTTCCATTGTGCTCTCTGCTTTGTGGTTGTAGTTGGAGATGTGTCTCTCATCTTCCTCCTCCTGAAGCCATGCCTACTGCTTGCAGCTGTGCCTCCTCACCCAAATAACCTCTTTCTTCAGTAAGCTGACTTTGATCATGGTGTTTTGACACAAACAGAAAAGTAACTAGTTAAGGGGCTATGCCCTGGAAAGTTCCAGAGAAGCCTCCCACTGCTCTCTCCCTCCTGGCTATGAGGTATGCAGCCTCTTCCACCTCACAGCCCCACTGTCATGATAATCTCCCTGAGCCCAGGCAAGATAGTTTCTGCTTTCCTTTGAAGCTTCACAAACCAGGCCTCCATTTTCCTCAACTTTTTCAGCATAACTGTTCCAAGCTCCACAGCAACGAACTCTGAGCACGCAATGGCTTTGCCAGCCCAAAGTTCCAAGCACTTCCACAATCTTCCAAAGTCAAATCTGTCACAGCAGTACCCCAGTCTCAGTACCAATTACTGTATTAGTTACTTTTCTGTTGCTGTGATAGAAACACTGACCAAAGTAACTCATAGAAGGAAGAGTTTATTTGAGTTTACGGTTCCAAGGGGCAGGAGTCTATCATGGTGGGGAGGCATGGTGGCAGGAGGTGGCTGGAGCAGAAGCAAAAGCTAAGCTCTCACATCTTCAAGCAGGCACAGGAAGCAAGAGAGCAACTCAAGATCCAGCAAGGCTTAAGAACTCTCTAAGCCTGCCCCCAGTAACATGCTTCCTCCAGGATAGCCACACCTTCTAAGACCTCCTGAAACCTCATCACCAACTGGGGACAAAAGATCCATATACTTGGAGCTTATGGTGGACATTTTCATTCAAACCACCACACTAATGCAAAAACTTCATGTTTGATAATAATGCCAGGCAAGGTCACACTCTCTCTCTTGGTGTCAGGCACATCACACAGCTGACTCTCAGTCAACAGGCCTTGTCACACATGGTGCTGTGAACCTGTCCACCTGCCATGAGCAGAGACTTACATTTATTCCAAAAGACTGATTAAACTTGACCTCCATATCATCTTGTTTATATCTTTCATGACACTGATTTTTTTTTGATCATCCAACATGTTCAATAGGCTTGAAACTTCAGTGGTCCACTGATGTTGTAAACTTCCCTATAAATAAATCCACAGAAATCACAGTTTAAAGGCGGGAGATGTCAAAAGCCAAAATTGAAGCTCAAAGCATGTTGCTGGAGACTTCCCCCAAGATTACCTTTTCTGTTCAATCATTCCCTTTCAAAAGAGAGCTGTTTAATCAGGAACTATTCCATTCCATTGTCCCTTTTCCTGCCAAAGCTGTGTTGATTTTCCACATCATGAATGAAGCTAGTCACAAAAAAACTGGTTCATGGCAAAGCTTCCTTGGCTGGAGTGTCTGCAGCTTTCTTTCCAGGTGCTGGAACATATGCCAGCCCTCAACCCTCCAGAAGGGTATTCTTGTTGCTGTTGGTGTGTAGAGGGCTGTTTTGTTTTGTGTATGGGTGTGTGTGTTGTTGTATGTGTATGTGAGGGGGAATACTTGTTAGTGTGGGTGTGTATACATGGGTGCTTGCATATGCGGAGGATCCAGGTTTACATTTTATGTCAGGTGTCTTTCCTCAATTACTCTCTACCTTTATTTTTTAATGTTTTTATTTTTTAATCAGTATATAATGTGTTAGATATCATGCTGGTGTTTTTGAACAATGTTTTTGTGGTACATGCCTCCCTCTTCCTGATACTCTCTATTCTCTCTTTTTAGCCTCCCCATTCCGATTCTTTGTGCCCAACCCCTCTGTCCCATCCTTTCTCATCACCTAATATTACTCTACTGTGGTGGTGTGAATGAGAATGTCCCCCATAGGCTCCAAGTATTTGAACATTTTGTCCCCCAGTTGGTGGTGGTGTTTTGGGAGGTCTTAGAAGGGGTGGTCACACTGGAGGAAGCATGTGACTGGGAGCAGACTTAGAGAGTTCTTAAGCCTTGCTGGATCTCGAGTTGTTTTCTTACTTCCTGTGCCTGCTTGAAGATTTGAGTGCTCTGCTTTCTGCTTCTGCTCCAGCTATATCCTGCCACCATGCCTCCCTGCCATGATGAACTGTAATTCTCCTGGAACTGTAAGCTCAAATAAACTCTTTCTTCTAGAAGTTGCTTTGGTCAGTGTTTCTATCAGAGCAACAGAAAAGTAACTAATACACCTACCATCCTCTCACCTGCCTAGATGTCTGTTAGTTTTAATTGTCAACTTGACACAAACCTAGATTTACCTGGAAAGAAAGAATAACATTCTCCATCAGACTGGCCTGTGGCCATAATTGTAGGGTATTGTCTTAATTGCTAATTGATGTAAGAGGGTCCAATCCACTGTGGTGGTACCATCCCTAGGCTGGAGGGCCTGGGCTGCATAGAAAAGGTAGTGAAGCAAGCCAGGGGAAGCAAGCCAGTAAAGCAGCATTCCTCCATGGTCTCTGCTTTAGTTCCTGCCTCTAGGATCCTGCCTTGAGTTCCTGTCTTGGCTTTGATGATGGCCTGTAACCTGTAAGTTAAAAAAACCCTTTGTCCCCAAGTTGGCTTTGGATCAGTGTTTTATCACAGCCACAGAAAGCAAACTAGGACAATGTCCATTAACAGATAAACAGTAATGGAAATGTGGTCCATATACACAATGAAATATTATTCAACTATAAAGAATAATGAAATCAAGAATCTACAGGAAAATGGATGAATCTGGAAAGTATAATATTAAGAGAGGTGACCCAAACTCAGAAAGACAAAAATTGCACATTCTGCCTCATATGCAGATTCTAACCTATAACATACACATGTAAAGAGATGTGCGTCTGAGTAGTCTCCATCTTTATTTTTTTTAATATTTTATTTACTATTGTTATTTTATGTGTATGAGTGTATTGCCTGCATATATGTAAGTGAACCTGGGTCATGCAATGCCCACAGAAGTCTGAAGAGGGCATCAGATCCCTTGGAACTGGAGTTATGGATGGATGGTTGTTAGCTCCTATGTGGGTGCTGGGAATTGAAGCCAGATCCTCTGCAAAAGCAGCCAGTGCTCTTCACTGCTGAACCATCTCTCCAGCTCCTCCTTTATTTACTTTTTTTAAAAAAAATATATTTTATTATTTTTTTTTCTCTTTTTTTATTTTAAATTTTTTTTTACAATTAAAGTTACAGTTTTAACAATATGCAAAATATTACACTAATTCAGATTTTTTGGCATAATGATTACAGATTTGATAAATACATTTTATATCTCATAATAGCGATGAGGATTATACAAAAGCTATTAAAACAATTATGAGAATAAATTCTATCGTCACTTAAATATCTAAAGCTATTTTCCTTTGCGTTCTTCCAGAATGATTTGTTCTTATTCTTTACCTTAATTTGA
>NW_008354022.1:2048321-2102519 GCF_000622305.1 Nannospalax galili | reverse complement strand
CTATAGACTTACCCCAAGAGGCCTGAGGATAGTAGTGCAGGCTAGGAGAGTTAGCCGGTGGTGCAGGCCCAGGGAAGCAGAGAGACGTGAGGGTGGGGTCAGGACCAGAAGCGGTGCTCCTGGAGCCCCAGAAAGGGACTGAGTTGGTCTGGGTGAGAAGGATCAGGAAGCAGTATTGGTTCCCCAGGTGTCTGGGGCCCCAAGACTAGGAATGGCGCCGGGCCCAAACTAGGAGTATAGAACGGTGGGAGGGATGGAAGGGTGAATGTGTTTTAGGGAGTCCCGGCGCGGAGGGCTGAGCTATAGACTTACCCCAAGAGGTCTGAGGATAGTCTATTTTATTATTTTTATGTGTATGAGTTTATTGCCTGCATGTATGTGAGTGCACCCGCATCGTGCAATGCTGCAGAGGTCAGAAGAGGGCTTCAGATTCCCCTGGAACTGGAGTTAAGGACGGTTTGTAGCCACCACGTGGGTGCTGGGAATCAAACCCGGGTCCTCTGCAAGAGTAGTCAGTACTCTTAACCACTGAGCCATCTAAGACAGGGTCTCTTACTGAACCTCATCAAGTCAGCAAGGCTGACTGGTCAATGAGCTTTGAGAATCCTCCTGGCAGTAATGGGGTTACAGGAGCATGACTGCCCAAACTTTCTACATGTGTTCTGGGGATTGAACTCAGGTCCTCATGCTTTGGGGCAGGCAGAGTATGGAATTAGTGAGTCACATCCACCACCCTTGTTAGTCTTTTCAACTCAGGGTCTCATTATGCAGCCCAGATTGGTCTTGAACTCACATTCTTCCTGCCTCAACTTCCCCAGTGCTGGGTTTACAGGTATGACCTACCATACCACCTTTGAACTCTTGTGAGCTGGGATACCATCTGGGTTAGAAATCCAAAATTCCATCTCCTTGTCTCCAATTTCCAAAACCATGTTTGCTCTCCATAGCTCACCATGCTCTCCCATTACAATAGGTGTGTCTCATTTGACATGGAATATAATTTTGTCATCCCAGAATATCACAAAGTTCTGTTTCATCATCTATAAAATGCTAATTATTATAGCAGTACTCCATAGGGTACAATACACTGAGAGAATCAATATTTAACATGTAGTAAATATTTTTTGTTGTTTGTTTTAGACGGGATCTCCCTATAGCCCCAGCTGGCCTGGAACTCACTATGTAGACCAGGCTGGCCTTGAACTCACAGAGATCCACCTGCCTCTTCCTCCCAGGTGCTGGGATTAAAGGCATGTGCCACCACACCCCAGCTATAGTAAATATTTTTAAGTGGGTTGTTTTAGTTTAAAACTGAATCTCATTAGGTAGCTCAGGCTCAAACTGGAGTTTCTCCTGCCTCAGCCTCTGGATTGCAGACAAGCACCACCACTAACTAAAGGCTTTTGGGTTTCCTTGGCCCTTTTAATTTTCAGGAGTTGTAGAAGATAAACCGGTCTCTCCAGCTTAAGTGATTCAATGAGCATCAAGTGGCCATGAATTTGGAAGAGGCTCTTAGAACTATGCCAAACCCCTCTTAAGAGCAGACATGAGTCACTAGCTCTTATTTGTATCTTCAGAGAAACAAGGAGAAAAATACAAAGACACTTTGAACCCAGAAGTAGGTGATATGCTAGACTGACAATACTTTTCCACTGTGGTTTGCTTGAGGGGTTGTTCTTCTTATTCACTGTATAGTGTGACCCCCCCCCAAACAATGCAATCATTCAGCAGGGAGGAGCTGTCTACAAAGCTTTGAATGCCACCACCTGTACACCAAGGCTCCTTGAATAAATAAGCACTGGAAAGCGCCTTTTGTTTTAATAATAACAAAGCTTTCCACAGGATGGACTCCCATCGATTTGATGACAACGGCCTTGACATTCAAGGACTCCTATTTTACATGCTGAGCTGAGTGCCTGCTTTATCTTACTGTTCACAGGACAAAGCAGCCACTTATCAGTTACAAGTGCAGCAGAAAAGGCTGGGAATCCTGGAGAGCCTGGGCTAATGGCACCTCTGCTGACTGACATATCTGGTGTTACTCCCCAAGATTAACCCCTGAAATCTGCCCTGCCCTGCAGAGGACTACGCTGTGCACAATCCTTTCCTTCCATTCTTGAGTTGACAGGATCAATAGGCAGTTTAAGGTACTAGAAAATCATGACACTGTACATTCTGGTTTTGTTTTAATTATTGCTTATTATTTGAGGATTTCATACATTTGTACAATGTGTTTTGATTACATTTCCTCCAATCCCTCCCTATCACCCCTACCATTTTTCCCACCCAATTTCATATGCTTTTTTTCGTTAAACCCTTAGAGAGTACTTAGTGCTGCCTGTATATACATGTGTATGGGACCATCTACAGGAGCATGGGTAGCTTCTCAGGGCCCAAATCCCTGAAGAAAACAAACTCTTCCTCCTTCAGCAGCCATCAATTGCCAGTTACTCCTTAGCTATGGTGGGACTTCATGAGTCCCTCCCTGTCTATGCTGGGATTTGGGCTGGATCTTGTGCGTATCTTGTGCATATAGTCACAGCAGCTGTTTGCTCATGTGAGCAGCAGTGTTGTCATGTCCAGCAACACAGTGTTCTGATGCGCTGTCTGCTTCTTACAATCTTTCTACCTCCTCTCCTGGAATGACTCCTGAGCCTTGGGAGTCAGGGAGGGAGCATGATATAGATATCCCATTTAGAGCTGAGTACTCTGCAACCTCTTATTCTCTGTACTTTGACCAGTTTGTGTGTCTCTGTACTAATCATTATCTACTGCAAAAAAAAAAAAGCTTCTCTGAAGAGGGCGGAGAGATGAATTAATCTATGGGTACAAAGATAAGAACTTGGGGGACAGTTTAATACTATGTCTATTTAGTTTAATAATATTAGATTCTCTCCTAGGGCCTAGGACCTAGTCTGCCATGGGTGTTTGACTCAGTTGAAGTATCAGATAGGGGTTCTGTCTTGTGGAATGTGATTTAAAGCCAATCAGAGAGATGACACTGAGTTTCAGGGCTGTTAGGATTTAGGTGTGAAAGGTCCCCCACAGGCTCATGTATTTGAACACTTGGTCTCAAGTTGGTGGTGCTGTTGTGGGACCCTTAGGAAGTGAGACCTGGCTGGAGGAAATAAGTTGTCAAGGGGTAGGCCAGGGGTGTGTTGAAGGGTGATTGTCCTGCCCCATTTCTGGTGAGATCTATCTGTTTGTTGATCCTCCAAGATGTGAGGAGTTCCAGCTGCATGCTCCCACAGCCATGAACACCATCCAGCCTTCTCCACCAGGATGAACTGGAATACTCTCAAATCATGACCACCCTACCCTCCAAATCCTCCTTCCCTTAAGTTGTTCCTGTCAGGTATTTCAGCACAGTGATAAACAAGGAGCCAATAAAAAGGTATGTGGTAGCTATCTATATTGAAACAAGAAAAAGAAAGAGCAAGCCAGGCCTAGTGGCACAAGTCTATAATCTCAGCTGCTTGGAAAGATAAGCAATAGGGTCACAAATTCAAGGTCTGCATGGGCTGCAGAGGGGTTCAAGGCCAGCCTGGGAAACTGAGTGAAACCCCGTCTAAAATATGAAAGTGGAATTTTTAAAAAGGGTCTGAGAATACAGCTCAGCAGTTGAGCACTTGACAAGAATCTCCCAGGGAATGATTAGAGGCATGGCTCAGCAGTAGAGTCCTCGCCTAGAATTCACCAGTGAAAAGATGGGGTGTAGAAGTAGAATTCTTGGCTAGAATCCCCCAATGTGGGGCTGGGGGTGCTTGGGGGGGTGGTCATAACCTATACTTCTGGCCTAAGAATACATGTATTAGTGCCAAACCTCAAGAGGGAAGGGAAAGAGACATTGAATTAACAAGGAACATGAACATGTGTATACATTTGATTCTAGCTTGCGGTTATGTTGAAAATGTTCTAAGCCCAAAGAGAGAATACAAGTGACTTTGCACTTTCTTCCAGGCTGTCCCACTCAGAACCCAAGACAGGGAGAGAGACAGGAATTTTCAGTGACATATGTTCAGACCAGAAGCAAAACCTAGACACCAGGATGCACCATTGTGGCAACTCACATTCCTTCCGAAGCATGAGGGTTTAGTGCTGTAGAAAGTAAAGGCTTCTGTCAACACAGCATTAGTAAATTCCTACTGAGGTCTCTCCTCTGCATCCCTTAAGGAAAGCTAAGCAATTGAAAATGGTTGTGCAAATCAGTAATCCCAGCACTCAGGAGGCTGAGCAGGAGGATCACAACTCTGAGGCTAGCCTGGGGTGCTGGTTAGTTTTACATCAACTTGCCACAACTTAGAATCTTCTTAGGAAGAGTCTTCAATGAGGAATTATCTAGATCAAGTTGGCCCATGGGCATGTCTGTGGGAGAGTGTCTTGATTGTTAATTGACATGGGGAAAGCCAGCCCACTGTGGGTGGCACCAGAGCTGAGGGCAAGCAACCATGGATGTGCTTATTTCTCTCTTCCCTTGACTGTGGATGTGATGTGATCAGCTGTTCAAGCTCCTCAGTGACTTTCCTGCAATAATGGACTCTAAATTGGAATTGTGAGACAAACAGACCCTTCCTCCCATTAGTTCCTTCTTGTCAGAATGTTTGTCATAGCAACAGAAATGAAACTTTTGAACTACAGAGCAACACATTATCTCAAACGATTTTTTTAAAGGCTCCTAACTTAGGCTTTGATCTGTTTATATACCAAGTCAGGCTGAAATTTGCTATGTAGGAAATCAAAGTACAGAGACAGCCCCAGGCCAATATCCTCCTGCTTATTTAAGTAACTGGCAGATCTCTATCTCCATTTTCACATTTTGCTGAATGCTCATGAACCCTCTAACCACAGGTTGAGTGACATAACAGGAGTACAGTCTATTTTTGCTTCCTTTCTTCCTAAGCATCTATGCTTTTCCTACTATAGAGTAATCCCTATCTTCAAGGAATTTAGTATCATTTAAAGAAGACAACAGATAACAAGTGGACAATAGAAATTTTAATAGTTTAATATGGCAAGTCTAGAAATATCCCAAGATGGAGATGTGGCTCAGCAGCAAAGTTCTTGCCTAGAATCCCCCAGCTAGAGGCTGGGGGTATGGCTCAGTGGTAGAGCCTAGAATCCCACAGGGAGAGGCTAGAGATGTGGCTCAGTATAGAGCACATTCCTAGCAGTTAGGGGCTGAGAAAATGACTCAGTGGTAAGAGCACTTGCCTAGACTCCCACAGTGAGGGACTGGGGATGTAGCTCAGTATAAAGCACTTTCCTAGCATGCATCAAGCCCTGGGTTCCACCCCAGCACTACAAAAAGGGAAGAAGAGGGGAGGGGAAGCACTAGGGAAGGAGGGAGGAGAAGAACCAGGGACAGAGTGCAGTGATATAGAGTGCTTGCCTAGCATGCACAAATCCATGGGTTCCATCTCCAGTACTATAGGAAGAAAAGAGATGAGAAGTGGGAAAGGAAGAGGGCAGAAGAGAGGGGATGGGAGAGGAAGGGGAGGGGAGAAAGAAGACCCAAGGATAATATAAGATTGACTGCCTAAAGAGGGGGATAATTTTAATAACATCATAGGCATTAAGAGATACCAACACCCTTGAATGTTCACCATCTTGGAAAACCTCAGGCACTCTGGGAATGACCACTCAGTAAGCATAAGCCATGGGAATGGAAAATTCCATTTGCTCCTTTACATTCTCCTCCAGGCTCTTCTACCCAGTGGGATCCCTCAGGTTGACTGAAGCCAGATATCTAAGTGGATTAATTGTTATTTATGAGAACATTCTAAACCATGAAGCACCGTGGCCTCCCATCACTTGCCACTAGAGAAATTGTGCAACAGTAATCAACAAATAAATGGAAATTGCCTCCCTGCCAAAGAGAGACTGCTGCCATCTCTCCTCCATAGTCATCAATTAAAGGATTAAATAATGAATGAACTGGCAGAGTTCAACTATAACTTAGACTCAAACTTCATGAGGGAGCATACAATTGTAGACATACCATGTGCAGCCTCTCTCTCTCTCTCTCTCTCTCTCTCTCTCTCTCTCACACACACACACACACACACACACACATACACACACACACACATCTGCATGTTACACCCATATACCTTCTGCCCCATGGCTTTTCTTGGTATTTGCAAAGCTTTTGCAATGAGGTAGTATATTCTTTACTATATTTGCTGCTGTGACAAAATACCTGAAACAAGCAATTTAAGGAGGAAGGGTTTATTGTGGCCCACAGTTTGAGGCACAGTCCATCATGGTGGGAAGGCATGGTTGCAGGAGTGTGAGGCAGCTGGTCACGTTGCATCCACAGTCAGGAAGCAGAGAGATGAATGCTGGTGCTCAGCTTGCTTTCCCCTTTTCATGCAGTCTAGGACTCCAGTCCATAGAATGGTGCTGCCCACATTCAGGGTGGGTCTTAGCTCCTTAACTAACCTTATCCCTTACAGACATGCCCAGAGCTGTGTCTTCTAGGTGATTCCAAATCCAGTCAAGTTGGCAATGAAAATTAGTTATCACAGGTAGTGAGCTTATTAAAACGGAAGGAAAAGGGATTCACATTGGAGGAAAGGACTTTTAATGAGAAGGAAAATTCTCATAATCTTTGTGGTAATCCTTATCTAGAGCACCTACTGAGCTACACCCCTAACCCCTCACTGGGAGATTCTAGGCAGGTGCTCTATCATGGAGCTACATTCCCCAGTCCCTCACTGGGGGATCCAAGGAAAGGAAAACAAGTACTCAAATCAACAGACTAGCTGGTTGTGGTGGTGCACAGCTGTAATCCCAGCACTCACCAGAAGGATAGCAAATTTGAGGCTATCTTGGGCTACATAGTTAGTACCAGGCCAACTTGGGCTCTATAGTATGACTCTGTCTCAATAAGGCAAACATAAACAGGCCAGAAGACACTCATCTTCATAACTGGAACAGGGTCTGGGAAGAAGAAGAAAGTATGTTGCTTCTGTCTACCTGGGAACACCCACCCAAGAGAGCATTTTCTCCATAGGAGAGCAAAGTTCAGAATGGGCAATAGTTCAGAAAAGATGTAGACAGGCATTATGCCCAAATAGAATGAAATAATGAGAGGTCATTAGAGATACAGATTCAGCATAGAAGCAACTTAAATTTATAAATCCTTTATATAGCATAGGCTCTGTGCCAAACACTTTCCAGAGATTAACTATTGGAGCCTCACAATAACCTGGTGATGGAGATTTGGTAATTAATATGACCATTAAAATGACAAATTCACCAGGTGTGGGTGGAGGCACATGCCTGTCATCCTAACATTTGGTAGACAAGAGACAGAGAGGTCACAAATTACAGACCAGCGTGAGCTGCATAACAAGACTTATCTCAAATAACTCCCTCCAGAAGTAAAAGAAAGTGAAAACCCTGACTGTCAGGAAGTTTAAATAACTTTCTTTTATAAAAATCAAATAACTGAAAAGTTGAAGTTCAAATCAGGGAGATAGATTCCAGAATTCATTTCACACTGTATAACTACATGCCTAACTTTTTTTAAAAAGTGTGTGTGTGTGTGTGTGTGTGTGTGTGTTCCTGTGTGTAATGAGTGTATGAATGTGTATGTGTGAGGGGGTGCATGTGTGTGCACATGTGCATGTGGAGGCCAGGGTTCAGCATCAGGTGTCTTCCTCAATTTCATCATGGGAGTACAGCATGGAGCAAACTAGCAGCTCACTTCATGGTGGACAGGAAGGAGAGGGGGGAAAGAGAAGGAGAAGAAGGGAGAGAGAAAGTAAGGAAGATAGAGAGGGAAGAAAAGAGAGGGAAGGAGAGGACAAAGAGGAGGAAGAGGAGATGGAGCAACAGCAAGAAAACAGCTCCATCAGTAGCAACATGGACCAGACAGTCTTCAAAGGGCATGTGTCTAAATACCTACTCCCTTCAACTATGTCTTACCTTCTAAGTTTATCCCCAAACCCATCAGATTACAAATCTATCAACTAAGTAATCCATTGAAGATAGGACAGCTGTCATGATCCAGCCACTTCTCAAAAGCTCCCCTCTCAACACTGTTTAGAGACCAAGCCTGCCACTGTCCCCTTGAGACATTGACTCTGTCCGACTTGAACATGTTGACTGTGGTGGCTAAGGGTGGCTCTGGACAGAGAGGGACAGAACTGGACTCCAAAACATCTGTAGATAAGATTGCTTCTGGGAGGTGCAAATGATGTCCAGCCCCTCCTCCCTTAATCCCTACAACAAACCAAAGTCCAATTTCACCAAACTGTAGTCTGAGAAACCAGGGAGTTTATTAGGCTTACTTACAGAGCAATGGGTGAGGGTTTACTTACAGGAGTGTAGTTAAACCTCCTAAGGTCATACTGGAAGATCTACATCCAGGCATGGATTGTGACTTCCCCACTGCCATACAAAATGGGGAGAGATCCTCCCCTCAGCTTTCCCAGTTTATATACTCTTAGCTCCTCCTCCTCGTGCAACTAGGACAGACTGGTTGGAAGGAGTAGCTGAATCTCCCTGCTCCTACTTTCTTGCTGAGATTAAGAGTCAACAAGCTTGCTGTGATGATCCTAGAGAAGCGGGTGCAACCAAGCTTGGGAAGATGGTGTCTGTCCATGGTCTGCCTGTCGGAGGACAGTCCTATGCAACAGTTATTAGGCTTACTTACAGAGCAATGGGTGAGGGTTTACTTACAGGAGTGTAGGTAAACCTCCTAAGGTCATACTGGAAGATCTACATCCATTAGGATGTAGGGATTAGGAATGGGCAGGCTCTCCAGGCCAACCCTGTTGCCCCAAGATGCTTGCAGAACTTAGCCTTGGCCTTTCAAAGGCATCTGAAAGCCTTCCTATGCAGCATAGTACCCATCTACTCCTCTGTGGAAACTACCCCACGTGGAGGCTACGCTTCCCTCTGTTGTGTGATGAAGAACAGAGTCTCCTTCTGAGTCCCCAAATAAATGTCCTTTTCTCCCAAACACAAATGCCAACACCAAAATGGTTTCTTGATTCCCTCTTAAGGGGGGCTGAGTCTAATGTTGTATCTTACCAAATCTCTACACATTTCCTGAAGGCACCAATTCAAAAAGCAGAGCTAGGAGATTCCTCGATCACAGCTGAACTCAACAGAACAATAGAGAACGGAAAGTACTACTCCTAGATGATTACAGTGTGGATTTGATATGTGTGTATGAATGTAATGCAGATTGGAGAGATGGATCAGAGGCTAAGAGCACTGACTGCTTATGCAGAGGACCCAGGTTGAGTTCCCAGTATCCACATGGTGGCTACCAATCATCTGTAACTCCACTTCCAGGGGATCCAATGCCCTCTTCTGACCTCCACATTACATTGCATGCAAGCAATACACTCATACAGATAAAAATAAATAAAAGTTTTAAACTATAAAAAAAAAGAAAGAAAATGTCATGATAAAACCTATCATTTGGACTGAAGAAATAGCTCAGCAGTTAAGAGCATTTGCTGCTCTTGCAGAGGACCTGAGTTCAGTTCCCAGCACTCCAAGGGATCTGATGTGTAATACCAGCTCCATATAGCATACACACACACAAACACACACACACACACACACACACACACACACACACACACACACATCATTCAGGGCTGGAGAGATGGATTAGCAGTTAAGAACACTGGCTGCTCTTGTAGAGGACCTGGGTTCGGTTCCTAGGACCCACATAGTAGCTAACGACCATCTATATCTCCAGTTCCGTGGGATCTGACACCCTCTTCTGGCCTCCACAGGCATTGTACAACATAGGTGCACTTACATACATGCAGGAAAAGCACTCATAAAAAAATAAATAAATATTTAAAATCCATCACTTTGTACAGGGATTGCATTCTAAACTAAATAAAAATAAAAGGATAGACTCAGCTCTTGAATATCTGCGTGTGCTCTTGCTAATAATACTAGCTTAAAAATCATCTTTCCATCCCCAAAACAAACCCGTAACAATGATTTTAGTTGACTTGTGATTCTGAGTCAGGAATCTGGAAATGAGGTTTAGGTGGACAGTTTTCAACTGGAGCCTGTCACAGCATGGCAGTCAGATGGCACCATAAGCACTGTGGTCATGTGAAGGCTCAAGTGGCCTGGCTGTCTGCCATGCCTCACACAGATGGCTGGCATTTGATGCTCCTGACAGCTGGCTGCTCAATGGTGCTGGAGCCCACGGCCTCTGCAGGGTGGTCAAGACTCTTATGCAAAGATAGTACCTTCCAGAATAAGTGTCTTGAGGTGGAGGCTCATGGGTTTGATGACTTAGCCTCAGTAACAGCTCTGCACCACATCTGCCATATCCTATTAACAGGAGCATGCACCAGACCCACGCAAACCTGAAAGGTGGAGACAATAGCTCCTACCTTCCAGTGGCAGTGTCAGAAAGGTTGGAGCCACTTCTAGTAGACATTTATACCCACGTACAACTGAAAGTTCAGAAAGTTGATAAATTGTCAAAAATCACATTCTTAAAATTAAGTAAAATGGGGGCTAAGTTTGTTTGGTAGTAGAGTACTTACCTACAATTTCCCATTGAGGGACTGCAGGTGTGGCTCAGTCAGTGGTAGAGCACCTGCCTAGAATCCCTCATTGAAGCTGGGAACATGGCTCAAATAGAACACCTACGTAGAATCTCCCAGTGAGGGGCTGGGGGCATAGCTTAGTGGCAAAGCACCTGCCTAGAATCTCCCAGTGAGGTGTTAGGGCTTAGCAGTAGAACACTTGTCTAGAATCCCCCAGTAAAGGACTGGAGGTGTGGCTTAGTGGTAAAGGACCTGCCTAGAATCCCCCAGTGAGAGAGAGGCTGGGGGTCTGGCTCAGTGGTATAGCTCTTGCTCAACCTGCACAAGGTCCAAGGTTCAATCCCCATCAAGAATAATAAACAGAAAGAATAGGAATTCTCCCCCAGTGAGGGGCTGGGGGTCTGGTTCAGTGGTATAGCTCTTGCTCAGTCTTCACAAGGTCCAAGATTCAATCCCCAGCAAGAATAATAAAAGGAAAGAATGGGAATTCAAGAGCAGCTCTGTGATGCTGCAAAGCAAGTATCCTGATATATCATAATTGCCCAATAACCAGGGCAGGTTTGTCTTCTTCGTTTGATTAATTAAAGGGAAGGGTCTATAGATGTACATTCTCTTTATTGAAATGCTTGTTTGGTCTTTTTGTAAGTATCACATGACCTGGCTAAGCCCCGTGAGTTGTTTCTAAGGTCAATAACCAACCTATCCTTCCCAGCTCTGTGCTTCCAGCAACACTAAGCTTTCATAATTTAAAGGAGAGACAGATAATGACACCATGCCAAGGGCCAGAACAGAAATGGGCCAGATCTGGAACTCCACACTGTCCTGCCAGTATATAATATCTTCCTAAGTGCTGAAGCCATACCCCTCTCTTGCCCTAAAAGAATGGACACAATTGTTAAATTAGAACCTCCAGCATGTTCTAGCAACCTACACTTTGAAAGGGACAGGGGTCTTGGCTGTCAACTTGATCAGATTGAGAGACATCAAGGAGATTAGTATCATGAACCTCTGGGCCTGCCTGTGATAGGGATAGATCACAAACTTTGGCATAATCAATGAATTAATTCATTGATGGAATCATAATACAAGGGCTCTAATTGAGAGGTAGTAGAAAGTCAGAGGTAGAGACCATTTGGAGGAAGAAGGTCATGTGGGGCAGGGGGCATGTCCATGGGAGATCTATCTCACTTTGGCTACTTCCTGTATTCTGTCTCTCTGCTTCCTGGCAGCCGTGATACAAACTGGCACACACTGGTGCACCTATCCGCCATGAACTACATCCCTGAAACCACAAGCTGAAACAAACCTTTTCACTTAGAAGCTATTTTGGGGTATTTTGGTCACAGTTCCATATAAGTAACTAAGACACTGAGACCCTTGTGGTTTGTTTGTTGCTGATTTGAAGATACTTAGCTGTATTACCTACTCATCCATCCTGGATGGTAAGCACAGCCATTAGAAGTATCAGACATGAACACCTACACAATGCAGCTCCTCCCTAGAAAGAATTCTTTTTTCTAAATGGTACTTTGGGTTGTCATAAGAGGCCTTAGATTTAATTGCATCCTGTTCACAGTCACTGAATGCTTTGGATGAATGACTACTGTTGCCAAATTGTTCCCCTCAAAGATGAAGGTGCACACCCTCCAGTGCTCAAAAATAAGGCCTGACTCCTCTGAAGCCACAGGCAGGTGGGTGGTACAGGATGAGCTCTTCTGCACTGGGCTAACCGCAGGCTAGGAAGTCTGGGTTCAAAACCTTTATGTTTGTAATGCCAGAATCAGGGAGGCAGAGGCAGGCAAATCCCTGAGTCTAGTTAGCCAGCCAACCTGGCCTACTTGGTGAGTTCCAAGCCAGTGAGAGACAATATCTCAAAAAGCAAGGTGGGGCTGGCAAGATGGCTCAGCAGTAAAACTGCCTGCTCCACAAGCCTAGAGACCTGAGTTTGATCCCTGAAATCTATGTAAAGGCGGAAGGAGAGAAGTCCACAAAGTTGTCCTCTGACCTGTATACACATGCTTGGTAGAGAGAGAGAGAGAGAGAGAGAGAGAGAGAGAGAGAGAGAGAAATATTTTTTCTCTCTCCATAGCATTTTTATTGAATTTTTTGTGTATTTCATACAGAACAGCTCAAACAATCTTAATCATCTTTATACCCCCATCCCCACTGGCACCCTTCCATAGTACATCCCCCCACTGAAGCCCATATACTCAGTCATCCCTATTAAGGCCCACTGGGTTGTCAGTTTCCCCAACCATTCCCCAGCACAAGTCTGTCTACTGAGTCTAGTCAGCCTATCTAGAGTCCCTTGTTTTAGGAAGATCAGCTCTTCTCCATCTAGCAGCTATCAGTTGCCAACATTCCTTCATATAAGATCCTCATAGCTTTGGAGAGTGCTATGAAGGTGCCAGTGGAAAACATCAATGGATGATCCAACACCAGCCTCAAGACCAAGTAATCACATCGATGGCCAGCACAGCATACGTCATTGGTGCAGTAGCGGCACTTGGGCAATCAACAGCTACCTAATTTGACTAAACGCCCACTCAAAAGGAAGAAACTCAAATGTGGTAATGTAAACATAACCTAATACACATGGCTGGAGTGGCCATAGATCTTAGATAAAACCCCAAGACTGTCATATCACTCAACTAATGTGATTTCTTACTACGTGCAAAAATATGTATCCTTATATTTACAGACAAATATCCCAGTCACCACTCATCAAAGAAACTCATTTTGCACCAGTCCAAGACTATTGACAAGTACCACTACTGGTCACACATGGACATTGTCTATGAATTGCTCGGGCCTAAGTGACACATCTACAATGCAACCTCTACACCTAAGGCTCATGGAACATGAGGATAACAAAGAGGACACTAATGAATCTCTCAGCTCTCAATAATAAAGCTTCTTCACGCAGTGGAGGGCCAGGAACACAAAAGGTCACAAACAGCCAAACTGTAGAGATCAAGAGTCTGCTGAGTGCTGGTCTTTGAACAGGATTTCTTTATTAAACTTCTCCTACCCAAGGCTCAGGACCCATCTCAGAAGAGGGGGTGAAAAGATTGTAAGAGCCAGGGAGTTGGTGCATGATCATATGGAAACAGAGTCCTACAAACTCCTGGGAACCTGCTCATATGATTTTATGGCAATGGTGCCAGCATGCACAAGTCCCATGCAAACTCAGGCAGGCAATAACCCAGCATAGAACTGGGAAAATGAACAGAAATAATTTTTTTAATTAAGGTAGCACCAAGTGTGGTGGCACACACTTCTAATCTCAGCACTCAAAAGGTAGAGGCAGGTGGATCTAGTGAGATCGAGGCCAGCATGGTCTACTCAGAGAGTCCTAGGCCAGCTGGGGCTACAAAGAGACCCCGCCTCAATAAATAATAATAATAATAAGTACTTTTCCTGCACCTTTGAAATTGTTGCTTCTCAAGCCTATCTCACTGGTATTAGAGTCTAGTATAATTTTAAGAACATGAGTAAAATAATTTAAAAAATATTTTATTGAGCTTTTGTATATTTTGTACAACAGTTCTTAATCAAATTAAGACCCACTCCCCTATCCATGCCTCTACCCCCCACACACACCAAGCCTCATGTATTCTGCCATACATGTTAAGATCCATCTGATCAAGCATTTTACCTCGATGTCCTTTGGTGCAAGTTCATCCACTAGAGTCTATTCGACCTATCTATAAATCTTAAAAAAGGTCTGCTCTCCTTCAGCCAGCAGTAATCAATCACTGTTTCCAACAAAATAATTTTTTTAAAAAATGAGCTGAAGAGATGGCTCAGCAAAAAACAAGGACTGGAGAGATGGCTCAGCAAAAAACAAGGACTGGAGAGATGGCTCAGTGGTTAAGAGTTCTGACTGCTCTTCCAGAGGACCTGGGTTCATTTCCCAGCACCCACATGTCAACTTACAACTGTCTGTAAGTCCCCCAGTTCCAGGGGCTCCAACACCCTCTTCTGGTCTCTGTGAGCATTGTGTGCACACGGTACACTTACATACATGAAGGCAAAACAGCCATATACATAAAATAAATAGATAACAAAATAAAAATCAAGATTGATTGTATCAGAGGGATGACAGTCAAGCTTCTCCTTCACCCTGCCCCACTGAACACATGTACATATGTGCATGTGTACCTCCACACACATGCATATATACACATACACAAAAGTTCAAGGACTGGGAGTGGGGGGATCCTTGCCTATAATCTCAGCACTTGTGAGGCTGAGGCAGGATGATTATGAGTTTGAGGATAGCCTGGACTACATAGTAGACTCTGACTTAAAAAATTTTTTAAAAAGACAGTTGGCCAGGCATGGTTGCTCACACCTTGAATCCCAGGACTCAGGAGGCAGAGACAGGAGGATCTCTGTGAGTTCGAGGCCTGCCTGGTCTACACAGAGAATTCCGGGTCAGTCAGGGTTACACAGTGAAACCATCTCTAAAAACAAAACAAAAAAGTCATTGGATCTTGTTTTAAGTACTTTGTTCTCATGAGAAATTATTGTATAGGTAAAGCCCCAAAACAGTTCCCAGCCAATTAAGAAAGAAGTTTGGCCAATGGGCAATGAATTTTGACAAGTGGAAAACTAAATACAAATTGCTCTCCTGGACCTTAACAAGCACTCATAAAATGTACACTAATGCATCCCATTGAATAATGAAAACTAGGTCACAGAAATGGTATAGAAATGACCTAAAATCACAGTGCCTTTCCTGCCCTGCTGAGAAGCCCAGGGCCATTTTCTGTTTTAATTAAGTGGCATGGTTCAGGCATTCTGTCCCATCAAAAGCAGCTGAACGTTTTTGTCTCCCGTCCCTAAAGTGCATGACAGTGCTCAGGCAGACTTTCCATTCAGCCCCATATATGGAATCCATCTGGAATTATTTTTTAAAGAGGATTTATTTGAGTTTAGCAAAGCATGGGAAATGTTTGTGTCAGGAATTCAATAGCATGTGAGCACAGGATGTCAAAACAACTCTATGAGGAAAACACTTCCCATGGTGCTATGGGAGAACATTGGGATTACACAAGCCACAACACTCCCCCTCAACCAATGGGAGGGTTGGCACAGCTCACCAGGAAATATTTCCAGAACAATATTTTGATCCATTTACCTGAAGTAATTGTTTTTCTCTGTCTCTTGTGAAAGATCAGAGGCACTAGCAGTTTGAAATAGTTACTAAAACTTTTGTATGTATGCACATGTATCATGCACATGCATGTGGAGGCCAGAGGACAACCTCAGCTGTCATTCATTCTTCAGCCGTTGTTCATTTTGTTATTTGAGGCAGTGTATCTCACTAGTCTGGAGCTCATCAAGTAAGCTAGACTGGCTGGCCAGCAAGCCCTAGGGATCCACCTGTGTCCACATCTCTGGCACTAGAATCACAAGTACATACCACAATGCCTAACAGTCCTTTTTTGTGTGTATATGTATGAGTATACAGGTATACACATGCTTATGAAGGCTAGAGGTCAATGTTGGGTGTCTTCCTTTTGAGACAGGGCCCATGTACCTCACCAACTTAGCTAGATGGGCTGGCCAAGGAACTCCAGGGATCTGTCTCTGCCTTCCCTCTCTAACTCCAACCCTTCCCCACCCACCTCAAACACTGGGTCTACAAACATGTGCCTCTACACCTGTCTTTTACATGGGTGCTGAGGATATGAACTCAGGTCCTCACATTATGCAGTAAGCAGGCAACCAACCAAGCCATCTCCAGTCAGCTTTTTTACATAGGTTCTGGAGATCAAACTCAGGTTCTCAAATTTGCAAGACAAGAATTTTATAGACTAAACTATGTCTATGTCCCTGGCTACTTGTTTTGGGGGTGTTTTGTTTGCTTGTTTGTTTGGGAGGGGTTGGATTCTTTTTTTAAGGTTTTTTTTTTTCATGTTTTCGTTTTTGAGAGTCTCACTAGGTAGCTCTGGCTGGTCTGGAACTTGCTATGTAGACCAGGCTGGCCTGGAACTTGAGGGAATCCCCCTGCCTTTACCTCCCAGTGGCTGGGATTACAGGTGTGTACCATCATGCTGGGTTTTTAAACTTTATATTTTTCCTATGTATCTCTCCCAGTGAAACTGAAAGAAAAAAATATCTGCTTTAGATATGAAGACATAGTGCACAAAAGAAACCCAGCTACCTAACAACTGTTGCCACCTTCCATGAAGTGGAAACCCAGGGGGTTTAGAAAACTACCCACTCACTTTGATGAAAAGGGACAGGATCAACAGAGAATCTGCTGAGTGACAGGAATACTCTAGGAAAACAGGCATTCACAGAAGACAGACCACAATTCCAAGACAGAGAGACATGAAAGTCAAGGTTTCACGCAGACCCTAGTGGCACCACCTCCCAGTACTCAGGAGGTAGAAGCAAGAGGATTGCTGCAAGTTTGAGTCCAGGTCAGCCAGGACTGCCTAGGAAAACCTGTCCCAAAGAGGGAGAAGTGGCAAGACAGCTAATTGGGAAAGAGTGCCTGACGACCTGAGTTCAGTGCCTAGAACCTATAGAAAGCCTTTGTAAGCCCAGCAATCGACAGCAAGGTGGGGATGAAGACGGGAGAATCCCCAAAAGCTCATGGGCCAGTGAGCCTGGAGCACACAGATCAGCAGAAACAAGAGAGACCCTGCCCCACCAAGATGGAAAAAGAACCAACTCCTGAAAGTTGTCCTCTGGCCTACACACGCAAGCTGTGGCACACATACCTCATACATGCACACACATGCAGATACACATGCACATGTGCATATGTATGCACATACATACATATATACATGTATACATTTATACACACAACAGTAATAATATATGAAAAATGAATAAAAGAAAATGTTAGGGTTTCAAGTAGCTTATATCTGGTTTGATCTGGCTATACCTAGAGAAAGTTCCATAGTCTCTCATATTTGAAAACAGAAACTTGTAAGCAAGCAAGACCACCAGTATGATCTTATAAATGAGAAACCTCTAATTGTACATCAACTCAACACATGAAATTTCAGATTTAATATTATGAAGCAATATCCAATAGCATATAATTATCTGAAAGGTCAGATCAAAAAATTTTAAGTACCTAAGTAACAAATTATAAAAGGTTTCAATATCATGGAATTTTAGCATCTTTATATTCTGAGGAGGAACACCCCTTCACACTTGCCAAGAGGGAAGAGGCTCTGAAACAGAACTCAACAGACATTAGTATTTGAGTTAGCCACACCCGGGGCAACATGTTGTTGGCTTCTTCCTTTGAATAGAGACTTCCGGGAAATCTCTTAACTGTGTCATATCCATCACTCTCTCTATCCTTCATCCTTTCTGGGTGTGAAAAATATCTAATCATTTTTTTTGTCACAGTGGAGTCTTGATATGTAGCCCAAGCTGTCCTCAAACTCTGGATTCTCCTGCCTCAGCTTCTAAATACTGGACTTAGAGGCGTGAACCATGACATCTAGTTAAATATTTTACTTACAGTCAAATGACCTGGGAGCAGGATTATTAAATATTTCTCACTGTGCTGGATAGCTTTAGTGTCAACTTGACACACCTGGGTTGAGGGAGCCTCAATCGAGGAATTGCCTCTATTGGACGGGCCTGTGGCAATGTCTGAAGGGCATCTTCTTGATGAGTGATGTGGGAGGACCCAGCCCACTGTGGGTGGTGCCAGCCCTGGGCAGGTGGGCCTGTGTTGCATAAGAAAGCAGGCTGAGCAGGAGCCAGGGGAGCAAGCCTGTAAGCAGCGTTCCTCCATGGCCTGTGCTCCAGCTCCTGCCTCCAAGTTCCTGCCCTGAGTTCCTACCTTGGGCTCCCTGATGAACTGCGTGCGACCTGGGAGATGTAAGACAAATAAACCCTTTCCTCCCCAAGCTGGTACTGGTCAGAGTGTTTTGTCACAGCAATGAAGAACAAACTAAGACACTCACCAAGAGCAAAAGACACTGTGGGAGTCCACTGATCTTTCTGCTGCTTTCCCATCACTTTTTCTCCTTTTGGGAATTTTATGCACTGTGGAAGTTAAAGCAAAGTGCTCAGTGTCAAAGCCAGGTTCAGATTTCAGAGTCTGAGCTCCTTCCCAGAGACCTTCCTGCTGCTTTCCTCTCTATAACACACAATCTCTTCACTGTCACCTTCTGGTAATTTCTGGAGTAAGTCTGTGCTTTTGGGGGAAAAGGACATGTGTATGCATTCATATACATGCACACATACACACATTCACAACATACATGCACACACATACACACACATACACACACAGACATGGACTCATGAGCATACATACATACCTGCAAATATATGCATGGCATACATGCATGCACATATACATTCACATGTACATGCACTCACACCCTCACACACATGCACATACATACACACATACACTCAAACACATACACACACACACACACACACATACTCCTACACTCACACATATGCATGCAATCACATGCTGGAACCTGCTTGATGGAGGGAAGTCACTAGATAGGGGCATACACAGGTTCACACACATGCACAACCTGCATACATGCACACATATGCATACACATGTACATGGACTTGTACACATGCATGAACACATACAAAACCTGCACACATGTGTGTGCATGCACGGCATACATACAGACAAGCACACAAGTATATGCACTCATACATACATGCACACAAGTACACATGCCCACACACAAAACCTGAAAATTCAGCTGAAAATTGCTCATGGGAAAGTTGCCAATATGTGAGGTAAGCCGCAGCCTGCCAGGTGCTAGGGGTTCTGTTTTGCTTCTGGAAGGTTCTAGCACTTTGCATCTTTTTACACCCTCGTTCAACCTGCTGCAGTCTGGATCTGATATGTCCCCCACCTGCTAATGTATTGAGTACTCATTCTCCCAACTGACAGTGCTATTTTGGGAGGCTGTGGAGCCTTTAGGTAGTAGAACCTGCTTGGTGAAGGGAGGGTCAGTAGATGGGAGCCTTTGAACATTAACCCCTGGTGCTGTGTGTCCAGCTCCAGCTCCCTGTGCCCTCATCCAGGAAGGGTGCAGACCTCTACTGCATGTTCCCATCACTATAAACCCCACTCTGTGCTCCCCACCTTGATAGGCTGAAAACTGCTGAAACTGGGAGTCAAAACAAACCTTTCTTTTCATAAGCTGTTTGCATCAGGCATTTTGTCACAGTTACTTTTGTGTAGCAATTTCCTCTGAATTAGAACATTCCCTCAAGGAGAGGGCAGGGAGGCTCAGACTCAGGAAGTAAACAACTCACAAGTCTCAGAAAATTCCAGAAACCAGCAGGATTCGCAAAGCCCCTCCCAAAGGTCACAGAAGTAGTAAATAACTTCTAAGGAGCAAAGATTCTCTGACCAGCAAAGATGCCTGGAGAGACATTCTCACCAGCCAAACTACAAGGTTTATAATGAATGCCAGGGTTTCAGCTTTCCTGAACTGTCACCCATGATGGGGTGGGCTTTGGTGATGCACAGCTGGCTGTGGGTCATTTCTACTCCTGTAAGTAACCCCCCACCCACACTCCTGTAAGTGACCCCAGTGAAACTCACTGGTTCACCAAGTTGGACTTTGGTGGAGTGTCCTTTGGTCTGCTGTTGATTCCCTATCTGAGGTGAGTAGATGTTTGTTCATGTCTCCCCAGGAAGTTACGTGACAGCCAGGGGTGGTGGGGCACACGTTTAAACCCAGCACTTGGGAGGCAGCAGCAGGAGGGATCTCTGTGAGATTGACACCAGTCTGGTCTACATAGAGAGTTCCAGGCCAGCTAGAGCCACACAATGAGACCCTGTCTCAAAAAATAAGCAACAACAAAGTAACTGATATGTTACCTTCCACATTAGGAATTGAGACAACTAGAAAAAAAACATAATCTTAGCACCTTAAACCAATGTGTACTTTGGGTGAGTGGTCTATAATTTGTTGTCCCTATTTCTCCCCCAGTATATTTTTTCCAGCCCACTTGAAGTCTCCCAACCACTCCTCAATGCTTTGGCTTTTAGTGCTAACAAAATAATACTCATCATCTGAAAGTTAACAACACAGTTTGAAAGGTTTTTCTACGTCATTTTTAACTCTGATTTATGACACTTTTCCCTCTAAGCAAAGGATAAATAAGTAAAAGAACTTTATCAAGTTTATATCCTACTCAAATTCAGACATTTCTGAATAGGAAACAGACAAGGGACACTTAGCCAACATAAGTAGAAAACCAAAACTTTGCATATGGGACTCTGGAAACGGATGTTAGCCTTTAAGGATTGTGTGTGCACATGAAATTCTAAGGGGATGAGCACAACACTTCCCTCCATACCAAATGCCTTCTAGATTTAACTAGTCCCTACAAACACTCCGGGAAGAACAGCAAAGGAGACGGGGTGGTTCTGGTAGCAATCACATCTTCATGATCGTCTCAATTTTCCACTTCCTTTGGTGTGTGAAAATCTGGCCTAAAAGCCTTTTAAAAAAGAAAAAAAGAGCCTGAAAAGGTTTCCCAGACATGAACTAGATTTTACAAAAGAAACTTCTGGCAAGTTTAATGGAATTAAATGAGAAACAGATGGAGTATGTACCCTTCAAAATACTCATGGGTTTGAAAGCCCAGAAAACACAGAAACGTAAAGGAAAACTGTTTTTCAATGGCAAGCTTAGGCCAGAAAGAGTGTCTTCTAGTCTCTTTTCTGTTGCTGTGTTAAAACACTGACCAAAAGAAACTTGGGGAGGAAAAGGTTTGTTTGGCTTATACTTCCAGGTCACAGCCCATCACTGAGGGAAGTCAGAGCAGGACCTTAAACGGGAACTTGAAGCCGAAACCATGGAGGATGCTGCTTGCTGGCTCACTCACAGGCTCATGCTCAGCTAGCTTTCTGATACAACCCAGGACCACCTGCCTAGGGAATGGTGCCGCCCACAATGGGCTGGGCCCTCCTACATCAATTAACAATCAAGACAACCCCTCACAGATATAGCCACAGGCCCATCTGATTTGGGTAATTCCTCAATTATTCTCTTTTCAGGTGATTTCAGGCTGTATCAAGTTGACAGTTAAGGCTAACTAGAACATGGTGAGCTGTCACAGAAAGCCTGGCTATGTATGGAGAGGTGGTAAGGCAGCTCACTGGTGTCTCCTCTCAAGCTCAGATCAGTGTGGACAGTCGTGGGTCCTAAGAGCACTGAGACCTTTGCCTGTGGGTGGGATGAGGAAGCCCCTACTTTGTGCTTCCAACCCTGATTTTATGTCTGTGAGGCTCCATAGCATCTATACTTAATGAATAAGCAGGCTACCATACTCCTGAAGGCCTCTCTGCTAAGCAATTGGGCTGGTGGTGAGCAAGAGTTTTCTGAATACGTAGTCTAAACTCCTTGCAAGATAACAGGAATGGACAGTTCTGTGTCAGCCCAGAAAAATCAATGATAGACTCCTAGTTGGGTGGCCCTTGAAGACCCTTTAGTTCCTCTTTCCATCCTGTATGGGAATTCTGGCTACAAGTCCAAATAGCAAGAGATCGATTCACAATGTGGCCAACTGCCTTACACTCCTGTCACCATGACTTCCTCACCATGATGGACTGTGCCATTGTATTGGTTAGGAGTCTCTAAAGGAACAGAACTGGCAGAGTCAATATTAAAAGGGGATTTGTTAGACTCACTTACATGCTGTGCTCTGGGTAGTCTGACAATGGCTGTCTCACACTGGAGAGGCTGAGAATCCAGTAGGTGCTCGGGCCATGAGACTCAATACCTCAGCAGTCCCAGTCTGGTGCTAAAGGCCTGGAGGATTCCTGGAGATCTGCTGGTCTTCAGTCTATGTTGGAACCTGAAGACCTTGGTTCTAATATCAGCAAAGGAATGCCACAGCAACAGGAGAGATGAACTCACCAGCAAGAGTGAGGGCAAGCAGGCAAAGAAACAAAAGCTCTCTTCTGCCATGACCTTTTATCTGGACTGCCATCAGAAGATACTGCTCACATTTAGAGCAGGTCTTCCAGCTTCAAATAATCTGACCAAGAAAACCCCTCACATTTTAGTCAAGTTGACAACCAAGATCAGCTGTCATAAATAACTTTCATATAGAGCTGAAATAAACCCTTCCTTCTTCAAGCTGCTTCTACCAGGTATTGTATCACAGCAACAAGACAAGAAACCAATACACCAGGCCTATGGGCCTGGAGAGATGGCTCAGTGATTAAAACTGCTTGCCAATCATGAGGACTGGAGTTTGAATCCCAGCACCCACATAAAATGCTGTAACAAGCTGGGCATCCCATGAATCCCAGAATTTGGGATATGGAGACAGGAGGATTGGGAGTTCAAAGTCATCATTAGCTGTATATCCAGTCCCACATCAGCCTGTGCTACATGAGAACCTGTCTAAAAAAATTTAAAAATTAAAAGAGGGCTGGGGAGGTGGCTCAGTTGCTGAAGATCTGATTTTGGATCCCTAGAAATCACATTTTAAAAGCCAAGAGCAGCCAAGCATGGTCGTATGCGGCTTTAATCCCAACATGCTAGAAGCAGAGGCAGGGGATCTCTGTGAGAGTGAAGTCAGGCTGGTCTACATAGTGAGTTCCAGGCCAGCTGGGGCTGCAGGGAGACCCTGTCTCAAAAACAAAAAAAAAGCCAGGAGTGGTAACACACACTGATAATCTCAGGGTTAGGAAGGCAGAAATAGGCAGGGTTTGGGGGCTTGCTGGCAACCAGCCTAGCAGAATCAGTGAGCTGCAGATAAAAGTGAGAGACTGTGTCAAAACAAATAAGGTGGGGAGTGACTGAGGCAGACCTCTAAGGTTGACCTCTGGCCTCTACACACATGCACCCACATGCACACACACAAGAATCACAACAAATCTTTTAAAAAATATAACAAAGATTTTTTTCAATAACTACTTCATTTTGAACATAAGAAAATTTAAATACATTTCAAGAAGGGATGGAAGATAGGCATGGTGGCATGTGCCTATAATTCTAGCACTCAAGAGGCAGAGGCAGGTAGATCTCTGTAAGATTCAGGCCAGCCTGGTCTACATAGTGAGTTCCTATGGGAGAACTGGGACTACAGGGAGACCCTGTCTCAAAAAGACAAAACAAGAAGGGATGGAGCGAGAGAGGAGACTCAGCAGTTAAGAATGTTTACTCTTGCAGAGGACCTGAGTTCCATTCCCAACACCCATGTCAGGTAGCTCACAATTGCCTGTAACTCCAGCTCCAGGGGATCCAATGCCCTTCTGGCCTCTGCTGTCATCTTCACTCACATGCACATGCCCACACAGATACACACATATGCATACAATTAAAAAAATAAATCTTTTTAAAAGTGAAATGTGCATTTGTGACTTTTAATAAGCATCACTCAATTGTCCTCCATAAATGCTGTTCCAGTTCACATTCTGCTCAGTAGCTACTGCCTAGGAGTTTGCCTAGCCCAGCATGGTATCAAACTCCTGTTCTCTGCCCACCCGTTAGGCAAAAAAAATGAAATCTCATTTGCATTACATTTCTATTGTCAGTGCAAAATATGCTCAAATAGGATTAAAGACCTATTTCACTAAAAGCCTGTTTACTGCTACCAGACGCAATCTCTTTAAGAGATGAGGGCTGCAGACTCTCCAGAAGGAAAAAAAAAAAAAAAAAAAATGTGCCAGCAGGCAGCGTCAATCTGTTATCAGGCTCTACTGGGAAGCAATTCACCCTGCTTTCCACATATAAGCCAAGTATTTAAGAGCGGCTTTCTGGACCGTAGCAGAGAATTCTCAAAGAAGGAAACCAGTGTGCAATACTTGCTCCATGCCAGGCTCCAACTCCATCTCTGCTCGCTCACAATTCCTCCAATGTTTTCAATCCACAAGGCTCTGAGAGATTAAGTGTCTGCCAAAGCTTGAATAGTTTAAAAGTGGCAGATGGAACCAGGGATATAGCTCAGTTGGCAGAGTATTTGCCTAGTATGCACGAAGCCCTGGGTTCTACCCACCCTCAACTTCCTGTAAACCAGGCACAGTGGTGCATGCCTGTCATCCCAGCACTTGGGAGGTGGAGGCAGGAAGATTAGGAGTTCAAGGTCATCCTCAACTACATAGTGTGTTTGAGGCCAGCCTGGGTAGTATGAGACCTTATCTCCAATAAAAAGAAAGTGTCAGAGGCCATGTGTAGTTGGACAAGTCTATAATAGCAGAACTCAAGAAGCTGAGGCAGGAGGATCATGGGTTTCAAACCAGCCTGGGCTACTTAAACTCTCATTAAAAAAAAAAAAGCAAGAAACAGGGACTGGCGAGATGGCTCAGAGGTTAAGAGCACTGGCTGCTCTTGTGGAAGACCCAGGTTCAAATCCCAGCACCCACATGGCAGCTAACAATTGCCCATAACTCCTGTTCCAAGGGATCTGACAGCCTCTGAACAACATGAGTACACTTACGTACATGCAGGCATAATGCTCATACACATAAAATAAAAATAAATTAATCAAAAAATTTTTAAGCAGGAAACAAAAACACAAATGGCAGGGCAGATAACATACATAGGTTTATACTTCAACATCCAGATTTTGTATGTCACAGAATATGGCCTCTTGTTGTGCTGAGAAGTTTGATGTCCATCAGCCTGAATCCCAACAAACATGAAATAAAGTACATGGAAAATGTGCATAGGCTGGCCTTGAACTCCCTATGTATCCAGGGATGACCCTGAGCTCCTGATCCTTCTGCTTCCATCTACCCAGTGCTGGGATGACAGACCTGCACCAATACACTCTGTTTGAGTGTGATAAGGTAAAAGGTTTTTTTTGTTATTTTAATCCTGAAATTAGTAGAGTCAAGTTGTCCCTCAGTAACCAAGGGAGACTTGTTCTTGAACTACCTCTAGATACCAAAATCCATAACATAAACGCTTAAATCACTTATGTAAAAGGATGTCCCAATCACATACAAACTATGCATGTCTCTCTAGAATGCTTATCATACCTACAACATAAATGCTTTGTAAGTGATTGTTGCACTCTATTATTTAGGAAATGACAAGAAAAGTCTAGACATGTTCAGCACAGATGTGACTTTTTTCTAAACACTTTCATCCCTAGTGGGGTTGAATCCTCAGACACAGAAATCATGATATGGAGAACTGACAGTGTACCATGGTACTGTTTATCTGTGGAATGTAATATAGACCTTGATAAGCTTATTTCTGAAATAATTTAGCTTAATGGCTTGGGACTGGAACCCCACTACTCAGAAACTGAGGCAGGAAAATCCTAAGTTCAAAGCCTTTCTAGGTCAGTTTAATTGAAGAATTTCCTCTACTGGATTAGCTTATGGGCATGTCTGTGAGGCATTTTCTTGATGGTTGAGTTATATGGCCAGCCCACTATAGGCAATGCCACCTCTGAACAGGTGGTCCTGTGTTGCATAAGAAAGCAGGTTGAGCACAGGCCAGCAGAGTAAGCCAGTAAGCAGTATTCCTCCCATGTTCTGTGCTTCAGCTTCTGCTTCCAGGTTCCTGCCCTACCTTGGCTTCCTTTGATGATGAACTGTGTGACCTATAAGCCAAATAAACCGTTTCCTTCCAAGTTGGCTTTGGTCAGAGTATTTTATCTCAGCAACAGAAACCAAACTAGGACACTGTCTCAAAAAAATTTTCCCAAACCCAAGGCTCAGAGAACATCATAGAAGAAATAGTAAAAATAATGTAAGGGACAGAGAAGATGGGAAGGAGAGCTGTGACATGCTGTCTTCTGGACACAACATGGCCAAGGCACTTAGGAACTCACAGCAATTGTGGCCACCTGCGGAAGATCAAGCCAACAAGATGAGTCAGCACTCCAGCAGGCAGTACTAATTGGACTCAGTGGGTTACAAAAACAAAATAAAAAAGAAGACATGAAATTGGACAGGGAACATGCTGAGGGAGTCAGGGGAAGTGTGTGAGGGGAGTTGAGGGCAGATAAGATCAAGATACATTGTACACATTATGAAATTGTCAAAGAATAAATAAAAGATATTTTTGAAAAAGGAGATTAGCCTGAGGAGGAATAACTGAGGTTATCATCTGCCTTACACAAACACACACACATACACACACACACACACACACACACACACCCCAGAAAAAAAAAATTAAGGTGAATTTCCAGGAGGCCAACCCAGTGAGCCTACCCTGTGGCTACCTAAGGTATAGTCTGAGGACCTTTTGCTTCTGAGCCTGGGAAATATAAAAGCTGTAATTAAAAACAGGAATTTAGAAACTTGGGGCTGGGGAGATGGTTTAGCAGTTAAGAGCACTGGTTGCTCTTGCAGAGGAACTGGGTTCAGTTCCCAGCACTTACATGGCAGCCAACAAACATCTGTTAACTCCAATTCCAGGAGATTTGATGACCTCTTCTGGCTTTGTGGACACTACAAACAAGTGGTACACTTATATACATGCAGACAAAACACTCATACATATAAAACTAAAATAACCAAATCCTTTAAAAAAGAATTTAGAAACTTTTATAGTAATTTGACAAAGTAATTTTATATCTTGTTGATTCTAACAACAGCAAAAAAAATATCTTGAGACTTGTAAAAAAAAATTATGAAAACCATTAGAGTGAAGATATATTTTGACATGTGGCAAATGTTCATACCCCAAGGGTCAGAGTTATTTGAGATAAGGATTCTAGGCATGATACTGTATAGTGAGAGATTTCCAAAGACCCATCTATATCTAGGATATGAGACGCAGGACATAGCTTCATGGCAGATCAGCCCCACCATCGGCCTCAATTCCTCCACAAAAGGGCTCTGGCAAACATCAAAACTCCTGCCAGGACTTTGCCATACAACTTTTGCTATTGAAGATTGTGCTAAAAATGTGCAAAATGACTTCTTTGAAGAGAAACTTGTGTTTGCCATTCTAGTGGGGAAGGGGTACAGCAAAAGCCTCTGAGAAAATAATTGAAGAATTATGTCACATACTACAGAAATCTGTATCCAAAACACTGGGGCAGCCAAATTCTAAATAGCTGTCAGGAATTCCTAAGGATATGCTCTGTGAAACAAACCAGACACAAAGAGACAAGGGTTAGATGTTTCTGCATGCAGGGGCTGGGAGAAGCAAGAAGTGGGGGCTATTATTCATTGGGTACAGGGTTTCTATTTAGGGGGATGAGAAACTCTGGGAAGTAGGTAATACAACACTGTGAATATACTTTATATATGTATATATACATACACACTATATATATATATTATATCCACAAATAAATAAGAATCTCCAGGGTACCAATTACTAATCTACTCCAGGACTGGGGATGTGGCTCAGTTAGTAGTGTGCTTGCTCAGCATGCACAAAGCCCTGGGTTCCATCCCCACCCAGCACCACATAAACCTGACATGGTGGCACACACCCATTGTCTGAGCACTTGGGAAGTGGAGGCAGGAAGATCAGTCAGCTGTATAGGGAATTGGAGGTCAGCCTGAGTTACATGAGACCTGACTCAAAATGTAAACAAACAAACAAACAAAAAATACACATGGTGGCTCAGGAGGCAGAGGCAAAAGGATCCTAAGTTCAAGGTCAGCCTGGGGCTACATAGCAAGATCCTATCTCCTAGAAAAGGTAAATTTAAAAAAATAACCTCTGTAGAGCTGGAGAGATGACAGCAATTAAAAAAAAAAAAGAAAGAAAACTTGCTGTTCTTGCTGAGGACTTGGATTCAGGTCTCCGTACCCACATAGCAGCTAACAACCACCTGTAACTCCAGCTCCAGGGGATTAGATGCCCTTTCTGGCCTCTGAAGGCACTGCATGCATGGGGTGCACTTACATGCAGGCAAAACATTCATACAACATTTTAAAAAAATAAAGAAAATAAAGTGGCTTCAGCAGTGGTCATTCCATCTGGCTCTAATTACTGTAAGTTTAAATACTTTATTTTTTATGTATACGAATGTATTGCCTGCATATATGTGAGTGCACCCATGTCATGCAATGCCTCAGAGGTCAGAAGAAGGTGTCAGATTCACCTGGAACTGGAGTTAAGGATGGCTTAGCCACCATAGGGGTGCTGGGAATTGAACCCGAGTCCTCTGCAAGAGCAGTCAGTGATCTTGACCACTGAGCCATCTCTCTAGCCCCTAGTTACTGTATTTATAAACTATAAATCTACCTTTTGTTCTACAGAAAGACTAGGCAGAAAAAAATCATATTGTTAACAACTGAAAAAAGCTGTCAAGATTTCTACCAGTATTAAACCACGGCAATTCTGTGTCAGTCGACACTCCCTATTGATCATCGGCATCTTATTGAAATTTTCCTCACTTCTGTGCAAAATGTGTCTCCTTGCTGATTGCCTAAGCTGAGTCAGCAGACGAGGTTGGGTGAGAGCCAGTCTGAACACGTGGCATAGAGTGGAGGAGGATTTTATTCAGTCTACTTTTCATTTTGGATATAGAAGTAAGAGTTCCCTTTTACAGAGTCTCCAAATAAGCTCTCAACAAACTCTTCTTGGGGCTGGAGAGATGGCTTGGTGGTTAAAGTGTTCGCAATACAAGTGTGAAGACCAGAGATTGGATCCCCAGAACCTACCTCAACACCACATGAGATTGACAGATGCCTGCAATTCCAGGCCCAGAAGGCAGAAACAGGATTTCAGAGCAACCTGACTAGCAGACTAGACATATGGATGAGCTCTGGGTTTGACTGAGAGTCCCTTCCTCAATGAATAAGGTAGAAGAGCATTTAATGAAGGATGAATCTCAACATCAACCTTGGGCTTCCACATGTGCACACACAGGCCTGCATGCATGCCCACAAACATGTGCCCACACAAATGCACAAAATAGGAAAACAAAAAGTCTTCTCCAAAAATTTCAGTTGATTTTATGCTTTTCTCAAGAGTCCTACATCGTCTTTCATGCCTATCAGCTCTCTAGTTCATTGTACAGAATAAATGTTCTTGGGGATAGGGGAGATGGCTCATTCAAATAAAATGCTTGCCATATGTTGTGTGAGAGATTTCTCTTGAAGACAAACACACACACACACACACACACACACAGAGAGAGAGAGAGAGAGAGAGAGAGAGAGAGAGAGAGAGAGAGAGAGAGAGAGAGAGAGAGAGAGAGAGAGAGAGAGAGAGACAAAGACACTAGAAAGGGAACCCATGAGAGACCAAAGTATCGATTGTATCAAAGTCTAGTTTGGTGAACCAATGAATTTTATTAAGGCTGCTAGCAGAAGCATGGATGACTCAAAGGCAGCTGCATCACCAAAGCCCATCCAACATGGGTGATGTCATGAAATCTGTATCCCTAGAGCTCACTGTGTGACTTGCAGACAGTTCAACATATGCAGCAGATCTCTCCACCACTGGGCTGGTCAGTCAGTTCTGAGGATTGTTTATTGTTTCCATAACTTAAGGGAGGAACTCTTGTGAATCTTGTTTCAGTTCTCAGCACCAACATGGTGGCTAGCAACCATCTGTAACTCCAGTTCCAGGGAATCTGACTCCCTCTTCTGGCCTCTGCAGGTACTGCATGCTTGTGGTGCACTTATATACATGCAGGCAGAACACTCGTACACATAAAATAAAAATAAATACTCCCCTAAATTTTTAGAAGCCAGATATGGCAGTAATCCCAGCACTCAGGAGGAAGAAACAGTTGAATCTCTGGGGTTCCTTGGCCAGCCAGCCTAGCTTACTTGGTGAATTCTATGCCAATGAAAGACTGTCTCAAAAAACAAGGTGGGGGGCTAGAGGGATGGTTCAGTGGTTAAGAGCACTGGTGTTCTTGCACAGGACCTGGGTTTGATTCCCAGCACCCACATGGTAGCTAACAATCATCCATAACTCCAGTTCCAGGGGATCTGATGCCCTCTTCTGATCTCCACAGGCATTGTATGACACAGGCGTGCTTACATACATGCAGTCAATATATTCATATGCAAGAAATAAAAACAATAAATAAAATATTTTTAAAAGCCAGGTGGGTGGCACCTAAGGAACGACACTTAAAGTTGTCCTGTCACCTTTATATGCAGGCACTCACACATGCACAAGCATACATACTTGTACACACAGGAACATGCAGAGAGAGAGAGAGAGAGAGAGAGAGAGAGAGAGAGAGAGAAACGCTAACCTTTGACCTTCCCTGTGACCTCCCAGGCATGGATCATAATTCACAAACAATGTGCTCCCATAGGTGGAAGCCAACATACACCTCATCTAATTCAATCCTCTCATTTCAAAAGCCAGTAAAAGAGTTACAGCAAAGGAAAGGAATCTCCCCTGGGGCTCCTGATGATCCTCCAATATTATATCATATACAATCAAAACGGCACACATGAGAGTCTCCACTGAGAGCTATCCATGTAAAAGGGACTTGCTGATAGAAGAAGAGGTGAGGATGCTCTAGGGCTCCCTTCTTGAAAGAAAGCCCAAAGGAGGAAAATGCCATTTTCAGGAATAGACTGCCTCAATATTTAATGAGGAAAAATAAACACCTCTGAAAGGCAAGCCTAGCAGTGACTGTGAGTCATCCCAAGGTACCTGTGCCAAACCCCAGAATGTGCTAGCAGTACTGAGTCCCATAATATCCCTATCCAGTTGCAGGATGAACAATTAACCTTAGTTGTAACCAAGAACAAGTGGTCAAGTGTAATGATATAACCTCTAATCTCTAAAGTCTAAAGGGTCTCTGTTCAAGTTTGCTGTCTGTTGCTATGATAAAACACTAACCAAAACCAACTTGGGGTAAGAAAGAGTTTATTTCAGCTTACAGGTCACAATCTATCACTGAGGGAAGTCATGGCAGGAGCTCAAGGCAAGAACCTGGAGGCAGGAACTGAAGCAGAGATCATGGAGGAACACTGCCAATTGGCTTGTGTCCCCTGACTTGCTCAGCTACCTTTCTTATACAGCCCAGGCCCACCTGTCCAGGGATGACACCACCCACAGTCGGCTGGGCCCTCCTGCGTCAATTAGCAATAAGAAAATGCCTCACAGACCTGGTCACAGGCAATGTGATGGAGAATATTTCTCAGCTGAGGTTTCCTCTTCCCAAGTGATTCTAGTTTGTGTCATGCTGACAAAAACTAACCAGTACAGTCACTTTAATTTCTTTTTGCTGTTGTTGTTCCCATGTTTATTTTAGCATCAGCAAAGGAGGTTCTTAGCAAAGTGTATGTTTGAGAATGCAAGGACCTTTTAACTGATGACAACCCATAGGCATAAGATGGAGCACTACTTTTGGATAGAGATGAGAAAGATTCACATGAGAGAGTTGGAATTGGCTTGGTTCATGCAAGTTTGTAAATCAGCTACTCGGGAGGCTGAGGCAGGTGGAATGAAAGACCCACCCCTTCCTGGGCTAGAGCCAGTCAAAGCCAGTCTGAACTCAGTGGTGGAGTACTTGCCTAGCATGTGTGAGGCCCTAGATTTCCATTCCCAGTACCACAAAAAGAAAAAAAAATGAAAAGAAAGTATAACATTGTGAGTTGGAAGCCATCCTGGACTACATGAGACCCTGTTTAAAATTAAGAGGGTGGGGGAGAAGGAATGAAGGAGAGAGGCTAAGATCTTATCACATCTCTTTTAGACATTTCAAGTCAAGAACCTAGTTTAAATTCATTATATCCTGCACATGACAAAGTATCGCTTCTTGCTCTGTCTCCAGCATGCAAACCTGGAAGCTGTCTCCAATTCTCCCTCTTCTATACACGGTCAGCCGCTGGGTCCTTGGATTTTGTTTGCTTTGGTTCTGTTTTGAGACAAAAATCTCCTATATACCCCAAGCTGGCCTCAAACTGATCATCCTGGGGTCAAGCAAATGGCTCCATGGAGTGTTATCTGTGTAAATATGAGGGCCTGAGTTTAAAAAGGCCATATAGCGGTCTTTAATCCAAGCACTCAGGAGGCAGAGGCAGGTAGATCTCTGTGAGATTGGGAGGCCAGCCTGGTCTACATAGCAAGTTCCAAGCCAGCTGTGGTTACAGGAAGACACTGTCTCAAAAGAAATGTGGAGGGCTGGAGAGATGGCTCAGTAGCTAAGAGTGTTCCCTACTCCTGCAGATGACCTGAGATTTGTTTCCAGCACCCTTTTGGGGTAGCTCATAAGTACTTTGAACACCAGCTCCAGAGAATCTGAGATCATCTTCTGGTCTCCATGGGCACAGACACACATGTAGGTGATAATTAAAGATAAGAATAAATCTTAAAAAGAATAATAAAGTGGATGTCAACCTCAGGACTCCACATACACATACATATACATATGTCCATATATAATACCACACAAGATAACAATGTTGTATAAACAAGCCTACTATAAATAAATCCATTTTACGGGTTTTAGCACAAGTTTCTCAATACAATATACATACATATGTATAAAAATGTATAAAATCTTCAGAGTTAAGATTTCTATTTAGCATGTAACCCTGCTGACATTCCGAATCTGACAGTGTGCACAGGCTGGTTCAGCATGGGAGTGAGCAAATGTGTACAATCCTAGAGACATTCTCACAATAGGAGTTTGATGACTGCCATAGAAAACCTCACATTCTGATAAGAATTCTGGTAACAGAGAGGATTTGAAGAGAAGCAGTAGATTTCAAGTTCAGAAAACATATAAAGCTGTGAAAGCACACAATATATCCCAATCCCTTCTCTCATAGGTGATGTGCTTGTGAGAACACATCAGAGACTAAATCCAAGTCTCTGCTGCTATGGAACTTTACGACCACAGACAAACCTCATCATTTCCTGCTTTTTTTGTTTAAGAACTGGGGATAGGAGGGGGCTGGAGAGATGGCTCAGCGGTTAAGAGCACTGGCTGTTCTTGCAGAGGACCACGTGGCAGCTACACTCCAGTTCCAGGGGAATCTGAAGCCCTCTTCTGACCTCCGTGACACTGCACAACATGGGTGCATTCACATATATATAGGCAATACACTCATACACATAAAATAAAAGTAATAAAATATTTTTTAAAAAGAACTGGAGATAGGACCCAAGTCTTTCAGCATGCTGATGGCTAATTCCTCTATCACAGGGCCACATCCCTAGCCCCTCACTGGGGGATTCTAAGCAGGTGCTCTAGACTGAGCCATACCCCTATTCCCTCACTGGGGGATTCTAGGCAGGTGTTCTACCACTGAGTCATTCCCCCAACTCCTCACCGGGGGATTCTTGGTAAATGCTCTATACCAATGATTCCTGAATCAGCCTGAATCATGTTCCATGGGAAGCTTTGCAAGTCCACTGCTGCCCTGTCTTCCTTTCTGGCATCTGTGATGCTGGTGATTTGAAGCAAAATCTGGGAATGATATAGTTTTAGTGATTCTACTTAATGCCCATTTTTATTCCCTCTGTATAGAAATTTCATCTCCTATCATTTTTCAAATACATCTGCTTCCTGCAGAATAATACTTTCCAATGGGACTATAACTCTAATTTCATAATGATGGTTAAAGGAAACACAGGATTCATCTTACATAAAGTCTCCTAGAAGAACTTTACTGAAATACATCCATTGCTCATACATCTCAAACACTCCTACATAACCTTGTGCATCAATAACTGTAGGATCACCAGACCATATTAAGCCATAATTTTGAGCAAAATTCTTTATATATTTTTAAATTATGTCTCTGTGTGTGTATGTCTGTGTCTATGTGTCTGTGTCTGTGTGTCTGTGTGTGCATGTGTGTGCATATGAGTGCAGGTGCCCACAGTCAGAACAGGGCATCAGATCCTCTTAAGCTGGAGTTACAGGTGGTTTTGGGCTGCCTGACTTGGGTGCTGAGGTTGAACTTGGGTCCTCTGCAAGTGCAGTAAGTGCTCTTAATCTCTGAGCCATCTCTCTATCTCCTCAAACACTTTTTAATATAAACCCATCTAAGTTGTTCATACAGAAAGTCAATGACCAAATAATTATTTAATGTGTCAATACAGATAGCCACACCTAGAGGCATGCCTACACTGTAGAGCAAGATTCAACTATTTTTCTGGTTCCTCAACAAAGTACCTGACATTAGCAACTTAAGAAAAGTTTATTGTGGCTCATAGTAGGAGGGTACAGTCCATCATGGTGGGAAGGCATGGTGGCAAGAGGTGGAGGAAGCAGAAAGAGATGAATGCTGGTGCTCAGCTCACTTTCTCCTTTTTTTCAGTCCACACCCCAGCCCATGGGATGTGCTGCCCATATTCCAGGTGGGTCTTCCCTCCTCAGTTTACCCAATCTAGAAACTCACTTACTGACAGGCTCAGAAATGTGTCTCTTAGGTGATTCTAGGTCCTGTCAAGTTGATAATCAACATTAAGCATCACCCCATGTTTGAATAAGATCCTCACTTCCATAGCCCACTTCTGGAAAACATGGGGAAACTCTACATGAACTCCATTCCTCATCTCACTCCTCCTGCTCTCATTCTCTCTAACACTTATGGAAATTAAAAAAGAACCGATGGGTGTACAGTACATCAAAGTCCTCCGAGGGAAATATTTTAATATTTCCCATCTATTTTCTTCTCCACTCTTTCTGCTTCTCAGTGAGAAGAAAGGTAGTGCTTACATTTATGTCAATACAAAGGCCTCCATCTGTGCGTATCACTTATTAAAGCATTCAGAGAGTCGATGTCAAGGTATGTATTATACATACTTTTTTTTTCCTGGAACATTATTAGCTTTCTTACAACAGTATTATTCTTCGCCCAGCTAATGCTCCTGTCAGAGATTTAGCAACAAGCATGGGAAAATGTCAAACAGTCAGGAAGAAACCTAACTGTTCTTACAACCGTACACCACACAGAAAAAAAAAGAAAAGATGGTTGTCTTTTATAGAAACTTGGACACCATTCTGTGACAGACGCCTACAGTTTTATCAAAGAACAGAAGAGTGGGATGGCTTATTTGTTTTCCTCTGCACACCTGAGTCCATCTTCTCTGAATAAATTCTTTCATCCCTTGCCAATAGACTTAATAAAATAGGACCTGGGTTGTTATCCACACACCCTCTCCCCAGAATATATCTGGCTTGGACCCCTATGGAAATCACCTACAAGAGTCACCGAGGTTTGTTTGCCAAGTCCTGTGATAAGATTTAAGGAGCACTAAAAGATTCCTCAGGAGAAAAATATTTTCCCAAGCTGCTTACCAGGGTGCCTGGAATTACAACCCCTCCGCTGTTAATGAGAGCGTCCATTAAAATGCAAATATGGGAGGTGAGTTATTTTATCAAACTATCACATTTTAGCTTGAATCGGTTTATGGCTTTATCTAAAAATCCTGAATCAGTGAGAGGCAGGACATTATGTTCAAATGTGAATGAAGGCAATGTGAAGGCTGCAAGTTGGAGGCCAGTCAGAGCTACACAGCAAGACCCTCCCTGCATTAGCTGCAGTGATCAAAATGTCTGACAGAAACTCTTAATGGAGGGAAATGTATTTTAGCTCAAGGTTTCAGAAGGTTTGGTCCACTGAAGGCAGCTACATGGTGGCAGGAATGTGATGTTGAGACACCCCTTCCCCCCACACCTCATCATATCTTCCAAGCAGTAGAGTGCAGTCAGGAAGTGAGGCCAAGTTCTATAACCCTCAAGGCCCACCCCTAGTGACTCACTTCCTTCAGAAAGGCTCCACCAGTTAAAGGATCCCCAATCTCCCAAAATAGAACCACCAGCTGAGTAACAGATGTCCAAACACCTGAGGCTGTGGCCAACATTTCACATGTAAATTGTAACACTGTGCTGAAAAAGGCAGGCAGGAGATAGGCAGGAAAGATGGCTCAACAGTGAAGAGCATTTGTTACTCTTGCAGAGGACCCAAGATCAGTTCCCAGTACCCACATGTGGCAAATAACAACTGTCTGTAACTCCAGCTCCAGGGGATCTGATACCCTCTTCTGCCTTCGATGGATATCACACTCACATGCACACACTCACACACACACACACACACACACACACAAATAAATAAATAAATAAATTTTTTTTAAATAAATAAAATAAATAAAATAAATCTTTTTTAAAATTAAGTCAAGATTTCATACAGGCAGATGCTATCCTCAGCAGCCCTAGCTAAGCAACAGTGGCCTTGAACTTCAAAGAGAAACTCAGAGAAACATCAATTTACTACAAGAGTATGTCCCTCCTACTGGAAGGAGCATTCTCAGGAGTATTACTTCTAGGTCCTTCCCTTGTCTGGGCCTGTTCAGCACTCTTCCTCCCTCCCTGGCTGCTTCAGTGGAAGCATGAATCCTATGGAAACATCATGTGAGGCCTCTAGGTTTTCCATTTCACACTGGATGCTAACAGGAAATGGCTTGTAGAGGAGGGGGACAAGAATGGACATCAGGAAATGGAGAGATGGCTCAGTGGTTAAGGACAACTACTGCTCTTGCAGAGGGCCTGAATTCTGTTCCCAGCACCCATTCCAAGCAGTTCACAGCAACCTGTAACTCCAGTTCCAGAGGATCTGATGCTCTCTTATGGCCTCTGCAGGCATTGTACTCACATACACATATTCACATACAGACACACACACACACACAATTAAAAATGATAAAAATAAATCTTCAAGGTAAAAAAAGCATGGTATCCAATGAGAAAACTGCTTCAGCCATCCTGATGAGAGAGAGCAGCCCTGCTCCTATGGTAAGATGGGTGCACAGAGTCAGGGATGCACTATGATCAACACTTGTGAATTTTCAGTAGAGCTCCTTGGCTTTGATGGGTAGCTTTTCCCACCATGGTCTGGCTGCCCATCTGCAAGTTCAGAAAGTTCAAGGAGAGCTGGATTTGTCCAGAATGGAAGTCTTTCCAAGATGTGAAAATCAAGGCTTGGAGGGAGATATTTAGACACTATGGTTAAAAATCACTGAAATGAAGGGATCTAGAGAAATAGCTCAGTGGGTAAAGTGCTTGTCTTGCAATCACAAGGGCCTGAGTTCAATGCCCAGAACCCACTTAACAAAAAAGCACTGGGATGTGCTTGTAATCTCAGAACTGGGGAGATGGAGACAGGAAGATCTCTGGGTAGGGCTTGATGGCCAGCATGCCTAGCTGAAAGATGAGTCCTCTGAAGCCAGTGAGAGACCCTCTCCTTAGAAGGTGGACAGCAACTGAGGAATGACTCTAAGGTTGACTCTGGCCTGCACATGAGCATGTGTGTGCGTGCACACACACACAATACACACACACACAACACACATCACACATTACACCCATGAATCACTCATGCACATACATTTCGCACATATTATATACATCTCATAATCTCATATGTACACACATCACATAAATATATCACACACATACACACATCTCATACCACACACACACAGAGAGAGAGAGAGAGAGAGAGAGAGAAAGGAGTCTATGAGAGAGAGACAGAGAGAGAGAGAGAGAGAGAGAGAGAGAGAGAGAGAAAGGAGTCTGGACTCCAAGATGGAATAGAGAGAACATTTGTGTGTGTGTGTGTGTACAAGATATATATAAGAGATATGAAATACTCATACATATGTGCATATTTTGAAATGTAATTGAGACCAAGCATGTTCAAGCAAGCCTGTAACTACAATCACTGAGGCAGGAGGATTAAGAAGGCAAGATCAGCCTGGGCTACAGAGTGAGACCCTGTCTCGAAACACTGAAAAAAATAAATTTAACATAGGAGTGTATACAGTTTTATATTATATCCTGTTTTTTAACATCTCAAGTATTTTGCCATATCATGAAAAAAATTTTAGTACTAAGGGCTCAAACTCAGAACCTCTTACATGCTAGGCAAGCACTCTACCAATGAACCAAACCCCCACCTCATAAGTTAATTTCCAATTCTGTGCTGCAATGCTAAGTTTGAGTGATCACTCACAGTAATCCACTTGCCTCTACCTCTTCAGTGCTAGAATTAAAGGTGTTTGCCACCATACCCAGCTATATTTTGCTTTTTTAACTAATGATTCCTTATTATTATTATTATTATTATTATTATTATTATTATGTGTGACTATGGGGTGGTGGTGAATGCTTGCCACTGCACATTTGGAAATCAAAGGACAGTCTGAGAGACACATTTCTTTCTTTCATGTGGGTCCCAGAGATTGAACTTATATCATCATACTTGCACAGCAACTTTACCAGCTGAGCCCCTTTAAAAAAAAACTTTTTATTGAGGCTGGAGAGACTGTTTGGTGATTAAGAGCAGCACATACGGCTCTTCCAGCAGACCTGGGTTTGATTCCCAACACCCACGTAGGGCAACTCACAGCAGCCTATAACTCCAGCATTGCACTCAAGTGCACAAACCCACACACAAACACACATAATTTAAAGTAACGATAATAAAAGAAAAAATATTGAGACAGGATTTCACTATGCGACCCTGGCTGGCCTGGAACTTACTATGTAGCCCAGGCTGGCCTCAAACTCATGACAATCCCCTGCCTCTGCCTCCAAAGTACTGGGATTATAGGCATATGCCACCATATCTGGTTTATTTTATTTAATCAATTTAACATTGTTTTCTAATTCCTTTAATCTAACATGCGATGTTGCTACTTTTTAAAATCATATTTCTGCATGACTCAGATGGAATCCCATGCTCTCTAAAGCCTTCCCTCCCTACCCAGCCTTCCTTTATCTAATTTTCTCTCTCTCTTCACACTTACTATTCACAACACGTAATGCCCATCTTACAACATGCTAGCCTGTTCTCTAACTGTTGGAATCGCTCAGTTTGGCCCTTGAATCTATGCTAATTACTATATGCTAATACATGAAATCATGCCTTGCCTTAATTCTTCACCTGTGTGCTTTTGCTCTGATCTCCAGCTCTACCAGCAATTTCCTGTGAGCCAATCGGATGTTTATCCTGCACCTTTGAGGAGGAGAACTCCAAGGTAGACACAGGACAGGCATTTGCTACATCCTTGGCATTGGAAATAGGCCCTTGCCTTTGGAGAAGGCCAGAAATCTTGTGCTTCAGGGAATGGGCTGGAGACGGAAAAACACCTTAGAAGTAATCTATATATAAGCCCACCGAGTCTATGTTATCCAAAAGAAAATATTGTTGGGCATTTAGAAGGGCTTCCAAAATCCTTCCAAGAGATTGCCTGATGTATTAAAGACTAGAAAACACAACTTGAGGGGTGGGGATGTAGCTCAGTTGATAGAGAGCCTGCCTAACATGCACAAGTCCCTGGGTTCCATCCCCAGCACAGTATACGCTAGCATGGTGGTGCATGCCTATACTCCCAGCACTAAGGAGGTGGATGCAGGAGGATCAGAATTTCATGGTCATCCTCAGCTATATAGTGAGCTCAAGGCCAGCCTGGGCTACATGAGACTCTGTGTCAAAATAAAATAGCCAGGTGTGGTAGCACAGGACTTTAATCGCAGCACTTGGGAGACGGTGGCAGGTGGATCTCTATGAGATCAAAGCCAGCCGGGTCTAGTTCCAGACCAGCTGGGGCTACAGGGGGACCCTGTCTCAAAAAGAACAAAAATTAAAAATAAATAAATAAATACTCAGAATCATAGCCTAATCCTTAGACATTTTGGGGTCAGTTGAGGGGTTGGTGTCCCACAAAATAAATAAGCTCTTCCAAACTACTAGCCCAGGGCTTTTCTGGCTGTAAGGAGACAAATATTAGACAGAACTCAAAAGTCTCCTGGGTCACTGCTTGAGCAGAACCCACTGCAGGGCTTGTGAGGGGGAATCTAAGAAAGAGCTCTAATACAGGGAACTGTGTATGGCTTGGCTGGTAGAGTGCTTGCCTAGCATGAGCAAAGTCCTGGTTTCCATCTCTAACATCACATCAATGGGCCGTGGTAGAGCATACCTGCAGTCCTAGCACTTGGAAGGTGGATTGCAGGAGGATCAGACATTCAAGGTCATCCTCAGCTACATAGGGAGTTGGAGCCCAGTCAGGCTACATGAGATTCTTTGCATCTCCTCTAATACAGTACTGCTGAGAGGCAGTTCAGGGTACCGATTTGGAAGTCACAGTCTGTAGTCAGACTGTCAGATTACAAGCCACAGCCCTGCTATTCATCAGATTTTGAGTTACTTCAGTCCCTACAAATATGCAAAGTAATAGCTATAATAGCTCCTCCCCCATGCCTTAGACTTTTATGTGCATTAAGAGAGCTTGGGATTCAATCCCCAGCACCACATAAACCAGGTACGGTGGTGCATCCCTGTAATCCCAGCACTCACAGCATGGAGGCAGAAGGATCAGAAGTTCAAGGTCATCCTCTGCTATATGGTAAGTTTAAGACTACCATAGGCTACAAGTGAGACCTTGCCTCATGGGGGAAAAAAGAGAATTTTAAATGTTTGTAGTGCTCAAACATTGTCCCATATCATTGTACTGTTTGTTAAACGATGTGCCCTTGTCCTCAGTACCCATATCAAAAGCTGGGTGCAGTGGCATCTGTCTGTAATCCCAACACTGGGGAGGTGGAGACAGGATTCCTGGAGCTTGTTGGCAGCCAACCTAGCTAAATTGATGAGCTCCAGGTGGAGACTCTGTCTCTCAAGGCTCAGGAATCATTGCAGAGGAGGGGACAGAGTTTTCCAGACAACCGGGCAGTTACTCAAATAAATTCATGGTGCACAAGTACCATATAAGCTCAAGACAGACAAAATCCCAGCATAAATGTGGGAAAGTGGGTAAGAAACCTCAACCAGACAGACCTGAGCAACTATTGGCAATCAATGGCTTAGGGGAAGGGGACAGTAAGTCTCTTTTAAGAGTGTGATTCTTGGTAGGTTAACTGGGCTCCAATGGATGAACCCACAATAAAGAACATTTGGAGATACAAATTTGACTCAATTGACACATGCACACACACACACACACACACACACACGAAATTGGGTGGGGTATAGTACAGGGGGTGGAGGGGAGGGGATCTAAGTATGATCGAATATGTGTATAAAATCCACAAAAATACATTAACAAGGAGAAAAATAAGGTCGAGAGAAATTGAGGAAGACACCTGAACTCTGGCCTCTACACATTCACATGCACACAGGTGCATGCCCCTCACAACAGCTACACACACACACACACACACACACACACATTTAATTAATAACTCAGTCTGTTGTATTCTGTTATGGAAATGGAAAGGACAAACACAGCACAGCTTCATAAACCTCACAACTGGCTGTGTTCCTTATTTCTCTACCATGGGAACGTGACATCTGTAAATTGCACATCTCAGCCTCCTTTGCTGACTGGTATCTGGTGAATTCCCTTCAAAGAGAGACACAGGCAGAGGTAACAGGGAGCCCTAATAGTCAATCCCTTCCTGGTGCCTTCCCCAGCCCTGCCCCAGTTCTGCTTTCTGGAGTTCCTTAGCAGAGCTGAGCATCTGGGTCCCACCAGACACACAAGCTCCTGGGGTCTGGCAATTCCTGGCCCTCTCAGCTGACTGCTCCAGCTGCATGTGGGTGGAAGTGGCAGGTTGCTTCTGTTGCTCATCTGAGATGAATCACCAACCCTCTGATTTTCAGCTCTGCTCGTGTTTGACAGCTCTGAGCATCTGACCAGCTCCTACTGAACTGGTTGGTATGGGCTCTGGTCTTTATCCTTACCCATCTCTGATGGGTAAATAAACACTGATAATACAGCCCTTTCTCTCCCTACCTGTCATTCAGTCTCTCAGAATCCTATTCAGGCTGGAATTATCCAAGCAGTTATTAACAAAGCCTCCTGCTTAAAAGTTAAATAGGAGGGGTTGAGGATTTAGCCCAGTGGTAGAGCACTGGGTTATTTTTTATTAAAAAAAATAAAAGTTAAACAGAAAAGTAATGCTCCACAAGGCAGTACACTAAGCTGAAGTTTTTAGAAAATTAAAGCATGAAACAATGGAATGATAAATTGATTCAAGTGCTGGTTTTTTGATAAGACCACTAAAATAAACAAACTGACTAATATAATTAAGGGACATTTTAAATTAGAAATGAGAAAGGAGATAAGACAATTTATAGAAAATATTTTTCTTCCATATCTAAAGAGAGCACAGAGAGGGAGGGAGTGAGGGAGGGAGAGAGAGAGAGAGAGAGAGAGAGAGAGAGAGAGAGAGAGAGGTAAATAAACTGAAATCTTCAATGAGATAATTTCTAGGACGATATCACAAAAAAATCTTGGAAATATAAATCTAAATAGAATAATAGCAAGGGGAAAATTGAGAAAATTATTCAGTAACAACTTAGAAAAATTGAGTTAGTTCCAATATTTCCACCATGACAATTTTTATACTTTTGAGAACTCTGTGCAGGGTAAGGGAGCACATCTATGATCCCAGCACTTGGGAAGTGGAGGCAGGATGATCAGGAGTTCAATGTCATCCTCAGTCATATATCAAGTTCTAGGATGGCCAAGGCTACATGGGACCAAGTGGGGAGGGGAGAAGGGAGGAGAAATTGGTCAAGGTAACACAAATGTACAATCTTAGCACTCAGAAGGCTGAGGCAGTAGGGATTCAGTGCAAGAGAGTTCAAGGTTAGCTTGAGCTACATAGCAAGATTCTATCACAAAGTAAACAGAACAAGGGGCTGAAGAGGTGGCCGTTGTGCAAGCACTCTACAAAGGGAGCTACATTTTCAACCCTAAATCTTCTTTATAAGATTCAAACTTTGTTAACTGGAGAGATGGCTCAGTGGTTAAGAGCACTGGCTGCTCCTACAGAGGACCTGGGTTCAGTTCTCAGCACCCACATGGTGGCTAACAACCATCCATAGCTCCAATTAGAGGGAATCTGACACCCTCTTTTGGTCTCTGTGGGCATTGCATGCACAGGTGCATTTACATACATGCAGGCAAAACATACTAAAAAAAATCAATTGATTAAAAAAAAATTTTAAGAGTACTTTGTGTGTATTAGGCAAAGATGAACTATTTTTCCAAAGAATGATAAAGATAGAATTTACAAAAGAAAATTATAGATGTAGATTCTACATGAATATGGATAGAAAAAGCTTAAAGAAAATCCTTAACTCCAAAAAGGAACATGTGTTCCCACACTGTTTCAGATCTTTACAGATGGACTGGAGAAATGGCTCAGTGGTTAAGAGCACTCAGTGCTCTTGAAGAAGACCCAAGTTCATTTCCCAGCACCCACATCAGATGGCCTGTAACCAGTTCCAGGGGATCCCATCCTCTCTTGGCCTCCATGGGTACTGCACTCACATGCACATACCCACATGGAGACACACACATATATACACATAAGTAAAAAATATTAAAATATTTTTAACAGAAATGGGTTTTATTTGTAGATTGGCTTTGTTTTGTTGTAAACAATTTTACTGATAGTTTTTGCTTGGTTGGTTGGTTGGATTTTTTATTTTGTGTGTGTGTGTGTGTGTGTGTGTGTGTGTGTGTGTGTGTGTGTGTGTTTGTAAGAGGACAGGATGTCTCATTATGTTGCCCAAACTGGTCCTGAACTCCTGGGCTCAAATGATATTCCTTGCTCAGCCTCCTGTGTAGCTGGTACAGCAAGTACACACCACAGTGCCCTGTTGCAGATATACTTTCTTTACAATAAAAATATGGAAGAGGGGTTGGTGAGATAATTCAGTGGGTCAAGGCACTTACCACTAATCCTGAGAACCTGGATTCCATCCCCAAGACCCAGTTCCTCTGACCTACACACTCCCACACCCTGGCACACACCACTCCACACAAATAACTAATAAATAAGCAAATGTAATTTTTAAAAATATATAGAACAGACTGCTGTCAGTAAAATTCTGGCCATGAAAGCAGGATGACCTAAATTCAGTGTCCAGAACCCATGTTTAAAAAAAAAGCTAAGCACAGTGCTGTGTGCTTATATACTCCTAGTGCTGGGGAGGTGGAGACAGGTGGATTCCTGAGGCTCACTGGCCAGCCAGCTTCACCTATTTGTCAAGTTCTGGACAAGTGAGAGACCCTGTTTCACAAAAACATGGTGGACAGTTTCTGAGAAAATACCTAGGGTTGTCCTCTGACCTACACACACACACACACACACACACACACACACACACACCTGAATGTATACCTGTGCACATAATTACAAAATACACATACATTCACAAATACATACACATACAGACATATGCACATGTACCTTCCCACACAAGTGCGCATGCATGCACAGAAACACACATGCACCCACACCTGCACACACAAATACATATATACACACGTGCATCTGCCCACACAGGTCATGCATTCACACATGCACCTGCACACACATGCATTCACATACTTATACAAGCACCAGCACTTGTACACACACATGCATGCACCTGCACACACAAGCACACATACACACACAAGCACCAGCACCTGCATACACAAGTGCTCATATACACACATGCACATTTGCCTGCTCACACAAGTGCATATAAATGCACATACACACACACATGCATCTGTACACACAAGTGCACATATATACACAAGCACCAACGCCTGCACATACAAGTGCTTATACACACATGCACATTCACCCACCCACACAAATACACATATATGCACATAGACACACATGCTCTCACATATGCACACACAAGTGCTCATGTCCTCACATATACACATATGCACCAGCTCTCACACACACAAGTGATCATACACATATACACACACCCCTGTGCACACAAGTACACATACACATATGCACCTTCACCATCACACACGTACATGCATGCATACCACATACATGCACACATTGTATTTACACTTGTACACACACAACATGGAACAGTTCATGAATTTGCATCATCCTTGAGCAGGGCCATGACTGCGACTACACACAACTATGTAAGCACAAGATAACTTATAAGGTAAGTTGAAAGACATCACAGAAAACAACTTGTACAGTGTAAAAGTGAACAGCTGCTTGACAGAGCTACTTTTGAGTGACTAAAAATCAGAGAAAAATACGTGGAGAAAATGCTTACAGTACACGAAACAAAAGGTTCGTGTCTATGGTACATAAACAACCTACACATAGCAATGCAAAAAACTGAAGTCTACTATATATGCAAGCTGACAAAGAATTTGACAATTCATAAAGAAATGAGACAATGTTAGTGAACTGACATGTGCAAGAATGTTCAGTTTTAACCAGGCATGGTGGTGCACACCTGTGATCCCAGGTGACGGCAGGAGGATCAGGAATTCAAGGTCATCTTGGGCTACATATCAAGTTCTAGTCCATCCTGGGATACCTAAGATTCTGTCTCAGAAAAAAAAAAAAAAAGAAGAAGAAGAAGCTTTGCTTGTGATGTAAGAAATGGTTGCAGAGTGCTGTAGCCCCTATATCACTATGCGAGGGGTATTTTACGAGATGAAAGAGTAATGGGCTAGAAGGGAAACTAGAACATTGCTAGCAATATTTCATTACATTTTGGCTTTTTATTTTGGGTTTTGTGGGGCCTACAGACAATATGTGTGGAGGTCAGAGGACAACTTTTGAGAGTCAGATCCCTACTTCCATAGTGTGGGTCTTGGGGATCAAACTCAGGTCATCAGGCAGCAAGTGACTTTACCAACTGAACCATCTTGCCTACCCAACTAGGAATGTTTTAGAAGTTGGCTGGTATTAAAAAACTGTGGTAAAAAATCATTCAACTCACATACCATGGTATCCATATGAACTGGCACCAGCTCTTGGCAATACAGACCAAGAATCTTCTTAAAATGTCATAGACTCCCTTAACCTGACATTGGGGGTATGGGCTGCTGGAGATTCTTGCAAGCACTCTACCACTGAGTCACACCTTCAGTCTCCTACGGAAATTTTTAAAGATTTATTTTTATTTTATATGTATGCGTGTTTTGTCTGCATGTATGTAAGTGTACTATATGTGTGCAATCCTGAAGAGACCGGAAGAAGGCATCAGATTCCCTGGAACTGGAGTTACAGATGGTTGTTAGCTGCCATGTGGATGCTGGGAATAGAACCTGGGTCCTCTGAAAGAGCACAGTGCTCTTAACTGTTGAGCTGTCTCTCCAGCCCCAGGAATAATAAAATAATAATAACAACTATTGTTTATTATTATTATTATTACTAGTATTATTATTTTGAGACTCAACTTCACTATGTAACTCTGACAGGCCTTGAACTCTCTATGTGACTCAGGCTAGCCTCTAACTCTCAACCTTCCTACCTCAACCTCCCAAGTACTGGATTTACAAGTATATACCCAGGCATGAGCCTGGCAGCCTTAAGGAATATTTAAAGATTAAAAATAAAAATAACTCAGGAGGTAGAGGCAGGAAGAGCTCTGTGAGATCAAAGCCAGCCTGGTCTACAGAGGGAGTTCCAGGCCAGTCAGGGTGGCTGTGTCCAAAAGAGACAGAGAGTCAGAGGGAGGGAGTAAGGGAGGGAGGGAGGGAGGGAGGAAGGAAGGAAGGAAGGAAGGAAGGAAGGAAGGAAGGAAGGAAGGAAGGAAGGAAGGAGAGATTGAGAGGGATTAAATTAAGCCATCAAAAGTTATGAAACTGGGCTGAGGAGATGACTCAGTTGGAAAGTGATTACTGTGCAAGTGTAAGGTCTTGAATTCTATCCCCAGAACCCACATAAAAAAGCAGGGCATGATGGTGCACTTGTGATCCCAGTGCTGGGAGGTGGAAACAGGAGGCTCCTTGGGTCTTGCTGTCCAGCCAGCCTAGGCTACTTGACAAGGTCCAGACCCAAGAGACCCTGTCTCAAAAAATAAGGTATGTGGTACCTGAGGAATGGCACTTGGGGCACACACATACACACACACAGGTGTGCATGCACACACACACATACACACACACATGCACATTAAAAAGCTGTGGAAGTCTTCACAAAGAATGTGGCACACAGCCAGTCATAGTACACTACAAAGAATAATAATGACACAGACCAAATCCCAGCACATGAATGAATGAGACAGGAGAATTTCAAATTTGATGCCAGCCTGGGCTACAATAGTGAAACCTTGTCTCAACAAAATAAAACAAACAAGGAGTTGAGTATAATGGTACATGACCTCAATCCTAGCCTTGTGAAGCTCAGGCTTGAGGATCAGAAGTTCAAGGTTAGCCTAGCAACCCTACATAGCAAGCTTGAGACAGTCCCAAGCTTGTAGGAAACTGTCTCAAGAAGAAAATAGGAAAGAAGAAAGAGGAGAAGAGTGACAGGAGGAGAGTGGGAAAGGAGGAGGAGGAGGGGGAGGAGGAGGTGAAGAGAAGGAGGAAAAGGAGTGAATTTCCAGAGATGGTTAATGCAAGGAGTTGACCCTTCTTGAACATAAGTAGCACCATCCAATAGGCTGGTTAGAATCAAAGGTGAAGACGGAGGAAGCCACCAGCACAGGTGACTACTCTCTGCTTCCTGGTCACCGTGAGGTAAGTAGCCTCCACTTCACACTCCCACCACCATGATGTTTTTGGCTCCAGACCCAAAGCAATGGAGCCAGCCAATGGACCCGAACTTCTGAAACCATGAGCCAAAATAAATCCTTCCTCCTCTGAGTTGTTTCATCAGCTATTTGGTCACACCAACAAAAAGCTAATAAACACAGACATCCTTAGGGTTTCCCTTCCCAAGAGTCAATAAGGTACAGAAATCTCTACCCACTCCAACATCATAGCTGGAAAGTGACTCCACCCTCAGCTCCTGCTTTGTGAAGAGCTTGAAATACATGCAGTTGAGTGAGAAAAACACAGCTGATCTGAGTTGAGCTTGAAACACAAGCAACTGTCTAAGTGACTCAGAAATGCACAGTTATGATGTGAGCTCCAATAAAAGAAGTGGTGTGTCCAGTGAAAGATATAAATTCTGAAGAAAAATTGCAGGGGATGACACAACCCAATGTGACTAGAGGCTGAATCACAGGCTTAGACTCAGATGTCTAAATACCTACTCCTATGCAGCTGAGATGTCAAACATGTCTCAGAAGTGTTGTGTCAAACACTGGGTGCTGGGATACATGCCCTCACCTGCTCTGCTAATCATCTTACCAACCAGGTAATAGGTTATCCATCCTTCCCAGCTGTTAACCTCCTCCTCTTCCTCCTCCTCTTCTTCCTCCTCCTCCTCCCCCCTCCTCCTGTCTCCCTACTCCTCTGTTCTAGTTCCCTTTCTGTTGCTGTGATAAACACCATGACCAAAAGCAACTAAGGGGAGGAAAGGCTTTATCTGGCTTACACTTCCAGGTCACAGCCCATCACTGAGGGAAGTCAAGGCAGGAACTCAAGCAGGAACTTGAAGAAGAAACCATGGAGGATGCTGCTTGCTGGCTCACTCACAGACTCATGCTCAGCTAGCTTCCTCATACAGCCTAGGACACGGTGCTACCCACAGTGGGCTGGACCATCCTGCATCAGTTAACAGTCAAGATATTTCCTGACAGGTATGCCCACAGGCCAGTATAATCTGGGAAATTTCTCAGTTGAGACTCCTTTCTCAGGTGATTCTAGGCTGTGTCAAGTTGACAGTTAAAGCTAACCTAGACATCCCTCCTCTTCTTCCTCCTTCTCCTTCTGTCTTCCTCTTTTTCCTCTTTATTCCCCTGGACACAGTGTTCCAATGTAGAGGGACAGAACTGGTAGAATAAACATACATTATGAAGTGAATTTATTAGACTGGCTTACATGAAACTGTCTGGGCAGACCAACAATGGCTTTCTGCACATTGGAGAAGTTGAGAACCAGTAGCTGCTCAAACCACAAGGATGGATGTATCTCAGTAGTCCCAGTCTAATGCTGAAGTCCTGGAGGATTCCTAGAGGGCTGCTGGTCTTTAGTTCACATTGGAAGTCTGAAGAAGCTAACTTCTAATGTCAGTGAAGGATGGCAGCAACAGGGTAGATGCACTCCCCAACAAGGAATGAAGGTGAACAGGCACAAAGCTATACTGCTTTTCCTCTCAGACATCTGCACACACAGGTGTGCTCCAGGGACATCTGTGCACACAGGTGCACACTGATAATATCTGTACTCAAAGGTCCATTCTGGGGACATCTGTGTGTGCTGCTTCCCTCTACCTGGAAAGCTCTCCTCCCAGATAACTTCATGGCTCACTTCCTCTTCCAAGCATTTATTGAAATGTCACCCTCTCATGGGATCTTCCTTGATACGATATTTAGAACTGAGACACTCCCCACTTCCTGAGTCTACCTTGCCTCCTGTTTTCTCAGCATAGCACTTAGCATGGTCTGATAGGCCACACTTTACTTAGTAACTTTTGTCTGTATCTCTTTCCTCAAGAATTCAGCTCAGAAAGATGGCAAGCACTTGGCTCTTTTGCTTATATCACCAATATCTGTGATGATGCCTTATGCAGAGAGGGGGCTACACTTCCTAAGTATTTGTTAAAGAAATAAATGAGGAAGGAGGGAGGGAGAGAGAGAGGGAAGGGAAGAGAAAGAGGGAGGGATGGTAGGAAGGAAAAAAGGAAGAAAGGAAGGAAAGAAAAAAGGATAAAGGGAAGAGGAGAGAGGAAGAGGGAGGGAGGAAGGGAGGAAGAAGGAAGGAAGGAAGGATGGGAGGGAGGGAGGGAAGGAGGGAGGGATTCTTTGACTTTTACAATCAAGCTTCAGGAACCTTCCTGGAGAGATCCCAAGTTATTTGACATAGTCTGACTTTGGGTATTGTGTTTTGTTTTGGCAGGGTCTTACTATATAGCTCAGGCTGGCCTGGAGCTCATGATCTTCCTGCTTTCCCTGTGTTCAGAATGCTGGGATGACAGGAGCTGCCATTGTGCGTGGCTTCTCATTGTCAGACTTTATACCAAGCTTTAAGCTTGAAAAGCTCTTAGCACACACTTAATCCTTCACAATTTCACACCAGTGCTCTGATACAAGGTCATTATGAATTCCCTTTCTCCCTACAAGTGGAGACTCAAAAAGGCTCACTTAAGATCACGCTGACTATGAATGGCAGAGCCAGCATTTAAGCCAACAATTTTCCATCAGCCACTGTGTCACCTGGGGCACGTAAATTTTCCAACTTTCATCTTTCATTTTGTTCATAAAAGCATTGTGGACAGATTTGAACAGCTCATCAGCTAACTCTCTTGCTGTAAATTTCCATTTGTCACAGTCAAAACCTGATATTTTAGAAAGCTACCCTTCTGGGTTTGGGCTCTTTTTGGTTTGGGAGTGAGTTTTCTTTGGGGGGAGGTGTTATTTGAAGACAAGATCTGAAAGAGCCCAAGTTGGCCTTGAACTCAATATGTAGCTGAAGATGACCTTGAATTCCTGATCCTCCTGCCTCCACCTCCCCAGTGCTGGGATTACAATCATGTACCACCACACCTGATGTATGCAGTGCTAGAGATGGAACCCAGGGCTTCATGCATGATAGGCTGAGCCTACCAGCTGAGCTACATCCCCAGCCCAACCCTTCTGGTTTATGTGGAAATGGATGACAATCGTGTTAATAACCACAGTTCTCTCCTAATTCTATTTAGCTGAAAGCAAAATGAGAGAACTCAGGAGCCCCATCCCCTGAAAACCCTGTGCCCATATGGAACAGAACGATATTAACCCAGCACTGCCCAGTGACCCAGCTCTTACAGAGTCAGAGCATACAAAGGAAAGAGCACAAGTGTAGTCCTCTGCATGAAGAGAGCACTGCTACTATCAGCACCCGTGGTGGCCTAATGCCTCCAAGCATCCAGAAAAGAACACAAACAAACAGGTTTTTATGAGGCTGTAACCTAATTGACAGGCTCAAGCTCTTCTGCCTGGAAATGTCCCTGGCCTGAACCAGTTGCCGTGCCAACAAGCCCCTCGTTTCCACTCCACAGAATCCAATTTCTGAGCAGCATAACGGTGACAGGTCTGTCTGAGAGACGTTAGATACGTGGCTCCAAGGTGCCTTTGAACACTCACCGTATCTTGAAGAATGAAGTGGGACCCTGGATGTCCTTAGCAGCCAGGGGACATGTGCCCCAAAGAGTACATCTATACCTAGTGTATACAGCCCACATACCCATCCTTAAGGATCCAACAAATGACAGACAGTGCGAGGGCCAGCCACATCCATTATCACCATCTGTATCAGATGGAGCCACATACATGAACTCAAACAGGATCTCACTAAGCAGCCCAAGCTGTCCTGGGACTATGTAGCCCAGGCTGGCCTAAATGCTCTCTGTAGCCCCATAATGACCTAGAATATACTGTGTATACCAGGCTGCTCTCAAATGCTCTCTGTAGTTCCAGAACGCACTATGTAGCACAAGTCAGTCCAGAATTTATGATTCTCTTACCTCAGTCTCCCAAGTCCTAGGATTACAGGTGCATTCCATCACCCCTGGCTGCATAGACCTACTCTTTAAATGTACTTTATTTAATTCTCACAAGTCCCCTATTAGGTAGATAATGGTTAAGATCTTATTTCAGTCAGGCATGGTGACATACACAGGTAATCCCAGTACTTGGGAGGTAAAAGAAGAAGAATCAGAACTTCAAAGCCACAACATCCAGCAGAAACCAACTGGGGAAGTTGAAACAATCAGCTGGAGTTCCTGACTGAGCTCTCTCCATGGCTGAGCTTCCCGTGGCTGAGCTTCTGGCTTCTCTTTCTCACTGAGGGCTCTTCTCACTCATGGATAAACAGTGACCACTGTTGGGAATGGCTCACTTAAGAGCACCATGATGTTACTCCTGGGCTGTTTTGCTGTTCTCTTCCCACCCTGTCACAGAACAGTTCAGAGGGAATAGTCCATTCCAGACAAGCGACTTAGGGGGACACTGTAAAACAGACATGCTTAGGTCTGAAATATTGGGGGACAACCCCACTGCCAGAGCCAGCCTCTTAGTGAACTCAAACAGCACATGACAGTTTACTAAGATAATATATGTTACAGGGTCCATCACAGGTAAAGACTCAAAGAATAGGGTCTTATGCTTATCCCACCTTGGGCCCCTGAATAACCTCCAACTTCATAATATATGCCCTACAGCTTTTGCCTTTCCATTACAGAAACAAAATACCTAAGGTTTGGTATTTTTATAAAGAAAAGAGATTCATTTAGCCCATGGTTCTGGGGATTCATCAGCTCAACTCCAGTAAGAACCTGAAGAACATCATAACAGGAGAGTAAGAGATCACATAGCAAGACAGTGGAATAGTTAATCATTACTGTGAGCGTGGTTGTATTGAGAGACACCTAGGAGATTAGCAAAGCACACTTCTGGGTGTGACTATGAGGGCATTTCCAGAGACAATTAGATCCTGAGAGCTCTGACCTAATCAATGGATTAATCCATTGAAGAATTCAAAATTTGAGTAGACAGTTGGGAGAAGATAGAGCTGTGAAAGGTGGGGCCTGATTGGAAAAAATAGGTCATTGAAGATGTGCCCATGAAGGCTACCTCTTACTTTGTCCTCCTAGAGTTCTCTAGTTCTCCACTTCCTGTACACCATGATGTGAGCTGAGCAGCTTCCTGTCCACCATGTTGTAAACTAAGTAGCTTCCTATCCACCATGATGAAAGCTGAGCTGTTTCCTGTCCTCCATGTTGTGAACTAAGTAGCTTCCTGTCTTCCATGATGTGAGCTGAGCAACTTCTTGTCCAGCATGATGTGAGCTGATTTCCTTCCCACCCTCCATGATGTGAACTGAGCTGCTTCCTGTCCACCATGATATGAAATGAGGTGCTTCCTGTCCTCCATGATATCAGCTGCTTCACCACAACCCTTCTACTATGGTGGACTGAAACCTTGGAAACCATGAACAAAACATTTTTTTCTCTTTTTCTCTTGTTTTGTTGGGTATTTTTGTCACAAGGACAATAAAAGTTACTGGTACAGATAGAAAGTCAGAGAGTGGTGAGGGACCAGCCTCCTCTTAATAACAACTCACTCTCAGAAACTAGTAGGGGTCCAATGAGAACTACTTAATTCATTCCAAGAGTAGTGCCCTAAATGACATAGTTGCCTCCCTTTTAAAGAGTCTGTGCTGCCTCCCAACATCATCACAGTGAGGACATAGCTTCCAACAAATGGGCTCATGGGGATTGCACTCAAACTGCACACAAACAACAGCATCAAGACACAGAACACTGGTGTCAGAGGTCTTGTCTAAACCCTTCTTTAAGCAAGGTGTGGTGGTACGTGTCTGAAATACCAGCACTTTAGGTTAAGGCAGAAGGAACACAAGTTTGATGCTAGCCTAAGCTATACAGTGAGACCCTGTCTCAAAAAATAAAAGAGAAGAAAATGTGCTTTAACAGGTTGACTCTCTGAGATCATGGGTCAATGGATGAGGGAAATAAAACATTGATACAATAATTTTACTGAACTTATCGGCCATGCGTACCATCCTTCATAACAAACTGGTCAAAATTGCTGACCTGAAGAAGTATCTTCAGTGTGTCTCTTTAGATTCAGATTCCCATGAAGGCAAATAAATAAATAAATAAAATGAACAGAGAAGGAGCCTTGGTGATATTGCCACTCTGCTGGATTTACTGGTTTTTATTAGGTTCGAAGAAGATCTTTATAGTCTTATCATGTATACATATCTCCCGAGAGTCATTTTATAAAATATATTTATTCTACACTTTACACAAAAATGGAGTCTCCCTACACTTCCTAGGCAATTATTGTAAATGTTCCGAAGGAGAGGTATTTAAAGGAACTCTTTATCAGGGTTCATTGTGCTATTCTCAG
>NW_008354022.1:2019150-2048294 GCF_000622305.1 Nannospalax galili | reverse complement strand
TGTGTGTGTGTGTGTGTGTGTGTGTGTGTGTGTGTGTGTGTGTAGTTTTCCCTAAGGTTAAGATGGGGGAAAGAGAAAAGAAAAAATGCAAGGGAGGGAGGGAGGGACGGACAGATGGATGGACGGACGGAGGGGGACATAGAAGGAGGGAGAGAGGGAGGGAGGGAAGGAAGGAAGGAAGGAAGGAAGGAAGGAAGGAAGGAAGGAAGGAAGGAAAGGATAGAGGGAGAGAGGAAAGGAGGGCAAAAAGAAAGGGAGGGAAACTGAAGGAAGGAGGGAAGGAGAGGGAAAGAGGGAAGGAAAGGAGGGGGAAGAAAGAAGGAAGGGTGAGAGAGATGGAGGGAAGGGGAAGAAGAAAGAGAGGAAGGCAGGAAGGGGGAGGAGGTGTGCTGGTAACCTCAGCAGATTCTATGGAGAGGAAAACTCCCTATATAAGAGCATACAACAACATCCCTGTGAAGATAAAGGAAAAGGGAAAACTCAGCTCTTCCTATATACTCACTCAACAACAGTCAAAGCAGAAGACTTCTGTGACCCCAAAATATTGTATCTTATTATAGATGCCATTTGAAGACTTTGTTGCTGGGTGTGGTGGCAGATGCTTGTAATTCCAGCATGCAGGAGGCAGAGGAAAGAGGATCATCAAGACTTCAAGGCCAGCCTGGTCTACATAGCAAGTTCCAGGCCAACCAGAGTTACATAGGGAGACCCTGTGAAAAATACAAAATGAGGAAGGAAGAGAAGTAGGAAGAAGAAGAGGAGGAACAGGAGGAAGAAGAGGAAGAGGAAAAAGAACGAATGAAAAGGAGAAAGAACAGGAAGAAAAGTAGGAAGAGAAGAGGGAGGAGGAGGAGGGGGGAGGACAAGGAGGAGGAAGAAGAGGAGAAAAAATAATTTAGGGGGGTGGATACATCTATGTTCCGTGCAGCCTATAACATTTCTCCAATTCCCTTTATCTTCCTTTATTTTCCCCTTTTGGGGGAGGGAAAGGGGGTTCTGAGGCATAGTCCAGCTATATAGCTCAGGCTTGCCCTGACCCTGCAGTCTTCCTGTCTCAGCTTTCCAAGTGCTAGGATTCCAGGCAATGAACCTCACAGTTGGCCATTTTTCTCTTTGAATTCCCACTCCTGCTCCACAGTCCCTGATGCAGAATACAATTCCTCCTCTACCTCCACCCACTGAAATGAAATCTAAAGGCTCTGCCTTGTAGGTGAAAGTGCTTATGAGGGATCACCTGCCCATGTTCCTGAGATTAGAGGAACAAAGAGGGAATACCAGCAGGAGCCTGCCACCTCCAAGGCATCTCAGTCACATGAAGACATTGTTTAGCAATGTCTAGAGCAAACCAGTACCTGGGTGCCCCAGGAGAACTTGGTGGAGTCCCAGGAGTCTGCCTGGGACTTTTAATTAGTAACTTTCCTCTCCAGCTCCACAGGTTCTGAAAGTCCAGGCTTGAAATTTTAACAGCAGGTCACTCACCTTACCCAGGGTCCCTGGACAGAGGTCTTTCCTTCCAGAGACTAAAGACTCTATTGGATGGCTAATCCTCAGTCTCTCATCATCTAAAGACTCAATTAGATGGTTAATCCTTGGTCTTTCATCATACTCTTCCCCAGAATGTGCTTTGCAAGAGAAGAATGCGTTCTCAGCACCTTGCAGGGATGTTGGCAGAGGAAGAAATGCTAAACTAGTCAGCTATGCAATCTTGATCTTTTTCCCCTAAATTCACACTTCCAGCCTGATTCATCATGGCTTATATGCTCACCAGCCAGCATCCTTCCTTCCCTCCTTCCCTCCCTCCTTCCTTCTTTCCCTCTTTCCCTCCCTCTTTCTTTCCTTCCTTTCTTCCCTCCCTTCCTTCCCCTTCTATGTTGGTTTTAATATCAATTTACCGAACAAATTAGAATCCCTTGAGTAGGGAGCCTCACTTGAAGGATTGTTCTGATTGTCTTAATTAACGTAGGAAAACCCACCCCAAGTATGGGTGGCACCTTCTGGTGGCTGCCCAGATAAGGAGCCTGGCAGAAGGAAGCCTTTTGCTTCTTCTGCCTCAGTTACTAGGGAGGGAGGGAGAGAGGGAGGGAGGGAGGGAGGGAGAGGGGCTGAGAACATGGTAATTGTTCTGTTTGAGGTTGGGTACCAACCTGGCACCAAAAACATAGAAGGTTCCCAGAGAGTCATTGGTCCTCAGTCAGTGACAGAAGCCTGGAAACACTGGCTCTGATGTCAGCAAAGACATCATCAACAACAACAACAGGATAAAATCAACTCTGCAGTGACAGGGAAGGCAGAAGAAGTAGAGAGGGAGGGAGGAAGAGAGGGATGGATAATAAGGTATGACCTTCAAAGTCTCCCCACGCCCAACCTACTTCTTCCAGCATCACCTCCCAATAGTTCCACCACCTCCCTACAAAAATACCACCACCAGCTGGAGATTAAGTGTTCACATGAGCTCATGGGGGACACTTCACAATGAATCCACAGCACAACCCTAGCAACCTGTCTTTCAACACCTCCCTTGGAGGCACATTCCTTTGGGCTGTACTTGGACTCCCTGTAATGTCAATCCATTGGTGTGATTGCTCTGTAGGGCCACCAGGAACAAATCTGCTCTCTTAAATATAACTACCCTTCAATCTCTAAAGATCCTGCCATGAAATACCCAGCAAGCCCTATGTTTTCCATTCCCAGTGTGCCTGGGTTCTTCAGGCGTTCCTCTTCCAAGACTTGATTATGAATCCCCTTCCCACCTCACTTTCCTTCTTGCTCTGGGCTTGTTAAGAGGCATATACCACTGATGACTGGGAAAGCTTTCATCTGGCCCCTGGAGGCTTGTAATACCTTAATGTGCTCTCAGGATGATTTGTATTCCAGGAGTACTAAGAATTGCTGTCAATCTCTCTGGCGTCTTGAAGGACATTGATATTTCACCATATAATCGTGTTCTTTTCCTCCCAAGGGGCTGTCTGCTTGAAGAAATGGTCATATTCTCTTTTCAAGGGGAGCCAAAGGGTTCCAAGGCAGGCAAGCATCACTCTGTGGGATGAATTGTTGTTCCTGTTGCTGTGATCAAACACCTAACAAAGGGAGCTTATAGAAAGAAGGGTTCACTGTGGCTCACAGTTTGAGGAAAGGCTTGGTGGCAGGAGTATGAGGCCGCTGCTCACATTGCATCCATAGTCAGGAAGCAGAGAGAGATGAATACTGGTGTTCAGCTTGCTTTATCCTTTTCATTTCAGTCCAGGACCCCAGCCCATGGGATGAGGCTGTCCACATTCAGGGTGGGTCTTCCCTCACCAAAGGCTGAACAGATGGTGCCACTCAGCCTCCAGAACTGTGAGCTACGTAAATTTCTTTACCTTATAAAGCACCTAACCTCTGGTGTTTTGTTATAGCAATAGGAAGTGTACTAATAGAGTATCAATAGGTATAGAATAAATCTATGTTATAAGTTGTCCCCATCCTACCTGACAATACTGATGGGAGCCATTCCTCTTATACACAGCATACATATTTTTAATTGAGCCAGTATCTCCCTGTAGCTCCAGCTGGTCTGGAATTTGCTATGTAGACTAGGCTGGGCTTGATCTCAGAAATCCACATGCCTCTGCCTCCTGAGTGCTAGGATTAAAGGTGTGTGTCCCACAACACCATGCTTAGCATACAGATTTTTAATCCAAAATAGTAAGAGAAATGGAAAGTGCAGAGAATAATGTAGCTCACAGTCTGGACTGGAGGTCTTGAAATGAGATCATTAAACCCCCTGGAATTTTCCCATCATCCTGTAGACCAGAAGTACTAGGAGTATCACTTTGACTTTTTGGATCTTTCTGAAGTGGTCTCTCTACCTCATTCAGAAAATCCTACAGGGATGGACTGAAAACAAATGAGTGTTTGATTAGGCCAATATTGAGTATGTCAAGGCATATTCCCCCTCCAGTATAGACAGAGAGATTATATGTCCTCTTGAAATAACAGGAAAGTTTATGTGAAAGACCTGGTTATTCAGAGGGGAGAGGGGGGTGGAGGGGGAGACTGTAAAACTCTACAGCAAGCCTTCAGCACTGTAACTAAATGCTAATGTTTTAAGATATCCCAGTATTTCAGGAAGCAGTTGGTAGTGCCCCACTAAAGCTTATTCTAGTTTTAAAGAGAAATATTTGACTTGGAGGAACGGACCCCATGCTGGCTCCAAGATAAACTCTCCTAGCTCTCTCAAGCCAATTTTAATGCTACGAGCAACCTTGGCTAAGTGAAAGTTCATTTTCAAGAGCCAAGCTGTGAATTATGCTACAGGCTGAGCCAAGCAGTTGGTCTTTGCTGATGAAGGAAGATGCCTCAATGTGATACAGAAGTAGAAGGTGGGGGCCAAGGACATCTGAGGGGGATTAGTGCAGAAGGTCAGACTAATTAAATCGAGAGAAGTCACCAAAGAGCTGGAGCTCCGCACCATACACACATCATCTTCAAATCCTCTGACATGTGAGAAGGGTAGTGAAGAAAGGGAGGGAGGGAGGGAGGGAGGGAGGGAAGGAAGGAGGAAGGAACGAACGAACAAACGAAAAAAGAGATGGCTGAATGCCACTTCTATTTGCCCAGAAAGACAGCTATCAATCAAATAAAATATCCCCTATTGGTTTAAGCCCAGTTGGGGGTGGGAAGAATTGAAACTACTGCCAATTCCTAATCAGGCAGATCAGAGACAAGGAAGGGTGAGAAGAGGCAAAATCCAGTTGTGTGTACAGTTATCCATTTAAGGCATGGTTGCTGCATACCTACTGTGTGCTGGGTGCTAGGGATAAACAAACAAGACACATCCCCAGTGCTCAAGAAGTTCATAGTTGATAAACGTTTGTGATAACATTATATGATAATGTTAGTTGATGAACTCATAGCTATTAGTTGATGAACTCATTAGTTGATGAACTCATAGCTATTTAAAGATTATAGGGAATTGGGCTGGTGTGATGGCTCAGCAGGTGAAAGTGCTTGCAGCACAAGCGTGAGGACCTGAGTTTGATCCCAGAACCCACAGTAGAAGGGGGAAAACTGACTCCTTAAAGTTATCCTCTGACATCCACTCATACACACTGAGTCATATGTATGCCCACACTCATACACACATACAAACACACACTAATAACAATAAATGCAAAATGTTTTAAAAGACTATGGAGTTGAGTCTGCAGAAATGGCTCAGCAGTTAAGAGGATGCACTGCTTTTGTAGATGACCTGAGTTCAGTTCCTAGTACCCATATTGAGCAATTCACAACCACCTATAACTCCAGCTCCAGGGGTTCCAACAGCCTCTTCTGACCTTTGAGGGCAGTGCATTTATGTGTACACACACACACACACACACACACACACACACACACACACACACACATCACACACCACACACTCAAACACATAAATAAAAGTAAGATCTTTTTTTAAGAAGATTGCAGGGAGCATTGGTGAGTGGGAAGTCCTGTAACTCATTAAGGAGCATCACTGCTAGGTGCTGTGGTTTGAACACGAAATGTCCCCACAGAGTCATGTGTTTGAATACTTGGTCCCCAGCAGGTGGTGCTGTTTTGGGAAGTTGTGGAAACTTTAGGAGGTGGAGCCTGGATGAAGAAAGTGGGCCACTCACTGCAGGTGGGCCTCAAAATTTATCATCCAGTTCCACTTGCTGTCTGCTTCCTGCTTCCTGGTTAGCCATGAGAAAAACAGGATGCCACTCCACCACCATGCCTTCCCCACCATGATAGACTGTATTCTTCAAAACACAAGCTAAAATAAATTCTTACACACAGATAGAGGCACATGAGCACACACCCCTGAAATAAGTGAATAAATACATAAATGAAATGAAAATAATAAATGCTTCCTCACTTAAGTTGCTTTTATGGGGTATTCACAGCAGTACAGACAACAGTCTGTAACTCTAGTTCCAGGGGATCTGACAGCCTCTTCTGGCCTTTGTGGGCACTGCACACATATGGTGTGCTTACATACAGGAAATCTCTCATACACATAAAAATAGAAATTTTTTTAAATAGAAAAAGTAAGGGGCCTACAAGGTGCCTCAGCAGGTAAAGGTATCTGCCACCAAGTCTGACACTTGAGTTTGATTGCCAAAACCCACATGGTGGAAGGAGATAATGGGCTCCCAAAAGTTATCCTTGACCTCCGCACCTATGCTATGGCATGTACACCTACACACAAACACACAACATACACACAAAAAATATTTTTTTTTAAAAAAGGAGACTTCACTGTGTGATACATGTGAGAAAGACAAGCAAGGCTACAGCACATACAAAGGTCAGGAGGGACAAAGCCATGAACTATTTTAAAAAGTGGTTTTAAGAACCAGGGTAAGATTGAGAAGTATGGGGCCTGGAGAGATGGCTCAGTAGTGGTACTGACTTTAAAGGCATAAAAGATGCAAGAGTGAGGGTCATCCATTCTTCCTATGTGGTTGCAGAGAGCTGCTGAGGCCAGACAGCATGCAGCAGGGGAATCCCTGAATAAGGAAGGCCTTAAGAGGCCATTGTACAAAGCTATGAAGGTGAAACATGGGTTGCAGTGGAGACCCCAAGATGTTGGAGATGTCAAGGATGTCAAGGAGAGCTGCATACATGGAGTCATACCAACCCAAGAGAGAGATGTGTGTTGCATGCAGCAGAGCTAGAGGGATGGCGTCATCTAAGCCCTTTGGAATTAAAGTCCCAGATATTGAACATGGAACTACTGGACTTCTTGTTTGCCCTGCTAGTTTTCAGTCTTGTTTTGGTCCGGTATTTCCTCACTATGCCTCCATTCTTCCCTTTTGAAATGAGAATGTGTACTTTGTGCCATTGTATGTTGGAAATACGTGATTTTTCAGGGGCTTAAAGTTAAGAGATTGCCCCTTGAGTCTCAGAACAGACTTTGCATGTTGGACTTTTAAACAATATTGAGACTGTAAAGGATTATGGGGACTTTTGAAGTTGAACTAAATGGATTTTACATTTTATATGGCCATAAATCTATGGGGGCCAGGGAGTGGAATGTGGTTGTTTGAATCAATGTCCCCCATGGGCTCCAAGTATTTGAACACTTGCTTCCCAGTTCATGATACTGTTTTATGGAGGTTTAGGAGGTGTGGCTTGGCTGGAGGAGGCACATTACTGGGAGTGGACTTTGAGAGTTCATAGACTTGCCTCCTTTGATTTTGCCCCTCTCTGCTTCCTGTGTCTGCTGGAAGATCTCTCAGCCTTCTGCTCCAGCCCAGTGAAGATGGATTCTTATCACTCTGGAACCATAAGCCAAATAAACTCTTCCTTCTATGAGGAACATTCCTGTTGTATGCAGTAGGGCACCATTAAAGCTTTTAAAAGGTGATATGATTCAAAATGTAGCTGAGAGAGGTCAGTTTTGCACAGATGGAAGATGGAGACGGTCCTCTGTCCAAAGGTGCTAACTACAAACACTGGAGCACAGTGGCTCTAAGAGCAGTTTCCCTCTGGCCTCAAATCTCCTGTTTGGTCTGAGTGGGGATGCTGATGAACAAGCAATTCCTGAGGACCTACTTATGTCCCCAGCTCCATGATGCCTACAAGAAGAGCCCTGAGAGTGTGCTGAGGTGGGCTCAGGAAAGTGAGGCCCACACACCTCTTTCTGACTGAGTGACATCCCTTTGCTCACCTGAAATTGGCCACAGTGGAAGGTTTTGCACTGCAGAAATCAGCGAATGCAATAAGCCAGAGTGTTTTATCCTTTCCAGGAAGCCATTTATTAAATATCTTACCAGCACTACTTGAAAAGAGTCAACCTCAGCCCTACGTAAAGGCACTTATTTAAAGTGCACACATGGGGACTGGGGAGACAGCTCAGTCGGTAAAAGTGCTTGCTTATAAGCATAAGGACCTGAGTTCAATCACCAAAACCCATGTTAAAATATATATACATATATAGTATAATAATATATAATATTAAACTAACTCCTGATGACATTGTTACACCCATAGATTAATGCATCTCTCAACTCTCACCAGAGAAGCTGGTGATTAACACAGAAACCCACAACTGGCCAATGTGCAGAGAATAAGACACTACAGAGTGATTATTCCTGAAATGGAAATGGTTTTCAAACTTCTGCCTCCCAAGGCTCAGAGATCTTTCCAGAAGATGGGACAAAAAGACTGTAAGAGCCAGAGGTGGTAGATGACAACAAGGAAACAGAGTTTTCCAGTCAACTGGGAAGTTATCCATATGAACTCACAGCAATGGTGACGGCACGCACAAGTTCTATGCAAGCTCAAGCCAGACAAAAACCCCAGCACAGGCATAGGAAACTAGGAAAGAAACCCCAATCCTACCTGAGGAACTACTGGAAACTGATGGCTGGTGGGAAGAGGAGAGTCAGTCTCAATAAAGGGTGAGACTCTTGGTAGATTAATCAGACTCCACTCTGGTGGATGGATAAATCCACTCTAAAGAGCATTTCAGGACACAAACCTGACTCCAAAGTCCTTTATATACATAGTAGAGTACAGATCATAAGCCCCTTCCTGCCTGTCATAGCCTTCCTCTGGTGTGTGTGTGTGTGTGTGTGTGTGTGTGTGTGTGTGTATGTGTGGCACATGAGTGCAGGTGACTGCAGAGACCAGAAAAGGGCATTAGATTCCCTGTTGTGAGTCACCAGATGTAGGTGTTGGAAACCGAACTCAGATTCTCTGCAAGAGCTGCAAGGGCTCTTAACCTCTGAGCCATTGCTCTGGCCCAGTATGTGTGGTTTTTAGACATACGGTCTCACTCTGTAGTCCAGGCTGGTCTGGAATTCACTCTGTAGCCAAGACTAGTCACAAACTTGTAGTGATCCTCCTGCCTCAGCCTCCTTGCTGAGAAAAAAATCATGAGCCACCATGCCTGGCAGTCTGTCTCAAGCATTCCCAGGAGAGCCTCCAGACGGGTCTCATTCTCTGTCCAATCTGCCTTGCCCAGAGAGACAGAGCCAACCACTGTGAATGCAGATATTCCCTGTGGCCAACCTTGCCTAAAGTCTTTCAGTAAGCCTTGGCTACATATCAAGACTCAATCTCAGATATGAAATAAAGAAGTAAAGAAGGGAGGGAAGGAAGGAGGGAGGGAGGATGAGGGAGAAGGTAGAGAAGGAGGAAGGAAGGGAGAAAGGAAGGGAGGAAAGGAGGGAGGGAGGGAGGGAGGGAGGATGAACGAATGAACAAACAAACTAGGCATAGCTGTGTGAGGGCACACGTCTTTAATCTCAGCACTTGGGAGGCAGAGGCAAGTGGATCTCTGTGAGACTGAGGCCAGCCTAGTCTACATAGCAAGTTCCAGGCCAAAGCTGGGGCTACAGAGAGACATTGTCTTAAAAAAAAATTGCTAAGCACACCTATAATCCTAGCACTTGGGAGGCAAAAGTGAGAGGAAAGGATCAAGAGGTCATCTATCCTTCACTACATAGTGAGTTTGAGGCCAGCCTGGGCTACACAGGGAGACTCTATGTCAGGGAAAGGAATCTTCAACAGCAGTCACAGCTTTGCATTAAGGTCCTCCTCCATTAAGCACAAAAGGCTGTTCTTGCTCTGGCTCCCACCAGATCCACCTGACTTCATCCCCCCCTCCCCAGGGCAACCAGCAGTTCAACCACCTGAAACTACCCTGGTATAGTATCTGCCTGTTTTCTCTTGTTAGGGTAAGGGTCTGAGCCCAGAGGGAACCTGCTGAGATTTCCAGGTTCTTGTGGTCTAGAACAAAGAATTCGACCAGGGACACATGGATAGTGACTGAAATAGAGATAGTTCATTAAGAAAGAGAAAGGTGGTGTAGAGAGATGACTCAGCAGTTAAGAGTACTGGCTGCTCTTAGAGAGGATCCAGGTTCAGTTCCCAGCGTTCACACAGCAGCTAACAACCATAGTAACTCCAGCTCCAGGAAATCTGATGCCCTCTTCTAGCCTCCATGGGCATTGCATGCATGGGTACACTTACATACATGCAGGCATAACACTGATACGCATAAAATAAAAATAAATCAATCAAAAAAAATATTTAAGAAATAAAAAGGTGCTCCAGAGAATGGAGGTGGTGGCTGAGAAATATCTGAAGCTCAAAAGCTCAAAGGTCCCAACAGTCATTATTTTTATGGGCCATTTATCTAGCATCCTACATTCTATCCTGGGTCTCCCATTGTGCCCTGTTTGCACTGTGTAGCACAGGTTGTGGGGAGGGGAGGTGCTGTTTACAGGCTTTCTACCAACTTGTTTCTTTCATATCTTTTTATTTTTTAATCTCTCTCTCTCTCTCTCTCTCTCTCTCTCTCTCTCTCTCTCTCTCTCTTTGTGGGTGCACAGGTACATGCATACCACAGCCCTCCTATAGTGGTCAGAGGACAACTTTAGCTGTCAGTTCTCATCTTCCACCTTACTTGAGACAGTCTCTTCTTGTTTACCATTGAGTGCTCTAGACTAGCTGGCCCACAGACTGCCATGTATTTTCCTGCCTTTCATCTTGCCATAGGAGTCCCGGGATTTCAGATGCACACTGCCACACCTGACTTTACATGGGTTCTGGGAATCTGAACTCAGGTGTTCATGCTTGCACAGCACATGTTTTACACACTAAGCCATCTCTGCAGGCTCCTATGTTAATCTTGATACCATAAGCTTTCTCCACACCCCATTTTCCTGTGGCACTTCTGTCCCCATCTTTTTCTTTCTCTGTCCCCAGGAAAAGCTGCTGTCCAACGTCATTTCTCACCTCATAGCTCATTCCAATGGCAGGCTGGGGTAGCAGAAGCACTTGGCAACCAGTCACCAATCCATGCTCCTGAGGGTCTCCTGGTGCCCATCCCCAGCAGTTATAGAGACTAACTGACCTTTCTGGTTCCTCCAGAGGCCAAGTTCAATAGCTCATCCTTACCTGGACTCTGTTCTCACCCTCTGCCAGAATTGCCCTTCTCCCCAGGCGCTGGGTGCCTCTTTCCTAGGATACCCCTGACCCAGGGGAGAAGCAGGGATTCCTCCATCTTGCTAAGTCCTGGTCCCCATAGGACCTCCACCACCACTACCATCACCACCACCACCACCATCAGCAGCAGAAGTATTATTATTGCCCAACCTGTTTCATTTTATCGTGATTTCTTACCTCCCACTGAAGCAAAGCTCCTTGGGAGCTAGATTTCAAGGCTCATTCTCTTGACAGATGCTCTGGAAAGACTTGCTGACGGTGAACTTTTTATCTTTGGAAATGTCCTTGAACTCCCCTGTCTCCTCCATCCCCGCTTCCCAGGTTTGTTCAGACCTCACCCTCCACATGGCTTGTCTACATAATAGATACTCCATAAATGGCTTGGCACTTGCTACTCAGTCCAGGCTGGCCTTGAACTTGAGATCTCCTGCCTCCACCTCCAGAGTGCTGGGGTGCTGGGATTATAAGTCTGTACCACCAAGCTGCTGACATGTGTGTGTGTGTGTGTGTGTGGAAAACTAATGCGTTTTATTTCCTCTTCCACAGTGTGAGGGCTTAACAACCCCTCTTAATTGAAATAAAGGGATCTAGATGAGGTCAAATAAATCTGGAAAAAGCTGCCCAAATCAGCTGTGCATACTCATCAGGCTGCCAGACCAAGCACCACTCTGCCCTGCCTCCTGCAGAAGGCTTCCCCAGCCCCTCCAGCCTATACTTATTCTACTCTGAGACCCCAAAATTAGATAGCCCAGAGGGTGCCCCCTTCTGCCCCCCAACCCACAGAGGATCAAACAGCACTCTTGTTTTAGCTGCATGGTACTGTGAGTTTGGTTTGCGGTTGGGGGGGGTTGTTTTGTTGATAAGAGAGAAAACAGAATCAAAAGAATATCTTTTCTCCTACAGAGACAATATAAGCCAAAAAGGGAATCACCCAGGCAGTCTGTCCTGCCCGCTGCAGATTTCCCTAAGGCTCACAGAACGCTGAGAGAAGGTGGGGGCCAGGTCTGTACCTGAGGAGGGCAGGCGAAACCTCCGCTACACAGGTGTGCTGGGGAGGGAGGATTGAGGGTGGGAAAAGGGGGGAGAAAGACAAGGAAAAGGGAGAGAGAGGAAGAAGAGGAATGGAGGGAGGAGAGGGCAGAAGGAAGGAGAGGGACAGAGGAAGGAGAGAGATGGAGAAAAAAGAGATGGAAGGAGAGGGATGGAGGAAGGAGGAGTAGGGAGGAAGAGAGTGGGGAGGAAGAGCAGACAGACACAGCAGCAGCTCCTCCAGTCCAGCCCTCTACCAAGCTCTCAGCAAGCCTCCGCTCCCTGAACCATGAAAGCAGCCCTGGGCAGACTTGTTATACCTGTTTTAACACCGAGGGAACAGGGGCCAAGGAAGTCCTTCCATTTCCCAATGGCAGAGTGTTTACAAGCAGCCAAGATAAGATAAAATTGGAATCCAAAACACCTGATTGGAATCCCTACTGGCTCTGGGGGTGCCCCCATCCCCGTCTGCCTTCCTCTGGATCTCCCCTCACCTCCAGCAGGGCCAAGCTGGACTGGACATCTTGTAACTCCCTGTTCTGCAGAGTTGGTGTTTGTTTGTTTGTTTGTGTCTTTTTGAGACAGGGTCTCCCTGTAGCCCCACCTGGCCTGGAACTATGTAGACCAGGCTGGCTTCACCTGCCTCTGCCTCACAAGTGCTGGGATTAAAAGTGTGTGCCACCACACCTGGCTCCACAGAGTTTTTAACTCCCAAAGTTTTTATTAGCAGGGATGATGAACTCTCAGAGGGTAGACAAAACAAAGGACATTTCTCTGCAAGGGCTCATGAAACTATTAGCCACAAAATGTGACCTGTTTATGGGGCATAGAGCAGATGTTCACACAATGATGTAAATAAGACATAGTTTTATATCTAATCTAAGTAGAAGAGACACTGCACTTCATAACCTGCATCTGAACCTGCATCTGCATACGTGCCTATTTGCTTTTGCCAACATAGGCTCTTGACAGGTATTCTTTCAGCAGAGCTCAAAAAGGGCAGTAGAGATTCACAATAGATGCTGAGGATACCCCAAGCCACCATTACCCCTACCAAAACCTATAATAAAACAAACGTTTAAGTTTTTAAGACATTCCAGAACTGAGCAGAGATCATCAATACCAGGGCCCAGGCACACAGCATAAAAATGACCAGATGAATGAGTGGCATGGACAGCTCATGGCACCATTGGGAAGTAATGGACCTTTAAGAGGTTGAAGTCTAAGCAGAAGGAAGTTAAGTCATTGGAGGCATGCTCTTGGTGAGGATAATGGACTCCTGACTGGTCATCTCTTGCTGTGCTTCTTGGGAGCCATGAGCTGAACAAGCCTTAAACTGAGTGAGTGTGCTGGTCAATAGAGATTGTTAAATTCACAGGATCTAGAATCACTTAGGGAACACACCTCTGGGCATGGCTGTGAAGGAGTTTCTAGACTGAGTTAACTGAGGTAGGAAGACCCACCCTGAAAGTGGATAGCACCTTTCCACGGACTGGTGTCTTGGGGACTCAGTAAAAAAGGAGAAAGCAAGCTGAGCACCAGCATTCATCTCTCTCTGCTTCCTGACTGTGGATGCAAGGTGAGCAGCTGCCTCACACTCCTGCCGCCATGCTGTCCCACCATGATGAACTGTGCCTCAAACTGAGACATAATAAACTCCCCCACCCTTAAGTTGCTTTTGTTGAATATTTTGTCACAGCAATGAGAAAAGTATTACAGTGATGCATCCATAGCAGGACCCAGTCCCCAAATCACAAATTTGCTTAAAACCTTATGAGATTTTGTTGTTGTTTGAAAATCTTGTTTGTAACTTGATTGTATAGTTCCTTCTTTTTTTTTTTTTTTAAATTTCATACATCGGGGCTGGAGAGATGGCTCAGCATTTAAGAGCACTGACTGCTCTTGCAGAGGACCTAGGTTCGATTCCCAGCACCCATATGGCAGCTACAAACTGTCCTTAACTCCAGTTCTAGGGGAATCCAAAGCCCTCTTCTGACCTCTGTGGGCTTGCACGACACAGGTTCACTCACATATATGCAGGCAATACACTCATACACATAAAATAAAAATAATAAAAATTATTTTTAGCCAGGTGTGGTGGCACATGCCTTTAATCCCAGCACTCGAGAGGCAGAGGCAGGCAGATCTCTGTGAATTCAAGGCTAGCCTGGTCTACATAGTGAGTTCTAGGACAGCTGGGGCTACAGGGAGACCCTGTCTCAAAAACAGCAAAAAAAAAATTTTTTTTTAAATTTCATACATGAGTATTGTTATTGCATTATTTCTGTCCCTCCGTGTCCCCCACCAACTCCTCCCATGTCCCCTTACTCCCTCTCAATTTCCTTTCCTTTATTGTTACATATACATAAATACATTTATAAATATACATAAATACATATAATGTACTGAGTCCATTTAGTGGTAATTGTGTGTACATGTGTTTAGGCTACCCATTTGGGATCAGATGACCTCTCTGGGATCTAGTCCCTGGAGAAAATTGATTTCTCCCTCAGCATCTATTGATTACCTCTTCATCCTGAGGTGGGACCCCATAACATTCCCCCCATTCACTTTGGCATGTCAACTGGTTTTATCATTATGCAGATCTCATTAGATTACCATACTGTAGCAATTTCATTGGTGCAGCTTCCCTATCATGTCCAGAAACTTCTCTTTATAACAAATAGAGACTATTGCAAAGCTCCACAACCGGTCAAATGCAGAAAACAAGTGTCTGTGAGGTGCTCAACTCTAAGCAACATATCTACAATGTTACCTCTACACCCAGGCTCAGGGAACATCATGGAAGAGAGGGCAGATATAATGTGAGAGCCAGAGGGATTACACAATTCTTGAGCATGAACATTGTAGACGATAATGTCAAAGTCATGTTGAGTGTTTTGCTTGAACCACTGATTAGATCAGAGGCCTTCTGAGCATACCATCTCTGGAAACACCCTCATGGACACATCAGAAATACGTTTTCTTAATCTCCTAGGCACCTCTCAATCCAGTTAAATTGGCAATCCAGATCAACCAATTTACCCAGAGACCTAGCCTGAGGGAAGAAACAACTCATGGAAGTGTCTCCCAGAAGTCAGTCAAAGACATCCTGCTTCCCATAGAAAATATGCAAAATTAAGCAAGCTATATAAAAATAGTTCTTTATTCTTTTCTTTCCCTCAGTGTTGCATGTTGCTTTTACCTCTGGCCATAAGAGGCAGCCATCTTGGAGTTGGTCCAGTAGCCATGGCAACTAAAAAACAATACAGTGGCAGTCAGTTCTGTGGTGATGGTAATGGAGCAGTGACTACCCACTCTGGTAGATGGAAAAAAGGAAGGTTAAGAGGCCCTCACCTGAGATTCTAGATATTGTCTTCTGTCTCCTCTCCTAGCTGCAAGTGATCTTGGGAAATGCTAGACTATGGAGGAACTGAAATGTTAATTGGTAGTGTGACTCCCTGATGCAGCTTCTATGAGGACCCCATTCATAATGGGGTGGGACTTCAAAGTGATACAGCTGTAATTGGGTCACCCGTGCTCCTGTATGTAACCCTTCACCCTGCTCTAGAAGTAAGCCCAAGAAGGACTTTGGTCTATTTTTGGGGTCCCCATCTAGGTGACTAGGCATTTGTTTGTATCTCCCCAGGAAAAGTTAATGCAATACTCATCATCTTCGGGTGTTATTGGAATGCTGCTGTGTTTCAGACTTGTGTTTTCTCCCCAATCACACGAGTAGTTTGGCTTCTAATATTGCCAGGCACAGCCATGTGACACACCTGTGATTTCTACTTTGTGTTTTTACCTTTCCAGCCAAGAACTCTGCCCTTCTATTCCCACTCCTGGCTAAAGAACACTTTCTTGAATGTAACTTGACAACCTGATTCAATTCAATCCACAGGCATTACACTTCCATTCAGCAAATTTATGCCTCTCCATCCACAATTAAGAAGGAAATATGGACCATGTACCCCCTGTGTGTTACTGCAGAAAGAAAAAATTGATGCCTGGCTCAAAACAAAAAGTCCCAGAAAGCTGGGATCCAAAATTTTCACATCATAAGCAAAGCGTTTGCTCTGCTGCTCTGTCCATGTGAGCCTTGCAAGGTCTCAGAGTGGGGGTTTAAGGGGGACAATGAGGTGGATTATTCTTCGGGGTAAGAGATTAATTGGGAGAATTAATGAAACAGAAAGGCAGCATGGTGGGGATTCAGGAGTGTTCAGCCCATGAGGCAAAATGTGGGGTCCCCTCTTAAAAGTTTCAGAGAGCCAGGGGAGGAGGTTCCACATCCCATAGTTGATGAGGAGCCCTAGGCAGGTGTTTGCATCAAGTTGTCTGATTCCTGGGAAGCAGGGGAAGGAGGAAAGGTTTGACCCTTTGGTTAATGCATGAGCATCCTATAGGATGTGGCACCTCCACGGCTGGTTGCTTAGGGCCTTGGATAGCCTGGGGTTGGTAAACATACTTTGGGGAAGAGAGGATCATAGGTACACAGGTAGACTTTCAGTAGGGTACCTGACATTTCTTTTTTGTCAGCTGTGAGGGTAGAGAGGGAAAGAGGTTGCTGCAGGTGAGTGTGGCCTGAGTAGCCCCTATTCCAAAAACAACAGGCCTTCTCCCTTCAATCCACCTCCTACATGAAGGAGGCAGATATAAGCAACAGCGGTGCTGGCTGGCTAAACATTCTGCTGGTTTGTGCTCATGAGAACCACCAGGTGACAGCTCCCGTGGCCAGCAGTGTGTTGAGGCCTCCTTATCTCTCTCTTCCTCCTCTCCCAGCTCCCCTCCCTCCTCCCTTGTCTGGGTCATGTTTCAAGTGTTCTCTGTTACTGTGGCTCCTTGCTTGTGAATGTTAAATATTCAGCAATCTTTGGGCTCCTTACTGCTTTTGTGCAAATAGGTTGGCTTTGAGAAAGGAACAAGCTGATCTGAATGAAACAGAGCAACACAGCAAGCAAGCAGAGTCAATAGTTCAGATAGAAGTTAAAAGGGAAGAAAGCTGCCTACTCAGCAAGACAGGAGCACCAAAACCCAGCACAGCACCAGAGGAAGATGTGCATCCCTGTGGAAGACAGAGCAGTGCAGGAAGGGTCAAAAGCATGAGTTAGAGAAAGAATCCTGCGGAAAATGAATCTTGCATGGCCCTGGGCAAATAGGAAACTCTCAGGGTCTTGGTGTCCTCCAAGAGAAAGATGTTTGGATCAACACTACAGGGCTGTCTGTGCAGATTAAATTAAATGAGGCATGTGCTTGGCTCAGAATATGAGAGTTGTGATTAGTAACCAAAACACACTGTTAAAGGAAGACCTGAAAATGATCCAAAATCAGCTTTCATTGGCAGATAGGGTTTTAAACTAGGAGTTCAAAAAGGGCTATCTAGGTATGTGTTTACATGTATAGACAGATGTGGATATAATAAATCAATGATACAACATTGAGATAGATATAGAGATGGGGATAGATGATACCAGATACTGATAGAGATAAGATATGGGTAATATAGATAAATACATAGAGATACTGTGCTGAATAGTTTTTGTCAACTTGACACAAATTGGAGGCAACTGAGAAGGAACCTCAACTGAGAAATTTCTTTCATCACATCAGCCTGTGGGCATGTCTGTTGGGCATTTTCTTGATTGCTGATTGATATGGGAGGCCCCAGCCCACTGTGGGCAGTGCCATCCCTAGGCAGGTGGGCCTGGGCTATATAAGAAAGGTAGCTGAGCAAGCCAGGAGAGCAAGCCAGTAAAGAGCGTTCTTCCATGGTCGCTGCTTCAGCTCCTGCCTCCAGGCTCCTGCCTTAGCTTCCCTCAGTGATGGACTATGATCAGGCGTTGTAAGATTAAATAAACCCTTCCCTCCCCAAATTTCTTTTGGCTATGGTGTTTATCACAGCAACAGAAAAGCAAACTTGGACAGAAATATAGAGATGAATGATGTAGCTAGAGCTATGTAAATAAAGATATAGAGATGGATGATATAGGCAAAGATATATAGATAGATGATAGAGATATAAAAAAGATAGTATACACCGAGATAGAGAGATTAGATGGATGGATGGATAGATAGATAGATAGATAGATAGATAGAGATAGAGAGATAGATGATAGATAGACTGATATGGATGATCTAGACAGATAGATAAAGATGGATGATATAGAAAGAGATATACAGAGATATATTATAGATAGAAATAGATATGGATGATGTAGAGAAATAAGAGATACAGATGGATGGTGTAGATAGAGATACATAGATTATGTATAGATATAGCTAGAGATACACAGAGATTTATTATATAGACAGGGTAGATAGATAAATGATAGATAGATGATAGATTGATAGATGGATAGATAGATTGATAGATAGATAGATAGATAGATAGAGATAGATGATAGAGGCATAGCCAGAGAGCTAGATGGATGATGTAGATCATATATAATAAAAAGATGGATGATCTAGAAGACATATAGAGATGGACGATGGAGATATGATAGATTATATAAACAGAGATCTATAGCTGGAGGTGAATGATGTAGATATAAATATCTATACATGCAGTATATATTTTCTTAAATAAACAATGATTAATCAAAATAAGAGTAGTAAATAGTAATAATGCCCAGTGTGTTAGTTATTTTTATCATTGTTGTGACAAAACACTTGACAAAAGCAACTTAAGAAAGGAAAGTTAAAAAAAAAAAAGACAAAATAACAAAAAGGGGTGGGGGATTTAGCTCAGTGGTAGAGCACTTGCTTAGCAAGCGCAAGGCCCTGGGTTCGGTCCTCAGCTCCGAAAAAAAAAAAGACAAAAAGAAAGGAAATTTTTGGTCTGGAGAGATGGCTCAGTAGTTAAAAGCACTGACTGCTCTTGCAGAGGAGCCAGGTTCGAGTCCCAGCACCCATATGGCAGCTGACAACCGTCCATAACTCCAGTTCCAGGGAAATCCGATGCCCTCTTCTGACTTCCACAGCATTGCACAACATGGGTGCACTCACATACATGCAGGCAATACACTCGTGCACATAAAATAAAAATAATAAAATATATTTTAATAAAAAAGAAAAGTTTTATTTAGGCTCACAGTTTGAGGGTGCAGTTCATCACAGTGGGGAAGACATAGTTGCAGAAGTGTGAAGCAACTGCTCACATTGCATCCACAGTCAGGAAATAGAGAGAAATGAATGCTGGTGCTCAGCTCACTTTCTCCTTTTTATACAGTCCATGACCCCAGTCCATGGGATGGTGCTGCCCATGTTCAGAGTGTGTCTCCCCTCCTCAGTTAAAATCCCATGGATGCACCCTCACAAACTTCCCTGTAGGGGTTCGTCCTAGGTGATTCCAAACCCCACCTAGTTAAAAAATAAGATGAACCATCAGAGGTGCCAGACACCCAATAAGGACCTTCATCTACACTCTCATCTTCAAAACATTCTTTGAGGCGATGACGAGGGTCCTGTTTCACAGATGGTCATCTGGGGCTCAGAAGTAATTTCCATTCTTAGCTAGCAGCAGACCCCAGAGACAGACTCCAGAGCTGCCTGACACTCCCAAGCAGGTGCTCATCCCTACACACTGCAGACTCCTCATCTTAGGGAGCAAGAGCCGCTGTGTGCAAATGGGAAGTATCCACACATCCAGGGCAGGACTTCCTGTTTCCAAAACTCAAGAATAGGTGCTGGAGAAATGGCTCAGTGGTTAACAGCACTGGATACCCTTGCAGAAGACCCAGATTTGATTCCCAGCACCCACATGACAGCTAGCAACCACCTGTAACTCAAGTTCCAGGGGAGCTTGACACCCTCTTCTGAACTCCACAGACACTGCATAAACTTAATACACACAGGCAAAACAGTCATACACATAAAATAAAAATAAATAAATCTGAAGCCATAGATGGAGAAGTGTGCTTCCATTCACAAAGGTGGATAGTTTCTTGTTGGAGCTGCCTGGCCATGCCAACATCAAACACAGTCTCACAGACCAAATCCCTACCCTACCCCATCAAGTTGCCCCCCCCATGAGCAGCCCCACCCCAAAAACCATTCATAGCTTTGAGGTCTCACCAGAGCACAGACACAACCAGTGTCCCTCAGGAGTTGGAACCTCTCAAAGCAGGACCACTTGCCAAGCCTAATTACCTTGTTGTTACCTCAGAAACTTTTCCTAGCAGTGCCCTACTCCTACCACTAACAGGGAGAGTGCTAGCTTCTCCCCAGCTTCTCAGAGCCTGTTTATAATCAAGTGTATGAAGTACCTTGACTCCTCAGTCTCCATCCACGTGTCTGACTCAAGTGAGGCTACCACAGCTGTCACAGACAATCTCTAACAGAGGAGAAAGTGCTATTAAGATCACCACCGTCTGCTCTTGCAGAGGACCCAAGTTTGATTCCCAGCACCCACATGGCGGCTAAGAACCGTCTATAACTCCAGTTCCAGGGGTTCTGATTCCTTCTTCTGACTTCCATGGACATTGCACAACATGGGTACACTTACACACATGCAAGCAATATACTTATACACATAAAATAAAAATAATAAATAAAATATTTTTTAAATAGAAAAAATATTGATTTTATTTTTATTTTATGTGTATGAGTGTTTGGGCTGCATGTATGTAAGTTCACCACATGTGTGTGTGCAATGCCTGTAGAGGCTAGAAGAAGTGTCACAGCCCCTGGAACTGGAGTTACAGATGGTTGTTAGCTGCCTTGTGGATGCTAAAACCGAACCCAGTTCCTCTGTAAGAGCAACCACTGCTCTTAACTGCTAAGCCATCTCTCCAACCCCTTGTTTTATTTTTTAAGACAGGGTCTTTCTACAATGTCCATTCTGGTCTGGCACTTTCTACGTAGCCCGGGCAGGCTTCTAACTTGGAATCCTCCTGCCTCAGCCTCCAATATACTCTGTGTTTTCTCAGGTCCCCCCAGACCATGAGCACATGTAGTACAGCACCCAACACTAAAATGCATTCATGGATCATATTAAACTTACTCATTTTTTTGTGAGTCCATGCAGAAACCCATGATGTGGCCCAGTGTCCACTCTTAGCTGGTGTTCTGGAGGCCCTCCCTACCCTTGTCTTTCTGAAGAAGGACTCTCAGTTTGCATGTCCAAAACAAAAAAGATCTTGAAGTCAAACTGCAATGTGCCCAAACATCTTTGCTGAAACTGTGATGTCCAAGTTCCCCCTGTTTCCCTCTGTGCTGCTGATTAAAATTTTAAAATTCCCCTAGGAGATGAGTCAAATCAGCAGGGGGAGGCATGGCTCAGAAATTATGTGTGAGGAGTCTGTGGGAACCTCGGACCAATAAGAGGCTGCTCACCAGCAGAGGCAGGAACGTGGCCTCCTGTAACAAGAGCAGAAAATTTCAACATGGAAAGGTGGTGGGGAGGTCGGAGGCAGAAGTATTATGACTGGAAAAAAAAAGAAAAAATGGGGCTGGAGAGATGGCTTAGTGGGTAAGAGCCCTGGCTATTCTTGAAGAGGTCCTGGGTTCAAATCCCAGTGCCCACATGACAGCTAACAACTGTCTGAAACTCCAGTTACAGGGGAATTCAACGCCCTCTTCTGACCTCCACAGGCATTGTATGACATGGATGCACTTAACATACATGCAGGCAATACACTCAGACATAAAAAAATAAAATAAAATATTTTTTTAAATGAAAACAAAAATCAGAGTCCCTGAGATGATCTGTTGTGGCATGGTCTCTGCTGAGGAATCTTTAGCGGACCAAGGGCATAATCAGATCAGTGATAAGGACTCAGGTCTTGGGCTAGGTGTACTGAAGAGATCCAAAGGCCAGAAAGACAGCCAGGACAGATACTAGAACAGTGTGCTTGAAGGAGGCAGATCCTGGCATACCATGAGTAAAGATGGGGAGAGATGCTACTGAATGTCTGTAAAGAAATTGGAGGGAAGTTTGAAAGCTTAATGATCCTCTGAAGGTAGGGGTGAAAGGCAGGGGACTTGGTATTAAAAGTGCCAGCTTTTAAGTGTCCCTCTGTCCTACAGAAAAACAGAGTGCCACACTGGACTCAGAGCTCCCTGAAAACAACTCAGTGAAGAAAGCCAAAGACTGACATTTCAGAAAAGCCACAAAGAAACTCCTTGAACTCAAAGTAATGAGAAAATTGTTTGTAGCCCAACCAACCTCAGATATAATATCAGCCTGTGAGGTGGTACAACAAAAATAGGTAAGCATAGTCAATACAGGCACTAAAATGACTGGGGTACAGAAGTCCACACTTGGGGGAAAGATGTAGAGCCATCATTGAAAAGGAAATTAGCAGTTTGGGGCATGGCTTAGCAGTGGAGCAGCCCTCTAGAATCTCCCAGTAAGAAGCTGGGGTGTGGTTCAGTGGTAGAGCACCTGCCTAGAATCCCCTGGGAAGGGACTAGGGTATGGTTCAATGATAGAGTATTTGCATAACATGTGAAGGCCCTGGGTTTGATTCCCAATACCTGAAAAAATAAAAATAGATAAAAATTAAATTACCTACAGAAGACAAAGTCTTCCAGGAATCCCTGCTCAGGGGAGAGCCTTTGGGACCTGGGTGACACTGTGACTGTGCACAGAGTCCTGCCTAAGGGACCATCCCTGACCCAATTGGTGGATGGAGACCAGGCCCAGGCCCCTGTGGTCTCAAGGGCTGCTGTCCATGAAGGTCAGAGAGGCCACCTCTACCATGTGCTTTGATATGGCTGCCAATGGCCAGCTGGTTGTCACAGGGTACAGACCTCCATGTACCAGATAACAGATAACCTACTGAGGGGACCCCCAACCCATCTTCTGACCCACCCCCATTTCTTGCTCTTCCCTCGGCCACAGTGGTGGGTGGCAGGGTGTGGGGTGTCTGTGGTTTCCCCATGAGGTGTCTGTGGTTCTCTACAGAGTGTACAGACCCCCAGGTCATACTTAATAAAGCAATTGACAAAGAAAAAAAATTAATTATAGCTGAGCATGGTGGTGCAAACCTGTAATCCTGAGGCAGGAGGAGCATGAGTTTGAGTTCAAGGCCAGCCTGGGCTACCTAATGAGACACTGACTCAATAAAAATAGATAAAAATACTTAATTACTTACAATTAAATAAATTGTATTAAAAAAAACAAAAGTACTACATATTTAAAACTCATCTCTTTCTAATTATTTTGCTATTATTACTATCTGTGCTTTGGTGATTATTCATGTCTGTGCTTCTGTTTTGCTAATGCTCATCCTGGCTATGGTTAATGATGTCCCCGCCTCCTTCTGCAGTGATACGGGGCCAAGGCTGGATCTTCCTTCATAACTCAGATGACCCTCTTGTAGTCCTTTCCTTCCCAGAGGCAAAACTTGGTTGCCAAAACTATCCATTTGCCTCACAACTTCTGCCTTCCACTGGCCAAGCCTGGTGTGGTAACAGTACCTTTAAGGTACCTGCATGCAAGCCTTGGAGTCTGCAGCATCCCCAAATCCTCTCCAAGTCTCTCTTTTCCCTGCTAACCAGCTCTCTCAAAGATGGAAGAGACCTGGCCTACATGAAGTTCTTAGAGCTGTGCTGTCAGGGTATACCAAGAGCTAGGCATCCCTGTGCACGCACCCCTACACACACTCCTGTAACTCCTCAGCTTACAAGTGGTTTCCCACACAAGAAATCTGGCTAAATGCAGTTGAAGGACAAAGGTACCCATCCATAAAAGTATGGCTTAGTGGACCTCTTTTACAGTTAAATGGGAATTCTAGCACTCCAAGAGGCTAGAGGCAGGGGGATGGCCAGCTTGAGTCCAGCTTGGGTTGCAACACAGAAAGATATTTTTCTGTAAAGAAAGAAAAGGTTGAGCATGGAGAAATATCATCTGTATCTGCTTGACAAGCTCAGGCAGGAGGATTTTCATGAGTTTGAGACTAACCTGGGCTATGGTGCCTTCTAGGCCAGCCTTAGCAAGAAGTTAGACTTTATCTAAAAAGGAAAGAAAGAAAGAAAGAAAGAAAGAAAGAAAGAAAGAAAGAAAGAAAGAAAGAAAGAAAGAAAGAAAGAAAGAAAGAAAGAAAGGGAGAGAGGGGGGAGGGAGGGAGAGGACAAAGGGAAGAGAGGGGAGGGAAGAGGAGGGAGGCACAGAGGGGGAGGGAGAGGAAAGGAAATAAGTAGGGCAGGGGAGAGGAGGGGAGGGGAAGGCACAAAGGAGGGGAAGAGATTGGGAAAGGCAATGATAACAGGGGAGCACAGTAGGGAGGGAAGGAAAAAAGGGATTCAACAGAAGAGAGAAGGGGAAAAGGTGGAGGATGAAAGGTAAGAGGAGGAGGAGAGGAGTGGGGAGGGTGAGAGGAAGGGAAGGGGGAATATAAAAGCTGAATGGTAGTGTTTCAGTCTCATGGGACGAGCCTGGAATCTAAGCCTCTACCCTTCCAACCCCTACAAATGCATACTTCATCCTGACCCCTTATCCTTCACCCCAGTTCTGTACCAGCTGGCCAGCTCAACTCCCTCCTCTGCCTACCCCAGCTAGCCTCTCATGGCAGGCACCAATCTTTCCTAAATGTGAACATGACCCTTGCCATGCTCTTGGCCCACATTCCATAGCAGGTATATCAGTATTGACCTGACTTTTTAGGGTCAGAGCCTGGGCCCTGGCAGCTCCATCAAACTAGTCTCAGACACCCATCCTCAACGGATCAATCAAATAGACAAGCAGTAGTAAAAAGCAGGGGAGGAGATTTATTCCATGTGACCACTACATTATGAAAGGAACAAATAAAGAGATCTGGTGACTTCCGAAGTCCACCTTTGGGTCCTGACATGAGGTTTAATTATGCAAGAGGTCTGCATAGCTAAGCAGTCCTGGTCAAGGCGTGGTCTGGCCCATCACTGACCATCACTGTCTCAGCTCCAGTCTCTCCTGCAAGGTGGTCTGACAAAGCGTCAGAACTGTGTGAGATCTCTTCCTGGGGAACAAGCTCCCCCTTTGACCAGAACCAGAGCCTCCCCTAATCTTTACTTTTTCCCAGCATAAGATTCCTGGGGAAATCCAATATCTTGGGGCCCATTGTTTCAAAAGTCTGAGAGCCAAAGGGAAAGCACAAGTGTCTCCATTACATTAGCCCTGCATCACTGGTTTCCATACCCTCTCCAACCTCACCCCTTACAACCTCTCCCACTGCTCTGGCCCTTTCCTAACTCACCATCTCCTGGTACATAGGTCCTTCTCACCTGTGGATGCTCTTTCCTCAGAGTCACTGCCCATCCTGCAACCTGCAACTCAATCTGGCCTTGTACCCCATCTTTAGAGCTCACTTTCAGGGGTCATCTTTGCCCCCAAGACTAGATTGAGGGGGAGTCTCTCTTCTCTGTCTGTCCCCGCTAGCACCTTCAGCCTCCTGACAGTAGAGCACTGAGTACACAGGTATTACAAGTTAGCCTCTATTGCTGCAGCTGGGGACTCCAGGGTCTTGTGCCAAGCAGCCAGAGCAGTATCTTTTCCACAATGACATCTTGTAAATGACATTCATTTTGGCCTGGCTGAATGTGAGCACTTGGCAAATATCTGAATGGATAGACAATGACCTGGGAGCCTCCCTATGGTAACACTTGTTGGGAAGACCTTCTCACAGGAGAAAAGTTCAAAGGTCCAGGAACACAGCTATGGGGAGGGGGGAGATTCAGATGTGTGTTCAACCGTCTCACTTTCTGACCATGTCCTTGGGGCCCTCACCACTGTTTGTGCCTTTAGGAATTCTCTATGTACTAACTCAGAGAATTCTCCCATTACTCTATGAGGGACACATTGCTGTGATTATTATTATGATTTCCTTGTTTATTTATTATTTTTATGTGTACGAGTGTATTGCCTGCATGTAAGTAGGTGCATCCTCGTTGTGCAGTGCCTGTGGAGGTCAGAAGAGGGCTTTGGAGTCCCCTGGAATTGGAGTTATGGACACTTGTTAGCCACCGTGTGGGTGCTGAGAATCGAACCTGGGTCCTCTGCGAGAGCAGCCAATACTCTTAACCACTGAGCTATCTCTCCAGCTCCATGATTTCCTTTTTTAAAAAAGATTTTATTTATGTTTAATTTATATGTATGAGTGTTTTGCCTGCATGTATGTAAATACATCGTGTGTGTGCACTGCCCACAGAGACCTGAAAAGTGCCCCTTGTAATTGAAGCTAAGGACAGTTGTCAGCTGCCATGTGGGTGCTGGGAACTGAACCCTGGGTTCTCTAAAAGAGCAGTAAGTGCTCTTAACCACTGAGCCATCTCTCCATCCCCCATTATCATTATAATTTCCCTTTAAAATAGAAGAGTTAGGCCTAGGGAGATGGCTCCATGGGTACAATGTTTTCTGCACAGTGAGGACCTCAGTTCAGATCCCCAGAACCCCAATGAAATCAGGGACAGCAGCACACATATAAACTCAGCAATCCTATGACAAGATGGAAGGCAGAGACAGCTCATGGGCCAGATAGCCTGGTGTAAGCATCAGCAAAGAACAAAAGAGACCCTGCTTCATCAAGGTAGAGGACAAGGAACAACACCAATGGTTATCTTCTGACCTCCACATGCACACAACAGCACACACACACACACACACACACACACACACACACAAAGTTCAGCATGATAACCTGTGTTTGTAATCCCAGCATTTGGAAGAGAGGGACAGGAAGATTCCTTGGGTTTGCTGGCCAGCCAGTCTAGCTTAATTTGTGAGCCCCAGGTCCCAGTGAGAGACCTTGTCTAAAAATAACAACAACAAATGTGGACTATTAGTCAGAGTTTTGTAAGATGAACAGAGCTGATTGAATGAATGAATGAATGAATAAATGAATATGTGTATATATATATGATTTATAAAAAGCAGCTTACTGGGGCAGGGGAATCTCAACAGCTAAGACACAGTCTGCTCTTGAAGAGGACTCAAGTTCAGTTCCTAGCACCCACATGGGGACTAACAACTGTCCATAACTCCAGTTCCAGAGGATCCCACTTCCTCTCCTGACTTCCATGGTCATTGCATGACACAGGTACACTTACATACATGCAGGCAATGCACTCGTACACATAAAATTAATTTATAATAAAAAATCCAAAAATATCACCTTACTTAGAAATACTAATAACAGTTATCACACACCTATGAGGCTGAGAACATGGTAATTCTCTCCACAGGGCCTGGTGCCTCAGCAGTCCCGGTCTGGCTCTGGAAACCTGGAGGGTTCTGGAGAGCCACTGATTCCTAGTCAAAGATGAAAGCCTGGAAACACTGGTTTTGATGTTGGCAAAGGAGCATCAGCAACAGGATAGAATCAACTCAGCAGGGAGAGAGAAAGCCAGCCAGCACTGAAAAGGCTAATAATCTTCCCTCTGCCCTGCCCCTTTTTATCTGGGCTGCTACCAGAAGGAACCACCCACATTTGGGGTGGGTCTTCCCACATAAACTAATGAAATTCTTCAAAAACAGATTTTTTTTTTTTAAAAAAAAGGACTCAGGATTTCTGTGTTGGGAGTTTTATTACAGATTTTTGTCTTTGGTTGTTTGTTTGTTTTAATTCACATGACTTCCAAAAGCAGACTGCTTTTATAATTATTTTGGTACTGACACCACCAAGAAAACAAAGTTCTAAAGTAACTACACACACACACACACACACACACACACACACACAAAGGGCATTATTTATCAATTAAAAAAGGATTGTTATTGTTTCAGAGTTTTTTGTTTTGGTTTGGTTTTTGCTTTTTGGTTTTTGTTTTTGTTTTGTTTTTTTGTTTTTCTTTTTTTGAGACAGGATTTCCCTGTAGCCCCAGCTGGCCTGGAACTCTGTATGTAAACAAGGCTGGCCTCAACCTCACAGAGCTCTGCCTGCTTCTGCCTCCTGAGTACTGAAATGAAAATGCATGATTGCCCTAGATGGACAATGAAATCCACGCTGGCCTTGAACTCAGAATCCTCCTGCCTCAGTACTGGGATGATGAAAATACAGCAGTGCCCTGGGTGGACAAGACTTTCTAGATGGTCAGTTGATCCTCAGTCCATGTACGGTTCTGATTGTTTGGGATGCAGAACCATTCCTTGCCTGTTTTACACAGTCTGACTGACTAGAATAGCTATGATAAGGCTGAGGAGGGTGGATTTGGCAGGCTGACTGTACAGGGCAAGCTTGAATGTTTGCTTTCTTTTTGGCTTTTGTGTGCTTAAGTTCACAAAGTCCTCATCAACCGGCTTTTCACATTTGAGTAGATTACAATGTGTTTACGGGTCTGAGTCCTTCCAAGACAGTAGCTAATTGGTCTCACCACACAACAGCAGGAGAGTCTCATTATTCTGATTTAACAAAGAAAGGCACTTCATGCAGAGAAGTTAAGGGACTGGATCCAGGCCCGATTGCTGAATCTAATCACCACTGTCATCGGCACCCTTATCATCACCCTTAATTTTTAACATGCTAGGAGGGCACTCCAGCAATCTGTGCTGGTTCCCCCAGGAGCCTGGAGATTAATAGACCTTCCATGAAACTATTTCCCAAAGAGCTAAGTAAGTAAAGAAACATAAATATTTATTGAAAGCAATACCGTGGGCCTTCTCCTCCCTCTTCCTCAGTTCTGCCTGTGGAGGTAGCTACCATATACACATCAGACCTCTCAAGAGACCCAAGGTTATGAAAAGAGGACTAGGGGCTGAAGAAGTAGCTCAACAGTTAAGAGTGCCTGCTGCTCTTCCAGAGAATTGAAGTTTGTTCAGTTCCCAGCACCCACATTAAGAGGCTCACAACCACAGGGGATTTGATGTCCCTTCCTGGCCTCTGTGAGCACTACACTCATGTGCAGATAGATGATAGATTAGGTAGGTAGGTAGATATAGATAGATAGATGATAGATAGATAGATAGATAGATAGATAGATAGATAGATGATAGATAGATAGATAGATAGATAGATAGATAGATAGATAGATAGATATAAAAATTTAAAAATAAATCTTTTGGATATTTTTGTTTGTTTTTGTTTTGTTGAGACAGGGTCTCCCTTTGTAGCTCCTGCTGGCCTGGTATTCACTATGTAGGCCAGGCTGGCCTCAGTCTCAAAGATCTGTTTGCCTCTGCCTCCCGAGTACTGAGATTAAAGGCACGTGTCACCCCATTCAGCAATTTTTTTTTTTTTTTT
>NW_008354022.1:2004219-2019133 GCF_000622305.1 Nannospalax galili | reverse complement strand
TAGTGGCACACGCCTTTAATCCCAGCACTCGGGAGGCAGAGGCAGGCAGATCTCTGTGAGTTCAAGGCCAGCCTGGTCTACATAGTGAGTTCAGGACAGCTGGGGTTACAGGGAGACCCTGTCTCAAAAAGACCAAAAAAAAATTTTTTTTTTAAAGATGGTTGAGGCCAGGTGTGATGGCACATACCTTTAATCCTAGCACTCAGGAGGTAGAGGTAGGTGGATCTCTGTGAGATCAAGTCCAGTCTGGTCTATTTAGTGAGTTCCAGGCCAGCTGGGGCTACAGGAGACCTTGTCCCAAAAAACAAGCAAACAGAAAAAGATGGTTGAAATGATGGGGTTAGGGAGATGGCTCACACACATGAGCAATCACACATACACAAATACATATATACATACACACACACAATGAAGACACACTTTCCATACTTGTGCCAAGAATAATAAACATGAAATCAACTAGAACTGATTTCAAACAAACTGTTTTTGTGCTAAGACCTTCAATGTCAAGTTAACTAGAAGAATTTTCTATAGCCTTGAACCTGCATGCACCTCTAATGGCTTACCCATAAATAAAGGACATAAAAATAGCAATAATGAGCTTGGGAGAAAAAAAGTACTAGCTAATTTACACCATAATCGAAATACCCAGGAATCGTTAACAATTGAAGGACTGATGCCAGCCTCTGTAGTAAGCACACCCGGCCTTATTATTCCACACGCGAGTGTAATTTCTAAATTGCAGTGTATAATGCGGAAGGGTGTGTGCTTTCTGAAAGGCAAAGAAGTATTTATATTTCTCTGCGGCGTCATTCCCTGATGAGACAAATCAAAGGGATTATTGGAACAGTGTATTAAAGAGCTCAAGAGCAGAACATTTCAGAAAAAGACTATCATTAATCTTTACACAGTTTCAAAGATGAACCAGCTTTCAACTACATGGAGAGTTCAGAGGTGTGGGCCTTGATCCCAATACCTCCAGTAGCTAAGAGACCTACCAACACCAGGCATCTCTGCCCCAGAAACATCTGTCCTAACAGCCATTGACAGGTGCTGGGAACAGTGGGGTCAGCTGATAGAGAAGAAGGAACCAGACACCAACTCTCAAATCTGACCCCTTGTAGTATCTGACAGTCACCTAAAGGATAAAATCTAAGTTCTTGTATTAGCTACTTTTTTCCTTGCTATGACAAAATACTTGACAGGAAGCAGCTTAAGGGGCTGGGGAAATGGTCCAGGTGGTTAAATGTTTCCTATGCAAACATGAGGATCTGAGTTAAGATTCCTGGCACCCATGTAAAAAGCCAGGCACAGTGGCACACCCCAGTGCTGGAGAGGCAGGTACAGGAGCATTCCTGGAGCTCGCTGGTCAGCCAAACCAGTGAGCTCCAGGTTCAATGAGAGAAGTTGTCTCAAAAACTTAGAGCCAGGCACAGTGGCGCATGCCTTTAATTCCAGAACTGGGGAGACAGAGGCAGATAGATCTCTGTGAGATCAAGGCCAATTGGGGCCATGGGGTGGCCCTGTCTCAAAATAAATAGAGAATAATTGAGGAAAATAACCTATATCAACCTCTGGCTTTCACATGCGTGTGTGCACAAATGCACACACACCTGTATGCACACCCACACACACACACACACACACACACACACACACACACCAAAATAAAAGCACCTTAAGGATTTATTTGGGCTCACAGCTTCACGGCAAGCAAAGTACTGCAGCTGGGATTTCACCTATCATAACAGGATTTGTTATGTGTGGGATTATCAGGAAGCCGAGAAGAGGGCAAAAAAAAAAAAAAAAAGAGATGGGTTGCCTGTCCCGAGTGTCCTACTTCTAACAGCCAAGCCTCATCTCAAGGGTTTCACAACCTCCCCCAAAGAGCCACCAGCTGGAGAGTAAATGTTTAAACACATGAGCCCATGGGGCTTTTTCACATTTGAACTTGGCATATGGGATCCTGTCAAGCCAGTTCCCACCTGGCTCTGCTGGGGCACACTTAGTCTTTCCTCCTGCTAAGGACTGAATTTATCCTTCAAGATTCCTGTGTTGGAAGATTTTCATGCAACATTGGGAGGTTGTATATCGTCTGTGGGCAGCTTCTGGGAGGTCCTTAGGTCATATAGAGACACATTCTCAAAAGGGATTGTGGGGGGTAGGAGCTGGAGAGATGATTCAGCAGTTAAGAGCACCTGTTATTCTTGCAGAGGATCCACCCATCTTTGCTCCCCCCAGTGCTAGGATTAAAAGCACATTTTGTCCTGCCCAGCTTGTTATACGGGTCTTAGAGATTGAACCTAGGTCCTCCTGCTTGTTGAGGGAGCACATTACCAACTCAGCCCTCACATGCCACAATATGAGAACGACTTATAGGAATCTGTTCTCGTCTGCCATCACGTGGGTCTGAGGGATCGAACTCAGGTCCTCAGGCTTGGCAGGAAGCTCCTTTATCTGCTGAGCCATGTTGCCAGACCCCTGCCAGGTGCTTCTTAAATGAATCAAGTTGAAGTGAAAACTAACCATCTTAAACTGTTCTATTGCATTTCTCACCTTTACCTCTCACTACATAGGGAGTTCTGTGACAGCAGTCAAGTCTCCGGCTGCAAGTTCAAACAGCAAAGAGCATGGAAATACTTATGGAAGACCAAGGAATGGACTGGATATTGAAGGAAGGTGATTGCTAAGGGCATTTATTCATTTCAAACTGAAACCTGGAACGTGGCCCAGACCTGGGGACAAAGAAGAAACCCCAACTAGTCATCTGGGTTTCCCTGCCAATCAAAATTGTCATAGAGAGGAACAGCTTCCACCATTACTGTTGGGCACAATGAGACTTTGGAGGAGAGCTTACCTACAGGAAATTCCAATGAACCGATTTTATTGTTACCTCCCTACAGTAATGACTCCCGTGGGGTTAAACGGAGTGTAAAATTATTGCAAAAACATCCCCTGCTGTGGACCGAGAAGGATGCACATACATAAGGCTCCTGCTTCAGATAAGGAGGGAGGGGGCTGGCTCATGGCAACAAAATATGGTGTGGAACCGGACAGAGTAAGAGAGAGGCATCATCAGGGGACAGAAGGAAGACCATGCAAGAGGAAGAAGTTGAACTTGGCATCCCAGCCATGCATAGAGTCACTTTCTGCCTCTGGATCTAGGTTTTCTCATCTGTGAAAACCACAAAATACCTCTTTCCTACAGGCTGTTGCTGTGGGGTGCTGTCCCTTGAACATAACAGCCATTACCATCTGTTGTACAGGACTATCTTCTGGTCCAAATTGCCACCATCTTCATGAGTTCAGCTGTACCCACCTGCAAAAAATCAGCACAACTGGCCTTGTTGACTTCTGACATCTGGCAGATGTGGTGAGGTCTTGGGACCCTCACCTGAGTATCCATCCACTCCTCCTAATTAGTTTGCAATTCTTCAGTAACTGCCCATGCCCTCAGGGTCTCTGTGAGGTGCTGGAGTTTACAGACTAGGGCAGGTTAACTGAAGGGGCTCTTTCTATGAAGCTGTGGAGAAGTCATCATCCATGCTGGGTGAAGAGTTTACAAGTTGGTTGCTTTGGGGGTCCCCCACACTCCTATCAGCCACCCCTCACCCATGCTCTGTGAATGAGCCTAATGCACTCATTGGTTCCCCAGAGTACATTTTGAATGAGCCTAATACACACATTGGTTCCCCAGAGTTAGGACTTTGTGAGGAAGGGGTGGAAATTGGCTACTTTCCCCCTCCCCTGGGAGAAAATTCTCACAGTACTATCCCTAATCAGAATAGCTGTGACTACCCACAAGGGACTCTCAACATCAGGCCTGTTGGGTTGCAGATGTAGCTCAGTTGGTAGTGCTTGCCCAGCATGTGTGAGGCCTTGGATTTCCCCCAGAAACTCATATAAAAGCCAGATGTGGTACTATGCCCTTGTAATCGCCTTGCTAGGGAGATGGAGACAGAATAATCCCTGGAGCTTGCTGGCCAGTCTGTTTTACCTGGTGAGCACCTGGCCAGTGAGAGACTTGCTCAAAAACAAGGTGGGCCAGGCACAGTGGTGCACACCTTTAAACCCAGCACTTGGGAGGCAGAGGCAGATGGATCTCTGTGAGATCAAGGCCAGCCAGGACTACATAGCGAGACCCTATCTCAAAAAATAACAATGGGGGACTAGTAAGAAAGACGACTCAGTAGTTAAAAACACATACTGGGCTTGCAAAGGATCCAAGTTTACTTCCCAGCACCCAGGTTAGGAGGCTTATAACTACATATAGCTCCAGTTCCAAGAGGCCTGACACCTTCTTCTTTACCCACATACATAATTAAAATAAAGATAAATCTGAAAGCTGGGCATGGTGGCCCACGCCTTTAATCCCAGCACTTGGGAGGCAGAGGCAGGCGGATCTCTGTGAGTTCAAGGCCAGCCTGGTCTACATAGTGAGTTCCAGGACAGCTGGGGCTACAGGGAGACCCTGTCTCAAAAAGACCAAAAATAAATAAATAAGTCTGAAAAAGTACATTCATTCTTCAACAATTCCATACATATGTAATGCAATCTGACCACGCATCCCCCACTCTGTTACCCCTAATCCCTCCCATCACCCCCCTCACCCCAGCAACTCCCCTTTCCAGTTTCATGTCTTTTGTTTTGTTTTTGTTTTATGATCCACTGAAATTAACAAGGCCTACTGTTTTGTTTCACTTTACTTGGGGAGACAGGAATAAAGTCTGCTTGCCCCAGAAAGGGCACTGACAACAGACCAAAAGATTTCACCAAAGTCCAGCATGGTGAAATCAGTATGCTCAAATACATGAGCCTGTAAGAATGTACATAACACATGTTCTTGTTTCTTCTATGGTATTGTGATAAAACATCCTGACCAAAACTTAGGAGAACAAAGCATTTATTTGGTTTACACTTCCAGGTCACAGTCCAACACTAAGGGAAGTCAGGGCAGGAACTCAAGCAGGAACTTGAAGCAGAAACCATGGAGGATGCTGCTTGCTGTCTCACTCATAGGCTCATGCTCAGCTAGTTTTCTGATACAGCCCAGGCCCACCTGTCTAGGGAATGGTGCCACCCACAGTGAACTGAGCTCTCCTACATCAATTAACAATCAAGACAATCCACAGAACACAGACCAATCTGACCTGGGAAATCCCTCAGTTGAGATCTGTTTTTCCAGGTGATTCTAGGCTCTACCAAGTTGACAATTCATGCTAACTAGAACACCATCCCATAACATTGTGACAAAAACCACATCAAACCCTCATTGCAAAGCTATCTGGAGGCTCCCCATGAGTAATTAAACTCATAGGAACATGGTATGATCCAAGGTGTATATGAAGAAAGATAGTAGTGTAGTCACTTGTGAAATTCCAAGTGTTTTCAAAGTTCCATGGCAGGACTCCAGGGCAGAGACCAAACACATTCTGTATTGTACACTACATACATACAGCCTTTGTCTAAATATAGCAGAGCCTCAGCGGCCTTTGGTTTGTCCTTTTTGATTTCAATAGTAGACAGTGAAGGAGTTAATTACTCTTGGTTTGGAGAGAGCTTGTATTTTCTTTTTTACCTCGTGAACAAATCATCTCAGGGTAATTCTTTTCTTACTTAATTTCATTTATTTATTTACTTATTTATTTGGCTAAATAGGCATTGTATTGAACCCAAGGCCACATACAACACATGCCAAGCACACACCCTGCCATAGAGTTACATCCCAGCCCTCTTTTTACTACTTATTTTATTTATTATTATTACGCTTGGGTGTGTATGGGGTGTGTGTGTGTGTGTGTGTGTGTGTGTGTGTGTGTGTGTGTGTGTATACATGCCAGTTGTAGTGGTTTGAGTGATAATGTCTCCCATAGACTCCAAGTATTTGGACAATTTGTCCCCAGTTGGTGGCATACTCTTGAGAGGTTTAGAAAATGTAGCCTTGCTGGAGGAAGCATGTCACCAGGGGTGGGCTTAGAGAGTTCTTAAGCCTTGCCAGTTTCCCAGTCCATCACTGCTTTCTGTGCCTGCTTGAAGATGTATGTGCTTAGCTCTTCTTTCTGCTCCTGCTCCTCCCACCTCCTGTCACCATGCCTTCCCACCATGATAGACACTGATTCCTCTGGAACTGTAAGCTCAAATATACTCTCCTTTCTATACATTGTTTTGGTCAGTGTTTTATCACAGCAACAGAAAAGTAGATAAGTGAAATGGCACACATGTAAAGGTCAGGAGTTCTATTGTTCCACTATGGGTTCCAGGGATTAAACTCAGGTCACAAGGCTTGCACAGCAACCACTTTTATCCACTGAATTATCTTGCTCAACCTTTACAGAGTTGAGGAAGGGTCTCACTAACTGACTCAAACTGTCCTTAAATCTGCCATCTTCCTGCCTCAGCCTTCCTGGTAGGTGGGATGACAGAACTGTGCCACCATGCTCAGTTGAGGCAATTCTTTTCTTAAAACATGTGATGATTGGGGATGAAGAGATGGCTCAGTGGTTAAGAGCATTGACTGCTCTAGCAGAGGACCCAGGTTCAATTCCCAGTACCTACATGGTGGCTACCATTCTTAACTCCAGTTCCAGGGGAATCTGAAGCCCTCTCTGACCTCCGCAGACTTGCATGACATGGGTGCACTCACCTACATGCAGGCAATACACTCATACACATAAAATAAAAATAATAAATAAAAATTAAAAAAAAAAAACGTGATGGTTGATATTGTCAACTTACCCAGATCTAGAACCACCAAGAAGACAAACTTTTAGTCTTGTCTCTGACAGAGTTTCTAGATTGGGTTAACTGGGATGGTAAGACCTGCCCTGAATAAGGACAGCACCATCCCATGGATTGAATAAAAAGGAGAAAGTGAGCTGAGCACCAGCATTCATCTCTCTGCTTCCTGACTGTGGATGCCATGTGACCATCTACCTAACACTCCTGCCCCCATGCCCTCCCATCATGATGGACTGTGTCCTCAAACTGTGAGCCACATAAACCCTTCCTCCCTTAAGTTGCTTTTGTCAGGTGTTTTGTCACAACATCAAGACTAATACAATAAACTACTCCCAAATCTGACATTTTGTTTGTACAAAATGCCTAACTAGGACTGAAGAAAGGGCTCAGTCTGGAGTTTGGATCCCCAGAACCCACATAAATGCTAAGTAGGCATGAAGGTCTGCTTGTAATTCTAGCTTCTGAAGACAGAGACAGGGAATTCCCAGAGCAAGCTGGCTAGTGAAACTATAAGCTATATTATTGAGCTCTGGGTTTGACTGAGAGACCCTGATTCATTGAATAATAAGGAAAAGCAATGGAAAGTGATTCCCAACATCAACCTTGGGCCTCTACATGCACATGAACAGACGTGCATATACACCTACACACACATGCATATGCACACACATACACATACCACACACATATACACCTACATTCATGAAATGTACATACACAGAAAAAAAAATTTTAAAGCCGAACTAGCACCGCTCTCTACCTCAAATCCCCAAAGTCCTGGTGACAGACACATGTCGGCACCAAGCATGAATTATTGACTCAGCAACACAATAAACTGGCAGAAATTGTTAAACAGGATACTCATTTTTAATTCCCCACAGCCAACATCTATTAAAATGACAAGAACTTACCTGGTGCTCAATAAATACTTGTTCAATTTAATTAGCTGCGTAATCTGAGTATTAACTATAATGTATCCAATTCAGAAAGCCACAAACATTTAATGAGCACTTCCTGCAAGCCAAGCTCTCGAGAAACAACAATGAATAAAAAGTAGTGCCTGGTCCCTGGCACTGAGGAGAGGGAAGACCAAAATCTGAAGTGATTATTTCACAATAAAAGTGGAATTCTATTATAGCAGAGGGAAGCGGGTTGAGAAAATGAAATACTGACATGAAAGTAGGAGAGGAGGGGACCTGAAGGAGGAGGACAAGCAGGGGGAATTGGGGAGATATGAACATGATCAAATCATGTGTTACAACCAGGCATGGTAGCACACACCTTTAATCCCAGCACTTGGAAGGCAGAGGCAGGTGAATTTCTATGAGTGCAAAATCAGCTTGGTCTACATAAGGAGTTCCAGGCCAACTGGATCTACAAGGAGATCCTGTCTCAAAAAAAAAAAATGATATACTTGTATGAAATGTCCTAATAAAACACATTATTTCATACAATTAATATATGGCAATGAAAGAAAAAAGTGTCTAGATATAGTCCCCCAGACTATTGAGAAAATGTATGACAGACAATACCCAGAACAACGGTCCTTGAATAGATTTTACTGAGTGAGGCTGGAGAGGTGGTTCAGTGGGTAAAGGAGCTGTGCCTCTAAACCTGAGGACCCCAACTCAATCCCTAAGACCTACATTGTGGAAGGAAAGAATTGACTCCCCACAAGCTGTCCTCTGACCTTCACAAGTGTCCTGTGGCATGTAAGTGTGGGCAGAGAGAGAGAGAGTCAGAGAGACAGACAGACAGACTATATTTTTGACAGAGTCTTCCCTAAGGTGAGTGGAAGCTAATGAGGATGTGTGGGTCCCCATCTTGGCTAACGGTAGAGAACACCTGAGAGGGTAAGCCCTGATGTTCCCTGCGTCCCAGACCCTCTCTAGGCCTGTGTTAAAGCAATGGCCATCAATTCCTGTGACAGGAGGTCAGAAGAGGGTGTCGGAACTGATCCCCTGAGACTGGAGTTACAGATGATTGTTAACTGCCATATGGGTGCTGGGAATCAAACTGAGATCCTCTGCAAGAGCTGATGATCCATCTCTCTAGTCCAAAAATAAATCTTAAAAAAAGAAAAATGAGCCAGATGTGGTGGCACTTACCTTTAATCCCTGAACTCAGAGGCAGAGACAGAGGCAAGCAGATCTCTGTGAGATCAAGGCCAGCCTGGTCCATATACTATATAGCAAATTCCAGACCAGCTGGGGCTACAGGGAAACCCTGTTACCAAAAAGGAAAAAAAAAAAAAAAGAAAAAAAAAAAGCTATCCCATAAGCTGCAAAGTTGTGGGCATCTGAGCTTTAGATTCCATTATTTGTGAAGTAGAAAAAAGTCAGCAATTATTAAATACTATTCTTTGTTTGTTTTTGAGACAAGGCCTCTTGAAGCCTGAGCTGGCCTTGAACTTATTATGTAGCTGATTACAACTTTGAACCTCTAATCCTCCTGCCTCTACCTCCCAAGTGCTAGGATTATAGGCCTGTCCCATCGCACCTGGTTTATGCTGTACTAGGGATGGAACCCAGGGCTTCCTGCATGCCAGGGAAGGACTCTACCCACTGAGTCACAGGCACAGCTCCAAATATTCCTCTTCATAACATTATTCCTCTTTGTAAATATAGTCATCCTTTGTTTATATGAGTGATTAATTCCAGGACCTCCAGCCAGTGCTAAACTCCAAGGTTGTTAAGACCTTTATATAAATTGGAAAGGACTGGTGAGATGGTCCAGTGGGCAAAAACACTTGCTACCAAGCCTGACAACCTGCCATTTGATCCCCAGAACCCACCTGATGGAAGGAAAGAGTCAACTCCTACAAGTTGTCTGATAATTACTATGCCATTATAGCATATGTGGGGGTAGCATACTCTGACACTGTTTACTGCTTTCCCATGCTTGTGGTTCAACCTTACTTCTTTGTGAAATAAGAATTCTTACTATATCTCTTTTACATATGAGGAAACTAAGGTGTAGAGAAATAAAGTGATTTGCTCATGAGTATGAAAAATTTAAAAACTAACTTTTTAATAAGAGACAGTATCTCTGTATATACCCTAAGCTGGACCTGAATTCCTAGATTCAGATGATCTCCTGCCTCAGCCTCTCAAGTAGCTAGGACCAAAGTGTGTGCCACCAGGTCAAGAACCTGAACTTGGGGCTGGAGAGATAGCTCAGTTGTTAAGAGCACTTGCTCTTCTTGCAGAGGACCCTAGTTCAGTTCCCAACACCCACACTGGTGGCTCACAATCACACATAACTCCAGCTCCAAGGGATGATGACATCCTCTTCTGGGCTTCAAGGGTATTGCACTCACATGACACATACATACACAGATACAGACACACATATATAAATAAATAATAGATGGGGCTGGGGATATAACTCAGTGATATATTACCTAGCATGTGCAGTGCCCTGGATTTCATCATCAGTATGGAAGATTTAAAAAAAGAAGAACCTGGACTTGAACCCAATCTCCCTTGACTGAACTAATTCTTAAGAGATTCAATGAGATTCAGTTCAAGTTCAGTCTCACCCAGATGGGATTTGCAGGCCATCAAAGATGCACTTCCTACTTCCCACAAAATACCCAGGACAACAAAGAAGGTACAAATTTGGGACAGACAGTGGTATGGGAAGGCACTTCTGAGCCCTCCTGTGAACCCCTTTCCCTAGGAACCCCATGGGCTCAAAGACAACATTAAAAGACACTCAGTTCCAAAGACTCCCAGATAGTCAAGAGTTCTGAAGCTACTGAGGGCAGAAAGCAGCGAAGCAAAGACCAGGAGAAGAGAGAACGTGCTACGTACAACTCACCCCATTCCTTGCCTAAAGATGGCGGGAAGGGTAATATTTCACATCAGGATAATTATAATACATGAATTTCATTAAGGGACTTTCTCTAGCCATATATTTATCTAGTTACAAAAGTAATACATATTTATTAGATCTGTCTTGGAAAATATACGCAAGTGAAAAGAACAAAATAAGTCACTTATAGTACCAGATGCAGACACAACCTCATTTAAGTCTGATGTATTCATTTCTGGTTTTTATCTAAATACACACCTTTTAAGATAAAAAACTGACACTATTGTGTTCTTGCCTTTTTATCTTTTTGTATATGTGTATGAAGTGTGTGGGTGTGTGTGTCTGTGTGTGTATGTGTATGCTCATGTGTGAGAATGTGGGCCTTGTATGCCAAGGTGCACATGTGAAGGTCAGAGGATGACCTCGAGTATCAGTCCATACCTTCATCTTGTTTGACACAGGGTCTCTTGCTCTTAATTATAGACAATTATAGGCATACACAAGGCCAGCTGGTCTACCACCTTCCAAGGATTCACCTGTCTGTTCCTTTTGCCCACCCTAATCCTGCCTTAGAAGAACTGGGATTATAGACAGGCACTACCACACCTGGCTTTACCAAGGTTCTGAAAATTCCAACTCAGGTCCTCAACATTCACACAAATACTTTACCCACTGAGCCATTGCCCCAGCCTGTTCTTTTCAACCTGTTTTTTGTTTTGTTTCATTGGTTGCAGGGGGTAGTTTGTTTTGTCTTAAGATAGAGGCTCTCTGTAGACCCAGCTAGTGTGGAACTATGTTGACCAGACTGGCCTAGATCTCACAGAGATTCACCTGCCCCTGTCTCCGGAGAACTGGGATAAAAAGGCAGAGGACACCACCATGCCCTGCCAATCTATTTTTCTGTTTTGTTCTTTTCTTCAGGTAACATTTACTCCACCTTTTCTCATAGGGAAATGTCACACACCTGCCCTAAACACCTACTTCCATATTTAACTGACATACACAGTGTTCCCCTTTACCTTGTGTTCAGTTTCCAATTCTGAAATGTCAAGACAGTTTCTAGGGCCAGCAAAATGACTCAGCAGGTAAAGATGGACAACCTGAGTTCGATGCCTGGAATCCACATAGTGGAAGGAGAGAAGAGATTCCCGAAGCTTGTCCTCTGATCTCGACACACACATATGTGCACACACATGTACACACACACACATCACACCCACAAACAAATAAATATTAAAAAGGAAATTTCTTGCTTTTACTGCTGCAAACAATGCTTCTTGAAGAAACGTATTTACCCAAATCATGATTATCTTCCCAGAATCAATTCCTAGATGTAAATTGCATGCTTATTTTTAAGACTTTTAATGAATACTGCCAAAATGTCCTCCAGAAAGGAAGTATGCACTGATTTATATTCCCACGAGCCATGTGAGCGTACACAGTCTTCTATACAAGGTGCAAACCACTGCTCAGTTATTGAATGCAAGCAGCTCGGCTAATGAGTTGAACAGTCAAAATGGACCTGGATTAGAGCAACAGCAAGTTCATTCTGTCTGCTCGCAGGGTTTCTTCCTCTCTCGGGAACACATCATATTTCTTCTGCTCCCATTACTTCAAGAAAATATCCCTCACTATACCTCATAAATACTCTACAATTATTACCTGTCAATTAAAAATAAAAATATACACATTATTTAAGAGCAAGAATACTCCTGACCCACTGTTTTATTTCAGAAACACTGGCACCCACTTCCTATGGCTCCCATTATGTTGAGTCACTGAGTTGACTTTATCTAACTTTTTAAATTCTTATCTTTTTAAAGATATGAGTGCTTTTGGGGCTGCTGGCTCAACAGAACATTCTTTTTAAGGTAAAAGATCAATTAATATAGAAAAGTACAATAAACTTGAGAAAGTCACCCATCATCTCAAATAATCTATCTTACTAGGCACATAAATACTTGACTAAGGACTGGGATATAGCTCAGTGGTAGAGCACCTGCCTAGAATCCCCCAGTGAGCGGTTTGTTGGGGGCCATGGGTCAGTGGTAGAGCACCTGCCTAGAATCTCCCAGTGAGGGACAGGGGTGCAGGTCAGTGGTAGAGCACCTGCCTAGAATCCCCCAGTGAGGGGCTGGAGACATGGCTGAGTAGAAGAGCATCTACCTAGAATCTCTCAATGAGGGACTGGGATATAGCTCAGTGGTAGAGCACTGGCCTAAAATCTCCCAATAAGGCTCAGTGATCAAATACTTGTCAGTATGTGGAAGGTCCTGGTTTCCATATCCAGAACAAAAAGGCTCTTCACATCTAAAATCCCAACAGTCATTCATGACTTCTTGGGGTTCCTTTACTGATAAGAAACGCTCGCTGAGTCTGTCTGAAAAGCACAAGCTCTAATAATGAAAGACTGGACATGTCTGATAAAAGCTAGAGTTCAGGATCAATCCAGTTCTAATCCATTGGCCAAGAGTCAATTTATGGGGAATGAAGAGAGACATGAATAGCTTCAGAATAAACGATATTGTGACTGGTGAATTATGAGTTAGTGGAGACAGAAGGCACATTTAGTAGCATGTGACTTATGTAGACATGGCATTCTCTCCTTAGCTCAGTAAAGCTAAGAAGAAAAAAAAGACAACAAAAACTGTTTTGCAATTGGAATATGCAATTTAAGATAAATAAAGATTACTCGAAGGTAGTTTACTACCTTCACTATACGGATGCATGCCCCTGCAATAGACAACATAATGACTCTCGTTTCATTTTTGGTGTGTGCCAAGTATCTTCTGTTAGTGTTGCTTTATTGGCTTCATGCAATTTATTGCAGCACTCGAATGTGATTGTAACGCAACTGGTATTTTACTTTTATCTTCTGCTGGAGATTTTTCTTCTTTATGGTGACTGTACTGTTTGCATTAATATAAGCCATAGAAATTATACAGTGTGGAAGCTTGTTTCTGGCATCTCCCTTCCTCTCAAAGAGCCAAATCTTAAAACCGTACTTCCATAACCCATTGATAGCCAAATCTGAGCCAGAGAAGAGCAATAACACACAGATAACAGCATTTATAACTCAATAATATGACTTAATTGATAAAGAATCTCTACAAAGCCTCATTCTCCCATTGACAGAGGAATAATGTTTTTTAAAAAAAAAAGAAAAAAAATATTTTTATTTTTATTTATGCATTTCTATGTGCATATGTGAGTGCAGTGCCATGGAGGTCAGAAGAAGGAATAATATCCCCTAGAGCAGGAGTTACAGGAAGTTGTGAGCTATCCAACATGGGTGCTGGGAACCAAACTCAGGCCCTCTGCAAGACTAATATGTGCTTTTAACCACTAAGCCATCTTTCCAGCCCCTGGTTTGTATTTATTGATCTGGCAATCTTTTGCAACCCTACCTAATCCACTGGGGAATTATTGAACCATTTCCAACTTCCTGAAAGTTGGCTAAGTAATATTCTAAATATAATCTGACCTATTGTTAGCCAGATCAATAGCATGCATCATTTCCTTTAGGGCACACTTTTCTTGAAAGGCGGAAAGAAGACTTCATCTTTCACTCCTGAGAATTCCTTATTCTAGGCACTTTTGCAAAGTAAATGTATATTACTAGCCAGGTACGGTGATGCACGCAAAGGGAGGAGAATCAGGAGTTCAAGGTCATACTTGACTACATAGCAAGTTCAAACCAGCTTGACTATATGAGACCTCATCTCCTAAAAAAAAAAAAAAAAACAGAAAGAGAGGAAAAGAAAAAGAAGGAAAGAGGGAAAAGTATACACAGCAGGCCACAGTTCATCATGTCACCATTCAAATAGTAAAGACCACCCAAAACCAACTGGGACCAACATGACTACCAAGATGGCTGATCAAGATGGTTGACCAAGAGCATCACTAACTGTTCTTTGCTTCATTATAATGATACGTTTTGTTATTAGCCCCTCAAAATTGACTGTTCCTATCATCTATATGACATCGTGGTACATCCAGAAACTCCATGTAAGAGTAGAAAAACAAGAAAATTCTATTCCTGAAAAATTCCAAACCTTTCCTGGAGTTACCAAACCCCTGCTCCCAGATCATGCATAATCCATCCATCTCCATTAAAGTTTTCCCATAAAACAAGCTATACATGGACCGGGGGTATAGCTCAGTTGGAAAAGTATTTGCCTATCATGCATGAAGTCATGGGTTCCATCCTAGCACCAAACAAATCAGGTACAGTGGTACATGCTCTGAGTTAGAACTCTGTCTTCAAATTATGGTCCAGATTTTAAGCTTTCATAAATGAACTTCTGGGGTCCAAAGACTTAAGACTCTCAATAATTCCAGTAGAGGTAGCTGTGCCATA
>NW_008354022.1:1992825-2004205 GCF_000622305.1 Nannospalax galili | reverse complement strand
ATATGTGTGTGTGTGTGTGTGTGTGTGTGTGTATACATATATATGACAAAATTAGAGAATTAGCATCACAATTGAACATACAAGAAGTTACTTTGACATTTCCCAAATTCAAAGATTTTCATGAGCAATATCCTTTGTCAAAAATTGACTTTTTTATTACATTATTTATAGGTGGCTCTTATGGTGTACATGTGTGGAGGTCAGAGGATAACTTTCAGGAGTCAATTCTCTCCTTCTACCATGTGGATTCTAGGGACTAAATCCACATGGTCATCAGGCTTAAGAACAAGTGCCTTTACCTACAGAGCTATCTCATCAATCCCCAAAATGACTTTTAATTGAAACAGATTTGGTCTCAATAAGTTTAGTAGTATATCTGCCTATTACATGACTTCTTTATAGAATTATAGGAAAACAATTACTGACAAATCACAGAGTTGGTCCTTTGGAATTTATAGTTCAAAGATAATCTCTCCAGGTTTCAGAGATTCCCCAAAATACTCTAAGTTGAGCATAGGACATACATCCACAACAATATATGTCACTATCTGTAAGACAATCCCAGATCCTTACTGAAATTCTACAAAAAAACAGCTCTTCAGATCACAGAAACATCAAACAGAACATGAAGTAGACCAACATAGCTGACTGAGATGGCTGATCAAGATGACTAACCAAGATGGCCATTGGTAGACTGCTTTGCTCCATTGGTAGAATGATTTTGTAGCATGCAGAAAGTCCAGGGTTCCATCCTGGCATGCTGACGTACATCTATAATCCCAGTACTTGGGAAGTAGAAACAGGAGGATCAAAAGTTTGAAGTCATCCCTACACAGAGTTTGAGGTCAGCTTGAGCTATAATAAGACTGTCTCAAAAACAAAAACGAACTTTTATTATTTATTTGTGTTTATTTATATGTGAGTGTTTTGCCTGCATTACATGTAAGTGCACCTGTGTCATCCAAAGCCTGTGAAGGCCAGAAAAGGACATTGAATCCCCTGGAACTGGTGGTGTTAAGGATTGTTGTTAGCCACTATGTGGGCTCTGGGAACCAAACCCAGATCCTCTGCAAGAGCAGCCTGTGCTTTTAAGCACTGATCCATCTCTCCAGCCCCCCAAATGAACTTTATAGCTGGGTATGGTGTCACAGACCTATATGGCAGCACTCTGTAACATAAGGCAGAAAGATTATGAGATTGAGGCCAGCCTGGGCTACATAGTGAGGCTTTGTCCCCAAAACACTGCCACCATCAAAAAATTTTCAAAGAGAACAGAGACTATCTGGGAAAGGACAGGGAGGATTTAAAATAAGGGGGGGAGGGGCTGAGGGAAGCAAGATACAATCAGAGCATGAGCTATGCATGCATGTAAATATCACAGTGAAACATATTAATTTGCACAGTGAATATGTCCTAATAATTCTAATTAATGAACTGATATAAATAAAGGAATTTCTGTCATCCCAAGCTTATAGACTTGTTAATATACTGGATTTGGCCAGAGGATTGCAGATTATCTTGCTTTGCATGAAACCAGAGTTCTGATCCTCTCACATAAACTTCTTGTCTGAGGAGCAACACAGTTCCAACTTCCACCTCTGCACAAGTACAACCCTACACTATGCTTTGCTGTGTGAGATATATTTCCTCCAGTAGTTATTATGTGATGCCACATTACAACTACACCTGAGTGAAAGCAGCTGGACTCAGCACCCATTTTAGACAATAAGGACCTAAACTGCTGTGAGCATCTGTTCCTTCAGATTACTCTCAGAATTGTGCTGTCAAACAAAGGCTCACTATTTATTGAAACAGTTTATTCACCATTATATGGGGAAGTAAAAGTGGAACTGTCAAATCAGAGGATTATGTCCCTTCTGACCTCTATTGACCTAGGCTAGCATACATACAACCGCAAATGGGCATTATCAATTTATTTCCATCTGTTGTTTGCAACATAAATGGGATACTTATCTTATTCCTTTCAATGAGATCAGTGCTGTTTGTAGTGTTTTATATTTAACACACATGTGTGTACACACATGCAGGCACATTCATATATTATTCTGAGTCAAGGGCAAGAAAGGATCATGAAGGATTAATGTTATAAGCCCAGGTCACAAGAGGAGCCTAAGGTTCAGTGAGCTTATCTATCTGATAAACAAGCTAAGATAACGATTAACTTTTTGACTGTAAGTTTAAGTAAAATTCATTTGTCCAAAGTATGTTCATATTGTAAAAGTCATTCCCACACGTTTCCACCAACAAGACTTTAGAACTTAACAGTCTTTCATTAGCCTTTGATTCTGTGTACATGGACTGTCTTGCATTAAATCTTGGCACAACTCCCAGGTTAATACCTTTGCAAAAGACAAAATGGCCAGGAAGGATCTCAAGCAAGACAAAAATTCCATTTTTAAACAGACTATACAGGGATTTCTGAGACCTACCATATCGTGACTTTTATGTATAAGGCAAATCAATTCCTATTTATTTATTTATTTATTTACTTATTTATTTGAGACAGGTCTCATGTAGTCCAGGTTGGCTTTGAACTCACTAAGTAGCTGATCTCACTGAGCTCTGCCCACCTCTTCTTCCTGAGTACTAGGATTAAAGGCCTGTACCTCTGTGCAAGCTTGAACTCCTGATCCTCCTGGCTGTACTTCCCAAGTGATGCGATTTCAGACGTGTGCCACCATGCAGTTTATGCAGTGCTGGGAATGGAGCCCAAGACTTCCTGCATTCTAGGCAAGCATTCTACCAACTGAGCCATAGCCCCAGCCCATAAGTTCTGTTTTAGATGTAAGAGATGCGTGTCCTCCCACCAGCATTAAGAGGAAAATGGGTGAGTTCACTATAGGGGAACTTTGTCACAGAAAACGTCTTAAACCCCAATTCAAACTGTTAGCTAATTGCTGTCAAGAAGAGCAACTCTAGCTGGACATGGTGGCACATGCCTTTAATCCCACCACTTGGGAGGCAAAGGCAGGTGAATCTCTGTGAGTGTGAGATTGAGGCCAACCTGATCTACATAGTGAGTTCCAGGCCAGTTAGGGCTACAGAAAGACCCCTTCTCAAAAAAAGAAAAGAAAAGAAAAGAAAAAAGTTCAACTTCAACCATGCCAAACGGAAATAAGGAAGTGATTGATTTGGGTGGAAATTTGTCAATATTCAAGTGGACAACAGTACAGAGCCCCCATCCATCAACATAACACACATTGTCTTCTGAGGGTAAGATTTTTAGCTAACTCATTCTGGTAAGCTTATCATGAGGCTGTGACCCTCCAAACAGGCTTCAGAAGGGACTCCTCAGCTACCTATCGGAGGCCAGCCTGGGGGGCGGGGGAAGAGAGGTGTGTGTAAGGCTGGTGAGAAAGTTCAGGAAGTACAAGTACTGTATGAGGACCGGAGTTCAGATCCCCAGCACCCACATAAAAAGCCAGGAGTAGCCATATGGACACTTGCAATCCTAGGACTATGGGGGTAAAGAGAGGAGGATCATTGAAGTTTGCTGAGCATAAGCCCAGCTCCAGGTTCAGTGTATGACCCTGCCTCAAGGGTATAAAAAGGAAAGTGACAGAGCAGGACACCTCTCCCCTTCTGGCCTCCTTAAACACATGCATACAGGTATACAGAGACACACACACAAGCACCACACAGATTCACACAGACACACACAAACACATTACACATACACGTGCCCACACCACATACAGACTCACACAGACACAGTACACAGAAACACACTACACACACAGTATACATAAACATATACCACACACAGACTCACACAGATACACACTACACACACATGCACATACACCACCCACAGTCACAAACATACTATACACACATTATATATACACTACAAGCATAGTATGCACACATGCACCACACACAAACATGCTACACACACACACACACACACACACACACAGAGGTGAATGGACTGTTATGCTGATTTTTTTTTTTTTTTTTGTCTTTTTGAGGTAGGGTCTCCTTGTAGCCCCAGCTGTCCTGGAACTTGCTATGTAGACCAGGCTGGCCTTGAATTCACAAAGATCCGCCTGCCTCTGCCCCCCAAGTGCTAGGATTAAAGGTGTGCGCCACCACGCCCAGCTTGCTGAATTTTTTTTTTAAGTTCATGGCAAAGAATTTTTAATGGAATGGAAAAGTGCATGTTATACAATATTAAGGGAAAAATGCATGACACTGGATATTGTGTGTATATAACATGCTTTCAACCATATGAAATAAATGCATTCATAAGTGACAAAAGCAAGATTTAATGTGTGTATTTTACACCTCCCTTTCTCCACCCACTAATGGCAAGGAGGCTGGAAAAACTAGGAGGAGGATTTAAGCAAAGAAGCTGAATCTGTCAACACAAGAACTAGGTGTGAGCTGTCCATTGTGGTGGAACAGGCCTGTAATCCCAGCGCCGGGGAGAGGGAGACAGAAGGATCAGGAGCTTGAGGTCAGCCTGGGCTACACAGACAGAACCTGACAAAAAAAGGAGTTGGGGATACAGAGAGGAAAGAAAGAGAGAGGAAGAGGAAAAGGAGGACGAAAGGGGAAAGGAGGAGGGGGAGGAGGAAGTGGGAAAGAAGGAGAGGGAAGAAAAGGAGTGGAAAAAGAGGGGAAGAGGAGGAGGAGGAGGAGGAGGGGGGGGAGGGGGAGGGGGAGGAGGAGGAGGAGGAGGAACCCGAATGACAGCCAAAGGGGAGCTTCATGAATAATGGATGATTTCTCCCCCTTCCACACTGGACAGAGTTTGCAGCTTGCTCTCACTTTCAGGAGACGTGTGTGAGTGGCAGAGGTTTTGTAGGCCTCCTGAAGTTGTGACCCTAGAGAAGTCAGGACAAAAACTGAAAGCTAGGACAGCTGAGCCAGGGGATCTCCGGTTTCACCTGCACAGAGCTGGTTACTGCAGCAACAGCCCAAGTGAAAGGGAAGAAGAGAGGATGTGAAGTGGGGCACAAGTGCAACCCAGGATAAGGAGGGCAGGGGCAGGGGTGGGAGGTGGCACAGGAAGGAAAAAGGAACCCAGAACTACTGAAAATACTGGTCCTCTGATAATGTCTTACTCAGTAGAAATTGGAGATGCAAAAACAGAAGATCAGCTTAACAAGAAGTTACCAGAAAGGCTGGGCATGTGACTCGGTTGGTAGAATGCTTGCATAGCGTGCACAAAATCTTGGGTTCTATCCACAACACCATATAAACTGGATGTGGTGGTGCAAGCCTCTAATCCCAGCACTGGGGAAGTGGAGGCAGGAGGATCAGAAATTCAAAGTCATCTTTGGCTACATAATGAGATTGAGGCTAGCCTGGGCTAAATGAGACTCTATCTTAAGAAGGAAGGAAGGAAGGAAGGAAGGAAGGAAGGAAGGAAGGAAGTTAGTTACTAGGCTCCAGCAAGCCATCTCATCTGCTGGTTGATCACGTGTAAGTGGTCAGAGATCAGTACTGCTCTAAGTGTATTCCTTCAGTGTTCTCAGGACAGCTGGCCTCCTTGCTGTGCTAAATTATACCAAACTCATTCGTAGCCAAATTCCAGATAGGAATGAAGGGTCATAAAGCTGAGGGGCAACCCTACATGTCTAAGGGGCCCCATTGTATACATTTTGTGGAATAAAGACTAAGCAAGGACCAGCAATATTGCTCAGTGGGTAAAGATGCTTGCTGCCCGGTATGACAACTTGAATTCAATTCCCAGGACCTACTTGGTAGACGGAGAGAACTGACTCCTACAAGTCGTCCTTTGATCCCCACTCCTGAGTGTATGCATACATGTAATTTAAAAAAAAAAAAAAAGACTAAGCAAGAGGACTGGGGAGACACTTCAATGAGTAAAGCATTTTCCATGTAAACATGAGGTCCTGCATCCCTGAATTTGGACCCACCAACCCTGCATAGAAATGTGGGAAGCAATATGCATGTCTGTATGGTGAGATGGGAGACCTCTGGAAGCCCTGAAAGCTCATGGGCCAGCTAGCCTGGGCTATGCAACAGTGAACCTACCTCAAACAAGGTGGAAGGTGAGAACTGACACCCCAGGTTGTCCTCTCACCTCCACACATATGCTGAAGTATGTATGTACCTACAGAGAGAGAGAGAGAGAGAGAGAGAGAGAGAGAGAGAGATTACCAAAAGACTAAGCAAGAAAAACAAGAGACCAGAGGCAGGAGGCTGGCTTTGCAAAACAGGTTGGTAGAATGAAGATCAGGATGCACTCGCCAGGGAATCACGCCAAGAGTACTCCATCACAGCTTAAACTCTTCCTTGACAGGTTTCCATTTTCTGTCCTCTCCCTGAACAGCTTGGAATGAAAAGAGGAAGGCTAAGAATGGGTTTCTTTGAGAATGTTGACCTGCGTATCCCAACCTCCCTAGAAAAGAGACTCCCTTTTCTCTCCTGCATTCTCTTTAGAACTGTTTCCAGAGAGAGCAAGAGCTCCTTATAAGATGGATAATCCTTATCGCTGCAGCTAAGGGGGCTGTCAAAGCAGCCAAGATCACATGGCTGTTAAGATTAGGGTTTGGCTGTTCCGGGGTGGGTTTACCAAGGCTCAGCTTTAAATGCTTCAACTGCATTTAAAAAGTTCATTGATTTGTAGCTAATACCAAGTTGTCATAGTTTCATGAAGAACAGCTTTGGACGTGCAGAATTAAAGCCTTTTCTGAATCAATAAAGGCAGATACTCTGAGATGGGCTAAGCATTTTCAGAGAGGGTGGAAGCCTAAAAAGACATGGAGGTAGAGGCAGGAAGTACAATTGGTCAGACCATAAGAGATCTACTGAAGAGGGTGGGCGGGGAGGAGGCTTAGGTGATGGCTCAGTTGGTAGAATGTTTGCCTTTAAACAAACATAAGAACCTGAGTTCAATCCTAGAAATAAATGTCAAGTAAGGTATATGGTCCCCATAATCCCAGGGTCTAATGAGAGATCCTGTCTCAAAAGAAATGGACTGTGCTTCTGAGGATGACACTTGATGTTGTTTTCTGGTCTCCACATGTGCACATACACCCACACATACATGTGCACAGAAACATACACGTGCATAAAATATAAATAAATTTAAGTTTTGTTCTAATTTCCTTTCTGTTGCTGTGATAAAGTGCTCTGATCAAAAGCAATTTAGGGGAGGAAAGAGTTTATTTGGCAGCCCTTCCAGGTCAAAGTCCACCACTGAGGGAAGTCAGGGCAGGAACTCAAGCAGGAACCTAAAGCAGGAACCATGGAGGATGCTGCTTGCTGTCTCCCTCACAGGCTCATGCTCAGCTAACTTTCTTATACAGCCCAGGACCACCTGTCTAGGATATGGTGCTGTCCACAGTGGGTTGGGTCCTCCTGCATCAACTAACAATCAAAACAGTCCCCCAAAGACATGCTCACAGGCCAATGTGATCTTGGAAATCCCTCAATTGATACTCCTTGCTCAGGTGACTCTAGGCTGTATCAAGCTGACAATCAAAGCTAACCAAGAAAAGTTTAAATTCAAATAAAAAGTGCATATATTCAACCATGCATACACACACACATACACACACACACGCACGCACGCACGCACACACAGGTGCCTATCTAAACCTGATGAAGAAGCTAAATTTCTAATAATATCTTAGAACATTGTTAGATTTTTGAAGAATTTTCTCAGCCTACTCCATTTGAGTTTCACGGTGTCCCAGTTAGTCTGACAGAGTCATTGTTTTTAATCTCCTTTTGAATGAGAAGGAAAAAAAAAAAAAAACCAACTGAGTCTCAGAACAAGTCTGAACATGTAGCTCAATTCTCCTGGTTAGTGCCTAGGGCAGACATCACTAGTTGATCAAGGCACTTCTTTCCCAAGAAGTTCAGACTAAGCCACTGAATCCTTCCCTTGGCCTACCCACCCCCACAAAGCAGGCACTGTCAATGGATAGAAGGCATCGTGAATAAGTCTGTTCTGGACCCAAGTGAGCTACCCAAGGTCATAAAGTCCTGTATTTAATGTACTAAAGCCAAGTCACCTGCTTCTTGCCTCAGTCATATCTTTATAAGAAAATTTTGCCCTATAAAGGAAATATGATACCTTTTGTCAAAGTCTGAATACATTGCCCCTGGGAGTTTTCAATTCTGTGTGCACAACTGCCAATCTCTGTTCAGACTCAACAATTTAGGAAAATTAGTACATCACACAGCTTCTAGAAATGTTCAGTTATACTGTGGTTCATATTCTATTTCTACCAGACTATGTAGCTCTAGAAATGGGGGGCAGCAGTCAGAATCTTAAAATCAGAGAGCTATATTCTTAGCCAGGCATAGTGATACATGCCTATGATCAGCACTTGAGTGACTGAGGGGAAAGGATGTGATATTTAAAATCAGCTTGGGCTATGTAATGAAAAAAAAGAAACTCTTTAACTAATTTTTTCAAGATTTTTTTTATTTGAGGCAGGGTCTCTCTATAGCCCCAACTGGCCTGGAAATCACTATATAGACCAAGTTTGCCTTGCTCTCATGGAGGTCCACCTGCCTCTGCCTCTCATGTGCTGGGATTAAAGGCATATGCCACCATGTCCAACTTATTTTTGTTATTTTTTAATCACTAGTATATGTATGACTGTGTGTGAGTGTATATACATGAGTGCAATGCCTGTAGAGGCCAGAAGAGGGCATTGGATCTCCTGAAGCTGGAGTTACAGTGGTTATGAGTCACCTGACATGGGTGTTGGGAACTGAACTTGGGTCCCCTGTAAGAACAGCAAATGTTCTTAACCATTAAGCCATCTTAAAAAGAGGCTTAAAATAATATTATTTCAGAGAATAGCAAAGTAAGGGGATTTGAAATAATGATAATCAGGGACTGGGGATGTGGTTCAGTTGATAGAGGTTTGCATAGCATGCACTTAGTTCTGGCTTCCATCCCCAGTACCACATAAACTTGGTGTAGTGGCACATGCTTTAATCCCAGCACTAAGGGGGTAGACGCAGGAGGATCAGAAGTTCAAGGCCATCCTTGACTACATAGCAAGTTCAAGTCTAGCCTGGGCTACATGAGACCTTGTCACCAAAAAAAAAAAAAGGACAACTTGATAGCCTTCTATTTCAATTGCTTAGCAGAGAGCTAGAGAGAGGCTCAGGTTTAAAAGCACTGACTGCTCTTGCAGAGGACAGGTTTGGTTCCCAGCACCCACATGGCAGCTAACAATGGTGTATAACTTCACTTCTAGGGGATCTGATGCCATCTTCTTGTTTCCACAGTCACTGCATGCATGCATGGGTACACTTACATACATGCAGGCAAAACACTCATATACATAAAATTTAAATAAATAAGCATTTAAATTGTTTAGCAATGCCTGAAACAGATTACTGTTGACTCTGTTCAGGAAACAAAAGTGCTGTTGTATATTCCTCTGAGTGAATGAGTGTGTGTGTGTGTGTGTGTGTGTGTGTGTGTGTGTGTGTGTATGTGTGTATGTGTGCGTATGTGTGTGTGTGTGTGTATGAGAGAGAGAGAGAGAGAGAGAGATCAGTGATGAGTACTGAATGCTCTTCAGGTGGCAGTCAGGTGAAGGGAAACAGAATTTATTCTGCTCTCTTAAATAACTCAGCTCATGCGCCATCAGGTTTCCATAAGAGTCTCTGTTTGAGGAGAGATAATCTGCTTATAGTGTTGGAAGGATCTTCAGTAAGCCTGACCCTATACTCTGTCTATCAAATTCCATTTTAGTGCCTGCCTTCTCTTCAGTAAATCATTCAATTACTGAGCATTTTCTCTGGACCAATCCCTATGTAGGGTGACAGGGTTTCAGAGAAAATCAGTATCTTTTTGGTGTGTGTTTGGGAATGTAAATGTGGGGAGTGCACCTGAGTGTGGTGGCCAGTATATATAACCAAAGAGTCAAGGAAAATCAGAACGAGAGAGAGAGAGAAGTGAGGTAAACTGAGCTCAAGGAACATACTGGAAGATATCAGGATTAAACCAGGAAACACATGCAAAAATGACAAGGTGGCTACAGAGATGGCTTAGCAGTTAAGAGCTCTGCAGAGGACCTGGGTTCAGTTCCCAGCACCCACATGGCAGCTAAAAAACATCCGTAACTCCAGTTCCAGGGGATCCAATGCCTTCGTCTCTGTAGGCATTGCACACACATGGTACGCTTACACATAAGCAGGCAAAGCATTCAGACATATGAAATAAAAATAAATTTTAAAAAAATTAATGGCTGGAAAGAGCCATGAAGAACCAAGAGTGACAATGGGTAGAGCTCATGCTCAGTATGTTGGTTGGTGTTGTACAGAACTAGCCTCCAAGACAGAGGCTTTCTTCCAGAGTTCAGCTGTGCCTGCTTGCAAAAGGTCATCACAGCTGGGATTGTTGACTATTGACATTTCCTCATAGAAGGAGTGGTGGATAGGGCTATGGACCCTCATTTGAGTACTCAGCCTCTCCTCCTAATCATATTTATATGCAAGTCTGCCTAATCGCATGTGGTCTGGGGGAAAGGCTAGATTATATAGGATAGGAAAGGACTAGGGGAGCAGTACCTCATCCATGTGGCTATGGGGAAGCCATCGTGCATGCTAGGAGAAGACCTTCCCTTGCAGCCTTAGTGGGGAGCATCCACACTCCTGTTACTAACCCCTTACCTGGTGCTCTGTAAGTAAGCCCAATAAACTTGTTGGTTTCCAGAGTGAACTCTGGTGGCATTGTACCTCTTTGTCACTGGGACCTTAGGAGGAGGGGTAGACAATGTTTAAATCTCCCTAGAGAAGGTGTTTTAGCAACAACCGGTGAGGAGTATATTGAGTCTACAAATTTCAAAACATAATAAATAGGCTGACAGGAGCTAGGGAGATGGCCCAGAAGGTCAATGCATTTGCTATGTAAATCTAACAGACTGAGTTTAACCCCAGAACCCATGTAAAAACCCAGATGCAGTGGTGTACATCTGTAATCCCAGTGTTCCTACAGAGATATGAGAGATGGAGATACAATAAGTTGAAAGCTCATGTGCACAGTCCAGCAGCAGAAACAAGAGAGACCCTACCTCCAAAAAAAAAGGTAGAAGAGAACCAACTCCCAAAAAGTTGTCCTCTTGCCTACACATGTGTACCAATGCTCCCTCTCATACACACATGCAATTAAGTAGATTAATAAATAAATATTTTATTTTTGTTTTATGTGTATGAGTGTATTGCTTGCATGCATGCAAGTGCACCTGTGTCCTGCAATGCCTGAGGAGGTCAGAAGAGGGCATCAGATTCCCCTGGAACTGGAGTTGTGGTTGGCTGTTAGCTACCATGTGGGTGCTGGGAACCAAACCCAGGCCTCCTGTAAAGGCAGCCAGTGCTCTTAACTGCTGAGCCATCTCTCCAGCCCCAAATA
>NW_008354022.1:1932587-1992813 GCF_000622305.1 Nannospalax galili | reverse complement strand
AAAAAAAAAAAAAAAAAAGTCTGATAGGCATTTTCTTCAGTGGTATAACCCCTCACTCATAGACCTGGAAACAACTTTAATGCAATTGATTGAGTCATAAAAAGCAAACAAACATGTAAGTAGAAGGGAAGTTAGTTAAGAAGATGAAGGGGGTCAGTTGGTGGGGAATATGATCAAAACACATTATTGTACATGTATGACAATGACACAATGAAACCCATTGTTGTGTGTATTTGATACATGCTAATAAAAACAACTTTTTAAAAAGAAATAAACTAAAAGAAATGATCCCTGAAAGTTCAGTCTTAGAAATGAACTAAAATCTATCTGCTTTTGTTACCATGATGAAACAGCAGTCTTAAGATGTTGTTAGCAGGCTGTGGCTACGTCTCAGTAAGTAAATGCACTGGCTGCAAAAGCACAAAAATCTGAGTTCAAAACCCCAGCACCCACCTAAAAAGCTAAGTGTGGCTGTGCAGGTACTTATAACCCCAATGCTATGAGGGTAAAGACAGGAGGATCCCTGGGGCTCACTGACTGCCAACCTAGCTCCAAGCTCAGTGAGAGACCCTGTCACAAGGGAATGGGGTGAAGAGTGATGAAGCAGGACACAGGATAGCCTCCTCTCAACTCTGTGTACAAAAGAGCATGTACTCTCCCCTGACACAGACACATGCATGTATATATCATACACAGTGCTCTCTTATTCATGTGCACACACACACATACACAATTACTTTTTTTGTTTGGTTTTGGAGGGGGGGGTTGTTTTGGTTTGGGTTTTGGTTTTAGACAGGATCTCCCTGTAGCCCCAACTGGCCTGGAACTCTATATATAGACCAGGCTGGCCTCCATCTTACAGAGATCTGCTTGCCTCTGCCTCTCAAGTGCTGAATAAAGGCGTACACCATGACACCCAGCACGATTACTTATTTTGTTAATTTTATGTGTATGAATGTTTTGAGTGCATTTATGTAAATATCCCACATGTACATAAATGTGGGGGGTCAGACTCCCCAGTTAGAATGGTTGTTAGCTACCATGTGGGTGCTGAGAACCTAACCACTGGGCTCTCTCTCCAGCCCCCACAATTACTTTTTAAAGTTAGTAGTAAAATACTCCTGCCTAATAAAGTGTAACCAATTACAGTAATAACCCTGAAGAATGGGTCGATGGATTGTGGTATATTTATATCACACAGGCATGAAAGAAGAAACTAGCTTTCCAGACGGGATGACTCCAAAGCATAAGATTACTAGAGGTCTGTGTAGTCTAATGGGTTGTTTTTTTGTTGCTTTCTTTGATTCATGGCCTTGCTATATAGCCCAGGTTGGCTTCAAACTCTGGATCCTCCTGCCTCAACCTCCTGAGTGCTGAAATTGCCAGCATGTGCCACTACGTCTAATTGACATTTGTAGAAGATTTTGTTTAATATTTTATTTTTCTTTTTAATTATGTGTATGCGTGTGTGCATATGTGGGTGCAGTGCCCACAAAGGCCAGAAAAGGGTGTCAGATCTCTAGATCTGGAATTACAGGAGGCTGTGAGCCAAGTCAGTGCCAGGAACCAAATTCAGGTCCTCTGCAAGCACTCTTAATAGCTGAACCATCTCTCCAGCCCCTGTGGAAAGTTCTTTTCAGCATGCATGGAATACTGGGAAAGATGCCTTTGCAGCAGGACTGAAGACACAACAGAGCAGCTTTAATGCAGCTATGGGGCAAAAAAAGTTAAGGTCGATAGGATAACCTGCCCTCAAATAGCTTGTTCTATGTAGGCAGAGAGTCCAATTTCAACAGTTCTACATCAAGGAAACTGCCCATCATAACTAGGCACCGTAACATTCTAGAATGTGTATTGGTAGAGTTTTCTATGGTAAGCAGCATTACAAATTGTTATCGGAATCACACTGGGGCTGGAGAGATGGCTGAACAATTAAGAGCACTTGCCTCTCTAACAGAGGACCTGAGTTCAGTTCCCAGTTTCCACATTGGGAGACTCACACCCTCCTGTAACTCCAGCTCCAGAGGACCTCTGGTCTCCTTGGGTACCTGCAGGGTACATACCCACATACATACATTCACATAATTTAAAATTTTTAAAATAAAAATAGATTTTTTAAATGTATTATATTTGAGGAGGAAGCATGGAAATTTACGTCATGCTAATTAGTAAAGGTGATAAACATTACTATTAAAATCCACCCGATGACTTCATAGACATACACAGGCACCAAGGGTCCAAGTGCAACCAATTATAACTAGTAATAATCAGATGCATACAGATTAGAGATGCATGCGCCAACATCTCAGTGTTAGTAGCAGAAACTTTCTACAAGGAAAAATATATTCTAAAATGAAATGGAAATCTTTTTAAAAGGTTAAAAAACTCATTCAATTTTACATCTTACAGGGCTTATACTGAGTTCAATATTGTATAACTGTATTAACTCAACTGTGAACCTAGAAACTTGCACCCACTTGTGAAAGAGATGTACTCTTGCTCTGGAGTGTGTTACTGAATATGTTAAATCTGTAGTGAAATGCTTCCTCTAATCATGTAGTTATTAAAATTTTTTAAATGATTAAAAAAATAATAATTCTTCAAAGCATAAACATTTGCTCCTTAATAATTAGTAGATGTGAAAAACATTACAATTGAAATCTACCTGATGATTTATATCCGTGCTCAGATGCCAAGGAGCCCAAAAAGTAACTGACTGTGACTAGTAATAATCTGATAGATAGATATTAGAAATGCATGTGGAAACATCTTAATGTCAATTGCATTAAAAATGAATTTTTCTGTATGAAACTGTGTATTCTAAAATGAAATGGAGATCTTTAATATTGTCTAACTGTAACAATTCAACTATAAACCTAAAAATTTATAGCCAATTTTGAAAAAGATGCACCTTAGCTCAGAAAATTGTTATTGAATATGTCAATGCTGTTGTAATGAAATGCTTCTTCTAAGTATGTGGTTATTAAGTAAATAATTAACTGGAGAAAAAAAAAAAAAAGACTAATCGGCAGCCAGCCGAGGGGAGGGGGCGCGGCTGAAGCTGCGCCCTGCCCTGGGTACCGCGAGCAGCATGTCTTGCTACACCAGGCCCCCCAACACCTGCCTGTTCATCAGGAACGTCGCTGACGCCACCAGACCTGAGGATTTGTACCATGAGTTTGGCCGATATGGTCCCACAGTAGATGTTTACATTCCACTTGACTTCTACACTCGCCTCCCGAGAGGATTTGCTTATGTTCAATTTGAAGATGTTCGAGATGCTGAAGATGCACTTTATAACCTCAATAGAAAATGGGTATGTGGCCGTCAGATTGAAATACAGTTTGCACAAGGTGATCGCAAAACACCAGGCCAAATGAAGTCCAAAGAGTGTCACCCGAGGAGGTCTAGAAGCCCCAGCCAAAGGAGATCTCGAAGTCGAAGTTCTTGGGGAAGAGACAGGAGGCGATCCGATAGCCTGAAAGAATCTCGACACAGGCGGTTTTCTTACAGTCAGTCTAAGTCTCGTTCCAAATCACTACCAAGGCAGTCTACCTCAGCAAGGCAATCAAGAACTCCAAGGAGGAATTCTGGTTCTAGAGGACGGTCAAGATCCAAATCCTCCCAAAAAAGGCCCAAGTCAATGGGAAAATCACAATCACCTTCACCTCAAAAGCAGATTAGCTCAGGAACAAAATCAAGATCACGTGGAAGACACTGTGACTTCATAGCAAGATCCCCAAGCAAGCCTCCAAGAGGGTACAGCAATTCCCAAGCTAAGGCACAGACAGCAAAACACTCTCATTTTCTTCCACAGTCCACGTCTGAGTAATCATCAAAACAGTTGGTGAACGGCAGCAGAGCACTGCAGTCTGTACTATTAGTAACTTGAGCTCATATGTTAAATAAAAATTCATCAAGGCTTCTAGAAATGTGAGCTGATATTAGTTACTTCTTGCGTGTGGAGGAAAGAAAATCACTCTAGCTTTGGATTCATAAGTATTTGGTCTTGATTTAAGGGCTCTCACCACAAACCACTGTGTGTACAGTGTCACATTTTGTGGGCTATATCTTGTTCATGTTGTCGCAGGGCAGTACTTTTCAAGGGAAATGGATAAAATGGAACAAGTATGGAAAATTCTACTTAGATATTAAATATTATCAATAAAATACTTCACAAAAATATTTTTAACTCTAAAGCACTTTTCATGTAAAAATAATTGTGACTGTATATAATTGGACAGGGCAGACTTAAATTGTTTGACACCTATGTCTCTTTCGTGACTTCTGTTTAAGTTCCTGGTAGATACTAGTACTAGATTATGAGCAGAACAGAATTTGTATAGAGAGTCTATAATCATCTCAAAAAAAATAACAAAGGTCAACAGCAAAGTTCAGTTGACATCAAATTGTGTCCTATACCATGTTCACTTAAAATGTGAAAGTAAAGCCAGGTGTGGTGACGCATGTCTGCAATCCCAGCACGACTTAGGGTAGGAGGAACAGGACCAATCTGGGCTACATAGTGAATTCAAAGTCAGCCTGGGCTATATGAGGCCCCGTCTTAAAAAAAAAAAAATTTAAGTAAAACTGTTTTAGTACTAGATTTTGAGTGGTTTGAGGCTACTCTAAAAATTACGGTGTGGAACACTCAGAATCCAAAAATATTCATATAAGCCTTACACATTTGAAGTATAGTACATTTTGTATAAAAATCATATTTATACCATTATTTCTACATAGCTATTTTCATCTGCTTTTTTTCTTTTTAGAGCAGTATTCAATATTCTAAATTATATAGAATGTCTTTTTAAATGAGCACTTAGTACATTATATTAAGATATTCAGGCTGGTGAGATGGCTTAGCAGGTAAAGCTGTACAAACTATAACCTGAGTGCAAGCCTAGCAACTTGAATTCAATCCCTGGAACCCACTTAAAAGTGGAAGGAAAGAATCAACTTCATAAATTGTCTTCTGACCTCCATACTCCTGCTGTGGAATGCGTCCACCCACCTACACATCATGTACACAGACACGTATACAATAAAAAAATATTTTTTAGAAAACTGAGCATACTCTTTGGGCTGGTGATATGCCTCAGTGAGTAAAGGCACTTACTACCAAGCCTGACAACCTGAGTTTAATCCTGACCTACATGGTAGAAGAGCAGAACTGATTCCCAAAATTTGTCCTCTGACCTCCATGCATGCCATGATATGAGTGTATGTATGTGTTTTTGCATGTGTGTGCTGTGTGTTTGTGTGTGTGCGCACATAAGTAAATAAATGTAGCAAAAAATCTTAAGTTCAAAACTATACTTTCAAGCCAGACATAAAGGCACATCCTATAATCTCAGCACTCAGGAGGCAGATGCAGGAAGAGCTTGAGTTTGAAACCAGCCTGGGAAACATTGAGACCCTGTCTCAAAAAAAAAAAAAAACTTCAAAAGACAACTTTGTAGCATTTGACTTTTACACTGCTCTGCATTTTTTAAACCAAATAACTTTGTTGATAATTGTTGCTTTTGTAGTTGTTATAATAATAATTTCTTTTAAAATGTGTTTGTAGCTTACATTTTTCAGAGGGTTTGGCAGATTTGTGATAAAACGGTCTTGCATATGATTATTATAGGAGATATATTTATAGAGCTCTGCTTGTATACCTTGTTGAATTATATTATTGAAACAAAGTTGTCAATACTTGCAGTTAGCATTTGTAGCTGTAATGCTAGAGAAAGAAACCTGTCCTACATTTGTAGACCATGAAGCTTGTTGCTTCTGTTCCTTTCCAGTACACAGCTCCATATTTCATTGTATTTTAAATCTTTATGTAAGAAACAACTTTATGAAATAATTTGTATCTTGGTAATATTTGGATAAGTACCACAAATTAACATATATTATACTTTCCGAATATACTTTCTCTATTTAATCATAGCAAAATTTATTTCAAAACTACAACTCTGAAGTGTTCCTCTGTAATAAAACAATTTTAAAAGTAAAAAAAAAAAAGAAGAAGAAGAAGAATCATGTTAGATCAGTGCTCCAGTGAATGGCCATATCCGCAAATGATTCCTCCAAGGAACCTAATGGTTTGCTTTTCTTCCCTTTTCCTTCTGAATAGAAGCTCACAGATAAACGGAAGCTGGTCTGAGCTTTTGATGGGCATGACAAAGGAACAATATCCCTGCTTGTGGCAATTGCTCTCTTTGTGCAGCAAGGAGAATGGGAAGAAGGCTGCGGCTGTTAAATGCAGGGTATGTGGGTGGCCAGAGAAAGGTGCATTTGGCAGCCAGATGTAGATTTGGGTTAGTGAAGGAGGGAGGATATGAGCTGACTGTCCACATGGCTAAGGCTTGGATCTTGGCTGGAACTCGCCTGTCCAGTGCCACTGGCGTGGCCAGATGGTCTCGCCTTCCTGTCCTTTGAAGATGGTACCTTTATTTAGATAACAGGGAAGAGAAAGCCAATCGTCTGACCTGAAAAATATTCTTTCATTTGTGCAGAGCATAAATGTGAGTACTGATGAATATATAGATATCAGACAACAACCTCAGGTGTTGGTCCTCACCTTTCACCCTGATCTTGTTTGAGTCAGGGTCTCTTATTGTTTGCCACTGCATATACCAGGCTAGCTAGCCTAAAAACTTCTGGGAATTTTCCTGCCTCCACCTCCCACCTTGCCATAGGAGTATTTGGATTACAGATGCATATTACTGTATCTGACTTTTATGTGGGTTTTGGGGACTCTAACCCAAGTGCTCAAACTTGCACAGCAAGCACTTTAGCCATCTCTCCAGTCATCTCTCCAGTCTGTGGGTTCATTTTGGCACACATCTAAGAGGAAGGGAAAGCAGGCCATTGAAGGGAAATCTAGGGAGAGCCCTTACAAGCCTCTATCAAGTACTTTCCTCATGGATGTAACCAAATATCTGACAGAAAACAGCTTAAAGAAGGAAATGTATAAGTTTGGGCTCCAGGTTTCAGAGGTGTTAGTACATCATAGCAGGAAGAGGGTGGAAAAGCAGAGCAGCTCACATCATGGTGGCCAGGAACCAGAGGAAGAGAATACAGAAAGGAGACAGGATGAGATATGCCTGTGAGGACACACCCCCATAAGCCAGCTTCTTCCAATTAGACTCCACCTCCTACTTCCCATCATCTAATACTGGCATCATATTATGAATTCCTCAAGGGATTAATCTGTGGATTAGGGCAGAGCCCTTCTGATCTACTAGACTCTGGAAACAGTCTCACAGACACCCCTAGAGATAAGCTTTGTTAATTTCCTAGGTTGCTCTCAATCTACAGATAGTAAAAATCAACCGTCATAAAACCACAGAGGAGCCTACAAAATCACACTTAGAAATGGGCACTAGCGGTCCTATTAACTAGTAAGAATTTCTCACCCATGATGGTTAATATTGTCAACTTGACAGACTCTAGAATCATCTAAAAAGCAAACCTCCGGGTATGTCTGTGAAGGTGTTTCTGGATTGGATTCATTGAGATGGGAAGACCTACCCTGAATGAAGGCTATATACACAGGCTTCTTTTTTATTTTTTTCTAAATATTTTATTTATTATTTTTATTTTATGTATTTGAGTATATTGCCTGCATGTGTGTAAGTGTGTCCATGTCGCGCAATGCCAGTGGAGGTCAGAAGAAGCTGTTGGATTCCCCTGGAGCTGGAGTTATGGATGGTTGTTAGCCACCATGTCGGTACTGGGAATCAAACCTGGGTCCTCTACAAGAGCAGTCAGTGCTGTTAACCACTGAGCCATCTCTCCAGTCCCCTTTTTTATTTTTTTATTTTGAGGTGGAATCTTGCTAAGTTGTCCAGGCCAGCCTTGAATTCAAATTAGTCCAAACAAGTCTTGAATTGGTGACCTACCTCCCTCAGCCTTCTGAGTAGCTAGGTTCACAGGCCTGTGCCACCAGGTACAACTCCAAATGTGACTTACTTAGCTGCATAACTAACCTCAAGCATTTGTGGAGGTGGTATAAGCATTTTGTCTTTTCTTATTTGATAAGATAAATAACAAAGAAAGAATATAAGATTGGCTTCATGACCATCTGGGAGTGATCTGAATAAGGAAAAATATGTGATAGATTATTAATGTCAGAAAGCCATGTTTTGGTGTTCAGGTCAGTCTGGCCATGAGCAGAGGGAGGTTGCTGAGGCTTAGAGCCCACAGCAAGAAGGCTCAGGGTGTCATTTGAACTGAATTGGAGAACAAGGTCTTGGTATTATCTGTCCATCTCCTACCATGAAAACCCCTCTGGTGTGGAGATAGGGTGTTTTAGAAGCCTTCTGGGATTTATGTCTGAAAGTGGAAACTTAGCATAGCACCTTATAAGAAATAAAACCTGAAGGTTCATTTTCAAAAGTGCCTTGAGCCAACCTAGGTCCAAATACAGATAAATGCTGGACCCCTGCTAGAGTCTGCTAGTCTAGCTATTCCACCATCAAATTCTGCTAAATAGTAGAAAATTACTAACAGCCAAACTTGCCTATGGGTTCACAGATGTGATATCATGTGACATGTAAGACTGTACCTTCCTGATTACTCAGCCAAGGAGGAAAGGGAAGAAAAGGCTTGCATTAGTGTTTCAAAACTATTCTTCCAGCTGGGTGTGGTGGCGCATGCCTTTAATCCCAGCACTTGGGAGGCAGAGGCAGGCGGATCTCTGTGAGTTCAAAGCCAGCTGGGGCTGCAGGGAGACCCTGTCTCAAAAAGACCAAAATAATAATAATAATAATAATAATAATAATAATAATAAAAGTTTAAAAAAATTGTTCTCCCCTGGCAGAGTGTTGTGCCCCTTTAATCCTGGTGCTTTGGGAGGCAGAGGCAGGTGAATGTCTGTGAGTTCAAGGCCAGTAGTCTGGTCTACATAGTGACTTCGAGGCCAGCTAGGGCTGCATAGTGAGACCCTGAATCGAAAAAATGTTCTCTGCTCTTCTCTATTCCAGAGACAGCCACATCTTCTCATGCAGTGCCAGCCTTGTCCCTGAGACATGATAGCAAAATGTGGAGTGCAAATATTTGGCCATAGTGGGTACCTGGTCACTAGAGCTGCTTTCAACTCTGGCAAAGAGGATATTATTGCCATCAATGGCCCTTAAATGACCTCAACTGCATGGTCTAAATGATTGTACCCATAGCAAGTTCCACAGCATAGTCAAGGTTGAGAATGGGAAACTTTTCATCAGCGGAAAGATCATCTCCATCTTCCACAGCACACTCAAGGCTGAAAACAGGAAATTTGTCATAAATGGGAAGGCCAACTTCATCGTCCAGGATTGAGATCCTGCCAACACCAAATGGGGTGATGTTGGTGCTGAGTATGTTGTGGAGTCTACTGGTATCTTCATTATCATGGAGAAAGCTGGGACCCACTTGAAGGGTAGAGTTAAAAGGGTCGTCATCTCTGCCCTTTCTGCTGATGCCCCATGTCTGTGATGGGCATGAGCCATGAGACATATGACAACTCCCTCAAGATTGTCAGCAACACCTCCTACACCATCAACTGCTTAGATTCCCCTGGCCAAGGTTATCCATGACAACTTTGGCATAGTTGAGGAACTCATGACCACAGTCTATGCCATCACCACCAGAAAACTACGTATGGCATGACCCCTCCAGGAAAGTGACATGATGGTTGTGGGGCTGCCCAGAACATCATCTCTGCACCCAAGGAGGTGGGCAAGGTCATCCCAAAGCTGATCTAGAAGTTCACTGGCATGGACTCCTGAGTTCCTACCCCCAAATGTGTCTATCACAGAGCTGACCTCCTGCCTGAAAAAAGCTGCTAAATATGATGACCTCAAGAAGGTCGGGAAAGAATTATTACAAGGCCCCATAAAGTATGTCCTGGGCTGTACTGAGGATCAGGTCATCTCCTGCAACTTTAACAGTGACAACCACTTTCTACATTTGATGCTGGAGCTGGCATTGATCTCAACAACCACTTTGTCAAGCTCATTTCCTGGTTTGACAGTGACTTTGGCTATAGCCACAGGGTGGTAGACCTCGTGGTCCATGTGGCCTCCAAAGAATAAGAAGCCCTGGACCACCCACCTCAGCAAGAACACCCCAGCCAGAGGAAGAGAAAGGCCCTCAGCTGCTGGGGACTCTCTCCCCTAACTTAGTCCCCAGTGCACTGAATCTCTCCCCTTACAGTTTCCATCACAGACTCCCCAAAGAAGGGGAGGAGCATAGGAGACCTACTCTCTTAAATACTATGGATAAAGTTCACTGTACCCAAAACCAAACCAAATGAAAACAAAAACTGTTCTCTCCACTCAATCAGCATATCTGCCTCCTGGGCTAATGGCCGGCTTTGTCAAGGTGTAACATAAACTGCCTAGATTTCAATACATTGAGTTTTCAGTGCTCTTATTATGAAGTAAGGATCTTTATTTCTCACAACCTGAAAGCCCAAGGTGAAGGACAGCAGAGGATTACAGTTGTACAGCCTAGGAGAATCTTTTTGAAATGAGCATGAATGTTTTTGGAACTCTGCAGAAAAGTTGTATTAATATGACTTCTTTCACCCATCGTACTAGAGATGAGACTGCAAATGAGACAGTCTCAAAAACAGGGCTGAACTTACACACTTTCTTATAAATATCTGGGAAGGCAGCCGAGCTCTGCTCTTGTTTTTGTAATTTTCTATCCTCATGATCCGTCCATCACCAAAGTGGAATGTTGAAATCCACTGCAGCTATTATAATGTTCCTAGTGCCCCATTTAGATTTCTAAAACTTGCTTTATATATTTAGGTGCCCTGTTATTGGGTGCATATGTGTTTACAATTGTTATTATTGTCTTGTACTGACTCTTTTATCATCACACAAGGACTGTATTTGGCTGTTCTTACAGTATTTGAATTAAAGTCAATTTGTATTTTAGTGTGTGTGTGTGTGTGTGTGTGTGTGTGTGTACGTACATGCACAAGTGTCCCTGGAGGCCAGAAAGTAGCATCCCCTGGAGGCCAGAAAGTGATATCCCTTGGAGCTGGAGTTACAGGAATTTGTGAGTAACACAATATGGATGCTCAAAACTGAACTTGGGTCCTCTAATAGAGCAGCAAGTGCTCTTAACTACTAGGCCATCTCTCCAACACTGAAGTCCATTTTTTATATGATATAAGTATAGTTACTCCTTCTCTCTATTCTTTTCTCTCTTTTTTGTAGCATGGAATACATTCAAATTCATATACATGATTCTAATCATAAAAGACTAAGCTAAACCCTAGCAAACCTGCATTCTTCTGCCACTCCTGAGTGCCACAGCTTGGTGGGTAGAGAAAGGAAGTGCAGCAGAATTCAGTCCTGCACATTCAAGCTAGGTTTTCCTTCTTCAATTAAACCTCCCTGGAAACCCCCTCATAGACAAGCTTACAGTCATGCCCTCTAGTTTATTCCCAATCCCATCAAATTGACAATCAACATTAGCCATCACCAGAATGTGTGTGTGGTGGGGTTTGGGAGAGGACTGCATTTGCTATTATAATTCCAAATGTTACCTGGAGCTTACCAAGCACAAGTGATGCTACATTTGTAGATAATCTCAAAAGAATCTAGAGTCAAATCTCACCTGCATGTCCGAACTCTGACTCCACTGGCAATGCCCACCCTGTTATGACCCAGAAGATCTTCAGGGTTAGAATCCAGTTCAATGCTAAAGCACTTGACTAGAATCCCCCAGTAAGGGGCTAGGGGTATAGCTCAGTGCTAGAGCACCTGCCTAGAATCCCCCAGTGAGGGGTTTGGGTGTGGCTCAGTGACAGAGTACCTGCCAAGTGTGTATGAGACCCTCAGTCTGATGATTCAGTTAGAAGCACAGAAAAGGAGAAAGGAGAGATGGAGGAGAACAAGTTTCAAACTGTATGCCCAGCTTTCCCCTAGGGCTAAGAGCTCTGGCAGAATCTTAGGTGTGTTACCCAAAGCAAAACTGTTCTGGGACACCCTGTTATTCTATCCAGAGAAGCAAATAGCCCTTTGTTACTTGTCTTGTTTGATCTGGTGACCCAAAGACATTAAGATATCCAAGCAAAAGAATAGCCTGGGGTTCAGAAACTAGGCAAGTCAGTATGCACTGCATTTTCATGGACCCAAACATGTAGCATGCAAACCGGCATGTCTAATAACTGTCTTTAATCAATAGCAGCGTACTACACTTCTCTGTGGTTTCATTGTGGCTTTAAAATTAAAACACATAATATAACTTGCACATGCTGTTTCTTTCAATGTTTTCCCTTAGAGCTAATTGTCCCAGATTGTCAGAGACATCATGATTATTGTTCGTTCTGGTAGCATGGGCTTGGCAGAAGACAGCAGGAGGAAACTGCCTTACAATAACATTGGCCTTTACCCAGGTTAGCAAGTGCTGCTCCTGGCCAAGGTGTGATGGGGGAGGTGTAGGAAACAGAGGAAGTGAATGGGAGGGGTGGGGAATCATTGTGGAAGGGTGGAAACCCATGGATTTCTGCATGCTAGGGCAGCACTCTGGCGCCGAGGCATTCATAGCTCCTCAGATGGGGGATTCTAGTCAGGTGCTCTACCAATGAATCTTGACCCCAGCTCCTCACTGGAAAATTCTAAGCAGGTGCTCTACCACAGAGTCACACCCCAACACCTCACTGAGGAATTCTAGCAGGTGGTCTGTCACTCAGTCCCCCAAGAGGAGATTCTAGACAGGGGCTCTACCACTGAGTGCACCCCAGTCCCTCACTAGGGGATTCCAGGAAGGTGCTCTGCCACCGAGCCACACCCCCAGTCCCTCACTCTACTGAGTCACAACCCAGTCCCTCACTGGGAGAGTCTAGGAAGTCTGGCCTCCAGATTCCTGCCTTGAGCTCTTGCCCTTTAATCCCAGCACTAAGGAGGCAGAAGCAGGGGGAATCTCTGTGAGATAAAGGCCAGCCTGGGCTACATGAGACTTTGTCTCAAGAAAACAAAATAACAACAAAAACTTAAGAGCTTGGTTTAAATTAAGGGTCTATATTTATTTCTGAGATGACTAATTTGGGGGACGGGGCTTGTGAATGTATGTAATGTGCATGTGTGTGTAAGTATATGTGCCCTCACTTTCCTGAGCCGGAAGAGGACATTAGGTGTCTTCCTCTGTCCCACTCCACTATATTTGAGCCAGAATCTCTCACTGAACCTGAAGCTCACCTATTTGGCTAGGGCTGACTAGCCAACAAGCTCCCAGAATCTACCTGCCTTTGCCTCCCAATGCTGAGGTTACAGGCATATGCAGTCATGCCTAGCTTTAGCTCAGGTCCTCTTGCTTTTATAACAAGCCTATTACCCTCTAAGCCGTCTCCTCAGTCCCTGAGATGAATAATTTTTGAGACTCCATCTATGTTTGAGGAGCCAGACCCTTCACAGGCTCCCTTCCTGGGATGTGTCTTCCATCCCTACCCAATTCTTTCTATCTCTATCTCCTCCCTCCCTCCCTTTTTTTTTCCCTCCCTCCCTCCCTTCCTCCTTCCTTTCCCATAGGTACTCCCACCCCTATGCATTTTCCCATGCCACTTACATTGGCTCTGTCCACACGAAGAGAAACCAAACACTCTTAAAAATGCCCCTGTGGTCTCTGTACTTGGCAGCTTGTTAATTCTCAAGAGGATCCTACTGAAAGCCCATATAGCCTTGATTTTATTGTGATGCAATTCTTTGATTCTCCAGCTGCTACGTTGGATAATCAGTATTTTTTAAAGAAATGGTTAACCTCTTCATTGAGTTTCCATACACTGGCTCCAACAAGCTGTCACAAATAGAGTTCCGTGACAAATATGATTAGACCTCTCTTCCTTGCTCAACCTTTTCATCCGTGTACAGTAACCATTGTGTATCTTTCAAGGATCATGTCAACCAAATCCCAAGTCAGAGATGCTGAAATTCAAAAAATCTACACTAGATTGCACCTGCTCTTTCCTGGGGAATCTGGGATTTGAATATATGACTCTTTGAAAAATTATTTTTAAAGTAAACAGAGATTGTTTTGAGATTAGAAAGTTCAGAAACACACCCCAGACGGTGCAGCAGCAAACAGAATCTGAATTCATAGAATTCCAACCTGAGATTCCCCTTTTAGCCCTGCACATTCAAAGCAATAATCTGCATTGAGCCACACCAAGTGGTGAGTGGAGGATTAAAGGATTACTTTTTTTAAGCCACTGGAGCTCCAATCACAGCCCCTCTAGTGGGAACATTAATAACTATAATGAACTGGGTTTTCATACCACTTTTCTTCAAGATTGTCAAAAGTGTTTTGTCAAATGTAAATCACCAAATCAGAGATTAATTTTTAGAGCTGAAAAATGCCATAGAGATCAATGGACATAGTTACATAAATAAGAAATTAGAAAATTAGAAAAATTCAATGGCTTGTATAGATGTCACAGGTACTTACTACAAAGCAAACTTGAACCCAGATCTCTACATGGTAATTTTGGGTGTTTACCTGAAATACCTAGGTTAGACTTGTATTCTCCATCAGCAGTTCCCAGGAACTTATCCAAAAGCCCCACACCAGGGATGAGAGCATGTGGTAGAGCACCTGCCTAGAATCCCCCAGTGAGGGACTAGGTACATGGTTCAGTGGTACAGCACTTGCCTAGAATGCCCCAGTGAGGGGCCGGGGTGTGGTTCTGTGTTAGAGCACCTGCTTAGAATGCCCCAGTGAGGGGCCGGGGTGTGGTTCTGTGTTAGAGCACCTGCTTAGAATGCCCCAGTGAGGGGCCGGGGTGTGGTTCTGTGTTAGAGCACCTGCTTAGAATCCCCCAGTGAGGGGCTGGGGACATGGCTCAGTGGCAGAGCACTTGCTTAGAGTCCATGAGGCCCAGGGTTCCATCCCTACCACCAGAATGAATAAATAAATAAATAAATAAATAAAAATAAATAAATAAATAACAAAAAATATAAAGAACAAAAAGTATGTGTGTATATGCATACTCATAGTATCTGCTCTTGAACAGAATCCTGGGAATTCCTGCTTTCCGCCTTTACTGCCCTAGTCCCACAGCTCTAGGACCTTTGCATTAGACATTATCCCCACATTTTGAGCATACCCAAGTAGGTCACATAAAATAAGTACAATCACAGTGTGGAAGAGCTGAGGGCTGTAGCTCAGTGGTAGTGTAAGCATGGGCAAGAGGACCAGAGTTCCAACCCTAGTCCAAATATGTAACTAGAAATGAAAGAATAAAGTTGGATGTCATGGTGACACACACCTGTAATTTTAGCACTGAGGAGGCTGAAGCCAGAGAATCTCGAGTTTTAAGCCAACCTCTGCTATGTAGCAAGATTTTTTCCTGAAATGAAATGAGGACTGGGGATATAGTTCAGGTGGTAGAGTACTTGCCTAGCATATAGACACCTTGGGTTCCATCCCCAACACTGCATAAACTCGGCATAGTGGCTCATGCCTGTAATCCTAGTACTCAAGAGTACATATAGTGTTGGGAACGATGGCTCAGTGGTTAAAATCACTTGCTGCTCTTACAGAAGACATGATTTTGGTTCCCAGCACTCATGTCAAGTGGCTAACAATGCCCTTAACTCCAGCTCACAGGGATCTTACATCCTCTTCTGGCCTCCCTGTGTACTCACACTCACATGTACATACTCACACACATATTTAAAAATAAAGAGTTGAAAGTGATTCTGTTCTACTTACCATATTTGAGACCAGCCTGAGACATGAAACTTTGTTTCAAAAAACAAACAAAAGGGGGTTAGAGAAATGGCTCAGTGGTTAAGAACACTGGCTGTTCTTGCAGACCTGGATTCGAATCCCAGCACCCCCATAGCAGCTAACAACTGTCTGTAACTCCAGTTCCAGAGGATCTGACAGCCTCTTCTATCCTCCGAGGGCATTGCATGACACAGGTGCACTTACCTACACGCAGGCAACACATGCATACACATAAAATAAAATAAAAATAATTTTAAAAATTTTTATAAAACAAACAAAAATGAAATAAAAAATTTCAAGCTGTGGTGTTGATGTTTTCTAAACAAAGCAAGTTTTTATGTTGGTTAATTTCCTCCTAATATCTGGCCTAGGACACTCTGGTTGCATTTAAAAAAATTTTTTTTATTTATTTGTATTTTATGTGTGTAAGTGTCTTGCCTGCACATGTGCAAGTGCACCACATGTGTGCAATGCCCACCAGAAGAGGGCATTGGACACCTTGGAACTGGAGTTACAGGCTGTAGTGAGCCACCATGTGAGTGCTGGAAACCAAACCCAGAGAACCCTGGTCCTCTACAAGATCAGTCAGTGCCCTTTGTTTTGTTTTGTATTGTGGTGTCTTGTCCAGCTGGCCTGGAACTCTCTATATAGAACAGGTTAGCCTCAAATTCACAGAGATATGCCTGCCTAAGCCTGCAGAGTGCTGGGATTAAAGGCTTTTGCCACCAGGCCCAGCAACAGTGCTCTTAACCACTGAGCCCTCTCTCCAGCCCCCTGGATGCATTTTAATGAAGGATGTGGTTGCTCCTTTCCTACCACCTGGGGAGACAGACTAGCCATCTGTCTGCATTATTACTGCACACCCTTGAAGACAGTAGTCCTATTAGCGGTCTTTAGTTACAGTCCTGTACCACTTAGCAGGGATGCATTCTGAGAAACATTAGGTGATTTCATTGTTGAATGTCACTTACACAATACAAGGTGGAACACATCAAGTGCCCCTCACAACTCCTTGATGAGGTCAAGAGATATGAAAGAGGCTGGAGAGATGGCTCAACCAGTTAAGAACACTGACTTTACTTACAGAGGACCTAAGTTCAATTCCCAGCATCCACATGGCAGCTTACCACCATCTGTAACTCTGCTTCCAGGGAATTGGAAGCCCTCTTCTGGCCTCCTCAGGTTCTGCATGCATATACACATACCCACACACAGACATACATATACACACAAAATAAAAATAAAGTAAAAGAGATATGACAAACACGAGGTAGGGGAGGAAACTGCATGTTTATCACCACATACAGCTCAACAGTAAATTTTGTTTTTATAGGACAGAGAACACTCTGAAACAATGATCAAAATGCAGTAAGTACTTAAAGCAGTGATGTCATTGTGAACAGGAAGCACAGTAGGTTTGTAGTATTTGCACTGATATGTTATGCTGTGATGGGATTTTGGCCCCAATGTCAGTAGGTATTGTCATTTGAATCTGGAATGTTCTCTCAAAGGCTCATGCTTGGTGCTTTGGGGAAGTGGAAATACAGCACAGAGCCTAGGTGGAAGGGTGGGTCAGTGGAGGCCTGGTTCTGAAGGGTGTGTTTGTCCCTCAACTGTTGCCCTCCTCTACATCCTACTCCTTGCTTCATCCTAACCCTTCTCCTCCTTACTCCTCTCTCCTCTTCCCCTCTCTCTCCTCCTCTTCTCTCTTCCCCTTCCTTTTCCCTCTTCTTCTCTCCCCTTCTCTTTTTCTTTCTCCCTTGTTCTCTCTTCTCTGTCTTCCTCTCCTTCCTCCTCTTCCTCTCTCCCTTTCTCTGTTCCCCCTCCTCCTCAATCTCTTCATCTCCTCTCCCTCCCCGCCTTCCTTTCTGCCATGAAGTAAGAAGCTTTGTTCCACACTGTGCTCCCTCCCCACCATGATGTTAGCCTCTCCTCAGACCCTCAGTAACAAGACCAAGTGCTCCATGGATTGAAACCACAAACCAAAACAAATCTATCCTTTTAATTTATTTATGTCAGATATATTTATCACAGTGATAGAAAGCTAACACGCTAGGCAAAAGAAAATTTTCAGCTCCATTATCAAAGATAGTGCCCTTGGACATTTGAATATACCTTAAAATGTCAGTTTCTTGACCTGGATGTGATGGTACATTCCTATAATCCTAGAACTAGAGTGGTGGAGGCAGGAGTATCAAGAGTTCAATGTCAACCTTGGCTACATATTGAGTTGGAGGCTAGCCTGGACTACATGAGACCATGTGATGGCTAATCTTGGTTGTCAGCTTAACTAAATCTAGAATTAACTAAAACATGGAGGACGTTCTTGATCAGATTATTTGAAGTCAAAAGACCCACCTTTAATATGTGTGGCAACTTCTGGTGGCAGCCCAGATTAGAGAACATGGCAGAAGGGAGCTTTTACTTTCTGCCTGCTTGCCTTCACCCTTACTGGTGACTTCATCTATCCTGTTGCTGTGGCATTTCTTTGGTGATATTAGAACCTACTTAGGGTTTGAATATAGACTGAAGACCATCATATCTCCAGGAATGCTGCAGGCCTTCAGCACCAGATTGGGACTGCTGAGACATGCAGTCTTGTGGACTGAGTCACTCCCGGATTCTTAGCCTCTCCAGTGTGAGACAACCATTATTGAACCACCCAGAGCACAGCATGTAAGTCAATCTAATAAATCTCATATATATGTATATATGTGTGTATATATATAATTTTTTTTCAATCGTTCTGTCAGTTCTGGTCCTTTAGAGAAACCTAATATAGACTATGTCTGAAGCAAAACAAAGCAAACTACATTCAGGCTTGGGATATAACTCATTTCTCACTTGCCTAGCATGCATAAGGCCCTGAATTCAAATTCAGCACCATAAACAGACAAGAACATTCAGAAACAAGACACAGTGGAACACACCTGCAATCCAGGCATCGGGGAGGTGGAGGCAGGAGGATCATGAGTTCAAGGTCAGCTTTGGCTACATGAGACTCAGAAAAACAACTACAGCAACAACTAGTGCTGGTGTCTCGTGATTTTCTTTCATATCTGGCTTTAAGTCCAAGTTCTTCCTTCTCCAGAGTTACATTTCTCTCTGACAGCTCTGCTTTCTTGTCTCTGACAAGTAGAGCCCAGCATAGCTCATGGAAGACCCTGGTACTCAGAGTCCCCACAGGTCCAGAGGAAGACAAAATTCCTTTGTCAGGTGAATGTGCTTCTATCCATAATGTGATTTCAGAGCTGTCCATTTGCCTGAAAAAAATGTCTTATACCAAGATGAATAAATGTCGCAGACAGGTACAAATCTCCAAACCACCAGAATTTAGCCAAACATGTCAGGCCTTTCTTGCCAAGCTCTTGCTTTGCTCTCTTGCCTCTGGTTCATCTCTCTGAATATGATTAATTTTCCCCACTAATTGTGTGTTTAGAAAATAGCACCTCATGAGCAACCCAGCAAATGTGCAAACTGTTTCATAATTAAAGAGATTTCTATTCTCTGAATCCTGGCACGTGGGGTGAAGGCACTGCGTCTTAATGGAATGTGGCAGAAGAGCCAGAACCTTGCTCAACTTCAGCAGCTGAAAAGATGCTCAGAGGGTGGAGCCATTATAGAGCCATACCTGGCCATGACCAGGTTCTCTCATTTATTTGAAACCAAGAGAACCCTTGTCCAGGTTTCATGTCTATTGCTGTGATAAAATATTCTGACAAAAAGTAACGTTGGGGGAAAAGGGGTTTATTTTAGCTTACAGTTCCAGTTCACAGTCCATCAGAGCAGGGAAGTCGAAACAGGAACTTCAGTCAGTCAGTCATGTCACATCCACAGTCAAGAGCAGAGAGAGAGGAACGCACATGTGACTAGTGCTCAGCTGGCTTTCCTGACTCTCATACAATCCAGAGCCCCAAAACAGAGAATGGTGCTGCTCACTTTCAAGCTGGTTCTTCCCATCTCAATTAAGGCAATTAATTCTCCACAGAATTGCCCACAGGCCAACTTTGTCTAGACAAACCCCCAATGAAACTCTCCTTCCATGTAATTCTAGATTCTGTCAAGTTGACAGTCAAAACTAACCATCATAGTCTAGTCCCTTTTTGGAGGACAGTCTCCACTAGACCAGACTGCCCTCAAACTCATTATGTAGCTGATGAGACCTTTGAATTTCTGATCCTACAGCCTCCACCTCCCAGGGCTGGGGTGTGTACTACCATACCCAGTTTATGCAGTGCTGGGGGTGGAATCCAGGGTTTCTTGCAGGCTAGACAAACACTCTACCATCTGAAATACACTCCCCATTCCTTTGTGTGACCCAGATAGCTACAGATAGTTTTGTTAAATACTTGAAATATCCACTGTGAATACTTATATAGTCACGTGAGTTATCTCAAGGCTCAGCTGATCCCTGACTTGTAGATGGAATCTGTCAGAAAGCTGCCTATCACATAAGCTACCCAAACTGTCCAAACTGCACCATTATTACTTTGATGCAAGTTGTCTGATAAGGTTCTGGGTTTCTTTGGAAAAACAGAAAAGGGACTTTTGAAGAAAACAAAATACTAAACATTCTGGGTTCCTGATAGTTATTATTATTTTTTTCCTCCCAAGTCATCTGAGAGACAGTTCTTGTTCAATAGCAGGTGTCTGGCTATGAACATTATAGCCTAATTAATCATGATAGCTATTTATAGGTATGGCTTGCATGTAGAACGTTAATAATAATCATAACAATTAGTGTTAACAAGAATGAACTGCCTACACCCTGAACTTTATGAGACATGAAATAACTTCCTTTGTTTAATTTTATTTCAGATCCCCCACCCCCAGGACCATAGGAGGCAGGCAAGGTAGGTTAGGTAGGTTTTGGTTTTTCCATTTTAAGATTTATTTTTATTTTAATTGTGTCTTTGTGCGCATGCATGCATATATGAGTGCAGTGCCTACAAAGGGCCAGAAGAGGGAGTCCTGGAGCTAGAGTTACAAAAGGTTGTGTGGAAGCCTTAAAGGTAGGGACAAACAGAATGAGCCAGTATCCAAACAATCCACAGAAGGAGAGACAGAACCTTACAGGCTATGTTTGCTTACAGATTGGCAGGAGAACGTGGGTAACTTCAGGGGTTAGGACTTATCTACAGATATCTACAGAGAGGTGTTTTTTTTTTTTAATACTTGAAATATCTACTGTGAATACTTATGTAGTCAGGTGAGTTATCTCAAGGCGCAGATGCTCCCTGACTTATAGATGGAATCTGCCAGGAAGCTGCCTGTCACATAAGCTACCCACACTGTCCAAACTGCATTATCATCGGTTTGATGCAAGTTGTCTGATAAGGTTCTGAGTTTCTGTTTCATGTTGTTTGGTTTGGTTTGCAGGGCTGGGAACAACACCCACAGCCTTGCTCATAAGTGCTCTACCACTGAGCCACAGTGAGGGACTGGGGGATTCTAGGCAGGTATACTACCTCAGAACACCAGTAATCTCATTACTTGGGAGGTGGAGGCAGAAGGAGCAGAAGTTCAAGGTCTGGGCCAGGAGATCACTTGGGGGGGTTAAGGCACTTTCTGTCAAGTCTGTTGACCCTTCAATCCCAGGCCCCACATCATGGAAGGAGAGAAGAGACTCCCACAAACAGTCCTCTGCCTTTCACCCATGTGCTATATAACATGCTTGCCTGAACACATATACATCATGCACATCATACACAAAGTAACCATTGTCTGGGACGTAGGTCTGCTTGTCTAGCATGCAGGAATCCCCGAGTTTCATCCCCAGCACTGTATCAAAGGGTGTGGTGGTGCACACCGCTACTCCCAGCACTTAGGAGGTAGAAGCAAGAGAATCGGGAGTTCTAGGCTATCCTCAGCTATACAACAACATCAAGGCCAACCTGGGTCACTATCTAGGAAGGGATGGCTAGTGTGTGACAGATTAACAGCCTTGTGTCACAGCTCCAGTTTGAGGAAAGTTATTCTAAGAAGTGAGACATCAAGGGTTCTGTCCTTGCCTCCTCTCCCAAAGTTGGCTAGCATTCTGGCTCCCTTTTCCAGTCATTTTTCCCTTCACTCTGAGAAGGCACACCATCATTTAGCTAACCTTTCTGCATTGACACAAAACACAAGGTTCTGCATGCTTCATTAGCAAGGACAAGGTGTTTCAGTCACTGCGTCCCTATGCAGAGCATGCTGTGTCTGCTGCCCCTGAACAAACGCCTCTGTGTTCTACACCTTTCCCGCCTCCATCCACGGCCTCTGCCTTCACTCAACTACCCTGGACAGGACCTCTGATGCCCTGCCAGTGGTCACTTCTGTATTGATTAATACTTCCGTCTCATTCTGTGGCATGTTGCTCTGAGCTAGGGTTTGCTTCTTCCAGTGTTTCCTCCTCACCAGAGGAGCCAGAGCTATGCATTTGGACAGCTCTGTCAGCCCAGGGCCAGCACTAGTCCCACGATGATTAAGGAAGATAATATGAATGAAGGACATGCAGGTGAAAAATGACCTCTTTGGAATCCCTACTCATCTGCCAGTTCAGGTCTTTTTTAACATGGAACTTAAAATTGACATTGCCAATTAGACTTGACTCTTGAAAAAGCACATGTGATGTTTAGACTCAGCAGTAAATATTTTTAGATGGGCATTGCCTACTGAGTCTCAGAGTGTGGAAAAATGGTTTACCCAAAGTAACAGAGTATGTGTGGAAAAGCCAGGGCTAGGATGAGGGGTGATGTTCAGATTATTATCCTAAGTGACAGGACCTGGGCTCTGTTGATGACGCTTATGTTGTCCTGGTGATGTGAAGGGTACCAGACTGATGGAGACTTTAGCTCCAAAGGAACGGTAAAGCCAAGTGTGGTGGAGCATGTCTGTAATCTCAGAATTTGGGAGGTAGACACAGAAACATCCAGAGTTCAAGGCCAGTCTCAGAAGCATAGCAAGTTTGAGGCTAGCCCATGCCACATGAGACCTTGTCTCAGAAAAAAAGAGAGGAATCAGTAAAAAGCAGATGAACAGGAAGAAGCTTCATGCTTGGGGAACCAATCTTACAGCGAGTACTTAGAAAACTGCTATCCTCATATTCATGAGGGAGGGGAGGAACAAGATGGTATTTGAATACAGAGTCTCCTTGTGACAACAACCACTGTTTTTTGTTTGTTTATTTTGTTGTTTTTTGAGAAAGGGTCTCCCAAGTAGCCCCAGCTGACCTGGGCACTACATAGACCAGACTAGGCTGGCTTCAATCTCACAGAGATCCCTTGGCCTCTTCCTCCTGCATGGTGGGATTAAAGATGTGTGCCACCACCCAGGCGCATATATATATATATATGGTGTGTGTGTGTGTGTGTGTGTGTGTGTGTGTGTGTGTGTGTGTGTGTTGGGGATATAGCTTAGGGATAGAGCACTTGCCTAACATGGGTGAGGACCTGGGTTCAATTCTGAGAGAGACAGACATGGAAGCACAAAGAGAGACAGAAAGAGAAACAGAGAGACACAGAGAGATAGTGTACTAGTTACTTTTCTGTTGCTGTGCTAAAACACGATGACCAAGGCAACTTACAAAAGGGAAAAAGGAAGAGTTTATTTGGTTCATGATTCGGGGCGGGGGGGTGGGCCATGGCAGAGGCCACTGGAGCAGCAGAAAGCTGAGCAATCAGATCTTCAAGCAGGCACAGGAAGCAGAGAGAGACTGGAAATCTGGCAAGGCTTAAGAATTCTTAAAACCTGCCCCCAATCACATGCTTCCTCCAGCAAGGCCACACCTCCTTAAACCTCCCAAAACAGCATCACCAACTGGGGACAAAATACCCAAATTCTTGAATCCTATGGGGGACACTCTCATTCAAACCACCACAGACAGAGATAGAGACAAAGAGGTAGGGAGAGACAGACAGACAGAGAGAGAGAGAGAGAGAGAGAGAGAGAGAGAGAGAGAAAAGAAACTGTACTCTTGAAGGGAATACATGCTACAAAGGAAAGAAATGGTTAAACAACAGAAAAAGAATTATAATTGCTATTTCAGAAGTTTGTACATGCACAAAAGACACAGCTTTCCATATAATTCATTTCTTTTTCTTTTCTATGTTTTATTTATTTATTTATTTATTTATTTATTTATTTATTTATTTATAGATAGGCTCTCTTATAGCCCAGGCTGACCTTGAGTTCCTCAGATTGCTGAGGATGACCTTGAACTTCTGACTCTCCAGCTTCAGTCTCTCAAGCACTGGGATTACAGATTTGTTTCACCAGGTCTAGCTAGAAGGGAAGCTCTTAGACTTGCCTTGAAATGTTTGTTTTGGGGACAAAAATGTAGCCTAGCAGGTAAAGGCTCTTGCTGCCAAACCTGAGGACCTGAATTTAATCCCCATGACCCATAAGGCGAAAGGAGGGAACCGACTCCTGAAAGTTGCCCTCTAACCTCCACCTATGTGCATGGCACACACATGAAGGAAGAAATTAATGAATGCAAAAAATAAAAGTACATACTTTCAGGTGACTAGCATTGGAGAGCAGCAGACATGCCTCGCCTGCCCCTCTACCCTTCCGCTACCCTCTCTCTTTGCCTTTACAGGGAGCAATCACTGAAATACTGTCCTGCTAAACTGCTTTACCTAATGCCTCTGATAGGATGTCCTGGAATCTTCCACTAAAGTCTTCGAGGATTAAAGAACTGTTCCCAACCCTTCCTGCTACTGCCATTCCTCCCACCCTCACGCACACACCGCTGTTGTGGGGAGAATGAAGATGCAGACTGTCAGCAAAGGAAGCTGCTCACTGACAGAGTTTGATAAAAGGGGAATGCAGAATACCACTAGATCAGCTTTTCTCCATCCTAACAGCAGAGGTGTGGTGAAGGGCTGTGTCTCTGCCTTAGACTAGTGTTCCCTTGCTGTTGTGTTTTGTTCTCTCTCTCTCTCTCTCTCTCTCTCTCTCTCTCTCTCTCCCCCCCTTTCTGTAGTTACAAAGTGATATTTTATTCCCCAGCGGCATGTAATGCCATCTAAAAATCTTCCAGGCAGAGCCTAGGGGGGAGGATTTTTGAAGCACACACACCCATACTACAGTGTACGTATAGTTGTGTTGTTCTCGCTGTGACAAGATACCTGACAAAAGCAACTTAAAGAAAGGTTTATCATAGCTCACAGTTTGAGGGCACAGTCCATCATGGTGGGAGATGTGGTGGCAGGAGTGTGAGGCAGCTGCTCACACTGCATCCACAGTCAGGAAGCAGAGAGAGATGAATGCTGGCGCTCAACTCACTTTCTCCTTTTTATTCAGCTCAGAACCCCAACTCATGGGATGGTGCTGCCCACATTCAGGGTTGGGCCTTCCCACCTCATTAACTCAGTCTAGAAACTCCCTCACAGACATGCCGGAGGCATCTTCTAGGTGATTCTAGACCCTGTCAAGTTGACAATCAAGATGAGCCACCACATACATTTTGAGTTAAACGGGAAAAGCCTCTTTTATTCATTGACTTTCTTTTATCTCTCACTGTCTCAGTTACTTTCTGTTGCTGTGATAAAACAAACAAACAAAACAAAACAAAAACACTGACCAAACCAAGTTGGGCAAGAAAGGGTTTATTTTACCTTATATCTCCCAAGTCACAGTTCATCAGTGAGGGAAATCAGGGCAGGAACTCAAGGCCGGAACCTGGAGGCAGGAACTGAGGTGCAAATCATGGAAGAATGCTGCTTACTGACTTGCTCCTCTGGCCCGTGCTCAACTGGATTTCTTACACAATATAGAACCTCCTGCATGGGTGGCATTGCCCACAATGGGCTGGACCCTCTCCTATATCACTCAACAATCAAGATGTCCCACAGGCCAATCTGACAGAGAAAGCTCCTCAAACAAGGTTCCCTCTTCCCAAGTGTGTCAAATTAACAACTGAAGCTATCTAGTACACTCATCAAACATGCACAATTCTTGAGAAACTTCTGTGTTCCCCTGTGCTTTTCTGGGTTATTCAAGGCGGAGAGGATTCTCAGCCCTGGAAAAATTCACGCTATAGCTGAAGAGAAATTATGAGAATCTAAAACAGGAGGCTGGAGGTGCAGCTCAGTGGATAGAGAGCTTGCCTAGCATACACCAAGCCCTGAGTTCCATCCCCAATGCTGCAAAAACCAAGTGTAGTGGAATATGCCTGTAATCCCAGCACTTGGGAGGTGGAGACAGGATAATCAAAAGGTCATCCTTGGGTGCATAGAGTTTCAAGCCGGCCTGGGATACATGAGACCCTGTTTCAAAAGAAAGAAATAAAGGAGATGAAAGATAACCAGAGTGTGCATATGTTACGTAATAAATGGTAACAGTGTGAACCAATTATGTAACCAGGGTTCACATAGGATATTTTATTAGTGGCAATGAGAACCGGAGATAGAAAGTGGTCAGGCCTGGCAGAGCCCCAGAGCAGCAGTTCTGAGAACCCTCTTGCTGGAGGCCTGAGATGCAGAAGAATGGCCTGGCTCCTGCTTATCTGTTGTCCTGAATGTTGTCCTGCACCTCTTCCTGGAGCTACCCACAACCATGTGACTGAATGTGGGAGAGGTGCCTGGACACCTTGTGCTGAAATAACCCTACTTACAGCTTACCCTCCCCATGCCAGCCCCAGTTTCTTCCATAAGTCCTTTAAAAAGCCCCACACTAGCTGCTCCAAGCTACCCTATTTCCTGGGACTCTCCTGTATACAGGAGTTCCTCTAGCTCTCTTTCTTTTTATCTCTCTTACTTCTCTCCCTCTTTCCCTCCATTCCTTCCTCTTAATTCCCACTTATGAATTTATAATGAACTTCTCTCTATAACTCACTCTTCATGATTCATGAATTTCATTCTTTGAACTTGTGAGACAAGAACCCCAAAGCCACTGGCTCAGGGTGGCTTTGGTGGCCATCAAGTTTCCCAGGACCCTAGCCCCTCACAAGCCAAGTTCACCAAAAGCAGAGAAAGCCTCCATTGTTCTCAAAGACACCCCAATATTCTCATAACAGTGGGGTTTACGGGGAAGGTGGAGATTTGATTGCCTCAAGTAATTTTGATGTTTGCACACAGATGCATAATGATATTATAGATCCTCGATGCAAAGTACCACCAGGAACAGTTAGGAAACCTGCTGGCAATTTGCACCTGGCTGCTTAGTTTCCCTCTTCATCAAGAAACCAGGCAAAGAACCCCAAGCACCTACAGCTTGTAGGACCCTACTGCAACCTGGGTGCCTACCAAATGGCATTACTAGTTCTCGAAGACTGAGAACGTCTGAGCAAAAGTATGTAGTTACATCAAATGGGAAGCTAGTCCCCTCATCTCTAGCCATCCAGGCACTTCACCAACCAATATTATTACATTTATTCATTTATCTTATGGGAAAGGGGTGTATATACTTGCCACAGTGTGTTTGTGGTAATCAGAGGACAACCTGTGGGAATCAGTTTTCTCCTTCCACTATGTGGTACCTGGAGATCAAATTCAGGTATCGGGCTCAGCAGCAAAGGATCCTAACCCACTAAGCTATATTGCCAGCCCACAATCAGTAATAGAAGCTGCATTTTGTTTTGCTTTGAGACACAGTTTTACTATGTAGCCCCAGCTGGACTGGAACTCACTATGTAGATGAAGCTGGACTCATAGAGATCTGCTGCCTTTGCTTCCCAAGTGCTGAGATTAAAGGGGTGCATCACCACAGCCTGCTGCATTTTTACAAATTATAACCTCTTGGGAAATATTGAATTGACATGAAGAAAATAAAAATAAAAATGTATCTTTTTTTCTTTAAAAATCCTGGCTCAAAGCCCAGCGTGGTATCACTTGCCTCTAAAACCCCTGCACTTGGGAGGCAGAAACAGATTTCTGTGAGATCAAGTCCAGTCTAGTCTACCTAGTGAATTCCAGGCCAGTTGGGGCTACAGGGAGACCTTGTCTCCCCCTACCCCACCCCCACAAAAATAAACAAACCCAAAACCAAAAACAACCAACAAAAAAGAATCTTGGCTCACTTGGTCAACTACTTAGTTGTGCAAACATGAGAACCTGAGTTTGGATTCCCAACAGCCATATACAAAGCCAGGGGCAGTGGCACACACCTACAGTTCCAGTACTGGGGAGGTGGACACAGAAGGATCCCTGAAGGTCACTGACCAGTCAGCCTAGCCTAATCAGTGAGCATCAGGTTCAGTGAGAGACTGTCTCAAAAAATTAAAGTGGAGAAACAATTGAGGAAGACACCCAACACTGACCTCTGGTCTCCACACACATATGTACATATGTACATGCATGCATGTACACACACACACACAGGAAATCTATTTCTTGTAAAATGAATGAAATGTGAAATGAGAAACTGCTAGTTAGTCCTCAAATAATGGTCCACATTAAATCAACAAATATCAATTTACAACTGTTACAAGAATAATGCTTTTTCTTTTCAGGCTTGATTAAAGTATTTTCATAAGTTTTGATTAAAGAGTTTTTAAAACATTGAAAATAACAATATATCTTTGAAAATAATGAGTTTCCTCTTGTTAGCTACGGAATTGTTTACTCCCATAACTGAATAATAACAGCACATCAAAGCCAGCAGTGGTAATTAAATGATTTGTGAACAGAGGTTAACAAATTAGTGCGTCGTGATGTATAATTGTCTAATTAAGATAAAAATGCCAGTCTTACCTAAAAGACTGACGAGAGAGCTAAACAAGAAGGCATAGGTAACAAAACATGCAATAGATTAGAATGTACATAATAATGTCATTTTTCTGCTTATGACTCGAGAGACCTGCCAAGTGGCTTCTAGACCTGGCTTGTCCTAGTCATTTGCACAGGTATAAGTATATTCTGTTAAGAGAAGAACAAACAACCAAGGAAGCTTGGGTCTGTTAGGTTCAGGGTTCTTGAGAGAAGGCTACATAACCTCAAATACTAAACTGTTGGGTCTATGAGATACACAATAGTTATTGCCACCAAGCCTGTCTACCTGAATTTGATAGCTGGGACCCACATGATAGAAAGAAAGAACCCACACCCAAAAGTTGTTCTCTGTTCTACATGCACACCCTGACACATGCACGCACACAAAAAAAACAAACATAAACAAGTGTAATAAAAATATTATTAAGTAATTGTTTACAGTTTTTACATGATAACTACTAGCATCCCAGACCTTTGAGAAACCCAAGGAAATATTCCTTCAAATTCCATATTAGATTTAAAACTAAAATTGCTGGGGCTCAAGAGGTGGCTCAGTGGTTAACAGCATAGACTGCTCTTGCAAAGGACCCAGGTTCCCAGCAGTATTCCGGGCTGCTCACAACTACTTGTAACTCTAGTCCAGAGGGTTCAGTGCCCTCTTCTGGCCTCCTCAGGAACTGCATCCACAACCACATAAACACATATAATTTTAAAAATTAATAAAGATAAATCTTTTAAAAACAATAAAATTTGGGGCTGGAGAGATGGCTCAGCAGTTAAGAACACTGACTGTTCTTGCAGAAGACCGGGTTCAAATCCCAGCACCCACATGGCAGCTAACAACTGTCCGTAACTCTAGTTCCAGGGGATCTGACAGCCTCTTCTGTCCTCTGTGAGCACTGCACAACACAGGTGCACTTACCTACGTACAGGCAGTACACATAAAATAAAAATAATAAACAAAAAATATTAAAAACAATAAAGTCGCTGCTGGTTGTGGTGGCACACAACTTTAATCCCTGAACTTGGGAGGCAGAGGTGGATCTCTGTAAGACTGAGGCCAACCTGGTCTCCATAGCAAGTTCCAGGCCAGTTGGGGATACAGGGAGACCCTGTCTCAAAAAGACCAATAATAATAACAATAAAATTGCTGGCACAGGCCTGTCATCCAAGCTACTCAGCAGGCTAAGGCAAGCAGATACCTAGTTCAAGACTTGCCTATACTACAGAGTAAGTTCAGGATCCGCCTGGACGATTTAGCAAGACCCGCCTCAAAATAAGAACTTAAAATTCTAGGTTGTAGTTCAGTAGTAGAAGACTTGCCTAGCGTGCACAGGGCCCTGGGTTCAACACCCAGTGCTGAGAAAAAAGCTCAGAGGAAATAAGGAGTATCCATCTCTCAGTATGTGTAAGCCTTGCACTTATTTAAAGCATACTCATTAATCCCCTCCTGTATGTCCAGCAAAACATCACATTTTTCAAAGGACATGAAGATGCCCCAAACATACATGCTTAGATTTTATCTTCTTCCTTTTCTTCCTCTTCCTCGTCTTCCTCTCTCATGTCCAAACATACACATACATGCTTAGATCTTATCTCCCTCTCTTCTTTTTCCTGTCTTCAGGGTCTCAGGTAACCCAGGCTAACCTCAAACTCACTATGTCGCAAAGGACGGCCTTGGACTCCTGATCCCTCCTGCTGGGTTTCTGCAGTGCTGGAGATGGAACCCAGGGCTTCAGGCATGCTAGGCAAGCACTCTACCAAATGAGCCATATTCCCAGCTCCAGATCTCCTCTTCACAGTTTCCTTTGTAATTAGAGAAACAAGGCTTACAGATAGCTTTAGACACTAATTGGTAGAGACAATGCACTATTAAGAGGCAGATAAACCAGGCTGTAGTAGCATATAATACCAGCACTGAGAGGCCAAGGCAGGAGGAACCATGCTTCTTGAGACCAGCCTGAGCTATCTAGTGAGACCCTGTCTCAAAAAAGAGAAAGAGACAGGTAGCTTCTACATAGGAAATTAAGATATGATTGGCAATATTGTGAAGAGCTTGGTCTTAGGTGGTAAAAGGGGATGGTGGTCAAAGCCTTTAGAGGCAGAGGAATTAGCATGTACAAAAGCACATGTTGGTTATTACTTATTTCCACCATCAATATGGATTATGGGTGGCACCTTTTAGTAGCATCTAATCATAATTAGAGCCTAGACGTGAGACCCATTCTAGACTTATTTCCATTGGTAACAGAAGCAGTTGAGCAACTGAAAAACTTTGCACTCTCAGCAGTTAAGGAGCTGGGAATGTAGGTTAGTTGGTAGGACGCTTGCCTAGCATCCAGAAAGTCCCAGGTTTGATTCCCAGCACCACATAAACCAAGCAGGGTGACATACGTTTATAATCCCAGAACTTGAGAGGTGGAGACAAAAGAACCTAAAGTTCAAGGTCAGCAGCTTGGACTGTATGAGACTATGCCTCAATAAATAAATCTGAGAAGTTGCTTAGAGTGTCTAGACTACACAACACTTTCCATAACATAGGTGCACAGAAAAGTGAGTGTTTTCAGTATCTTTAATTTCCACTGATCTAATGTGGTGAAGTTGATGGTTTATGGCTGATTTGAGAGTTAGCGTCTGTAATTTTGCAGTTTTGCCATCCATTGAATATTTTAAAGTGGGCATTTTAATGATTTATCTTTTGTACAGATTGCTTTTCTGACAAGACTACTGTTAGAACAAAAGTTCCTCTTTGAAAAGAAAATCTGAACGCATTCTCTAAATCTCAGGAAAATGAAAAGTATTGTAAGAACCAGAAGTTTGAGTGATGGTTGGTTGTTACATCAACTTGCCACAAATTAGGATCACCTGTGTAAGGTGATTCTTCACCTGAAGAATCATCCTGGTAGCCTTAATTGATGTGGGAAGACCCACCCCGAATGTGGGCGGCACCTTTTAGCAGCATCCCAGATTAAAAAGGCCTCCCCCAGAAAGATTATCCTCCCTTTGTTGATTTGCCCTTTCCTCCCTGAGGAGTTGATTTATCCTGTTGCTGCTGCTGCTGCTGATTCCTTTGCTGACATCAGAGCCAGTGTTTCTAGGCTTCTAACATTGACTGAGGACCAGGGGCTTTCCAGAACCCTTCCAGGTTTTCAGAGCCAGATTGGGACTGTTGAGGAACCCAGCCTGTGTGTGTGACAATTGTTACTATTTCAATGTAACCTGATTTAACAACTTCTTTTAATGTATATACATATATTCATTCTATTTGTTCTGTTCTCTAGACTCCCCTGACTAATATAGTATGGTGTTTGTTTGCTTGTTTGTTTGAGACAGGGTCTCACGTAGTCCAGGCTGGCTTACAACTCACTATGTAGCTGAGGATGACTTTTAACTCCTGGTCTTCTCACCTTCATCTCTTACTACATGTAGGAACTATATTAAATAAAGCAGGTTGGGGATGCAGCACCATGGTAGAATGCTTACTCAGCATGTACAGTGCCCTGGGTTTAATCCCCAGTACTCCCTACCCCATCCAAAGCTCACTGCTCATCACTCTCAGTGAGCATTTCTATTTTTCATGCAGTATTCAACACATACTTCTGTTTTAAATTGTGTGTGTGTGTGTGTGTGTGTGTGTGTGTAGGTCAGAGGGCAACTTGTTGGCATTGGATCTCTCCTTCTACCAAATAGGACCCCAGGATTGTCAGCATTGGGCTTGGCAGCAAGAGCCTTTACCCACTGAGCCATCTCATTGGCCCTCAACACATACTACTTAAGCACTTACTATATGTAAAATAAGGGAACAAGTTTTTCAAGGAAATTGAAAATACCAAATAGATGATCTCTTTTTAAATTTTTTTATGTGTTTGAGTATTTTGCCTGCATGTAAATGCACCATCTGTGTACAATGCCCATGGAGGCCAGAAGAGAGGATCAGATCCCCGTGGAACTAGAAATACAGGCAGTTGTGAGCCACCAGATGGGTACTAGGAACTGAATCCAGATCCTCTGCAAAAGCAGCCAGTGCTCTTAATCACCATGCTATCACTCCAGCCCACCAAATAGATGATCTCTTAAAGTGTTCTTTCGTTTTTGTTTGTTTGTTTGTGTGTGTGTGTGTGTGTGTGTGTGTGTGTGTGTGTATGTGTGTGTGTTGAGACAGAATCTCATGAATCCCAAGCTGGCTTTGAGCTTACTGTATAGTCCAGGATGAGGGAGGGAGGAAGGGAAGGAATGAGGAAGGGCTGGGGGGAAGGGGAGGGATGGAGAGAGGAGAGTAGGGGAAGGAGAGGAAGTACTGGGCAAGGTGGCATAACCTGTAATTCCAGCATTTAAGAGGATGAGGAAAGAGGATGCTACAACTTCTTGGAGGCCAGCCTAGCTCCACAACAAAAAAAAAAAAAAAAAAAAAAAAGGAAAAAGCAAAGAAGTGACTTCTGCGAAAATAAATCACTAGATTCATACAAGATCAAGAACAAGTATTCTAGTGGAGCATGGTGGCACATGCCTTTAATCCCAGTACTTTGGAAATAGAGGCAGGTAGATCACTGTGAGTTCAAGGCCAGCCTGGTCTGCATTGCAAGTTCCAGGTCAGCCAGGGCTACATACTGAGATCCTGTCTCAAAACAACAGCGACAGCAACAAAAGTATTCTGATTTGTAGGCTTTTGTAGAATTCAGTTCAATTGGCAAGATATGACAGGATCCGTTACTGGAGACACTTACAATCCTGGCTGTGTTCTTTGTAAATATATGATGGGACCTTACCCAAAGTATCTTGATCATAATATTAGAGAGATGGAGAGTGAAGATCGAAATTCACATTTGCTCTTATCTCACTGTAGTCTTGGGTAAATCATTTAACCCTCTAATCATTATCTATGAAATGAAGTTAATAAAATCCAGCTCACTGTAGTAATTAAAATTTATAATTAGGGTGATTACTTGAAAATTTTAATGGGCACTTAAAACATGCCAAACACAAAGAACATAAGGAGACCTATCTTCAAAGACCTATGAATGTCTGATAAGCATGGGAAAAGATTTGAAATGGACATCAAAACCACAGCCTGGGCAGGTAACTCAGTGGGTAAAGCACTTGCCTTGTAAGCATCAGGATCTGAGTTTGATCCCCAGAACCCACGAAACAAAGCCAGCCGTGGTGGTACACGCTTGTAATCCCAGAGCTGGGGAAGCAGAAATGGGCACATCTCTGGGGCTCACTGGCCAGCCACCCAAGTCTACTTGGTGAGTTCAGACCAGGGAAAGACCCTGTCTCAAAAATCAAGGTAGGGCTGCACAGCATGGGTGCACTTACATGCAGGCATAACACTTATACACATAAAATATAAATAAATAAAAATTTTAATTTTTTTTAACTCAAGGTGGGGGCTGGAGAGATGATTCAGTGGTTAAGAACACTGACTACTCTTGCAGAGGACCTGGGTTCCATTCCCAGCACCCACATGGCAGCTAACAACCATCCATAACTCCAGTTCCAGGAGACCCAATGCCCTCTTCTGATCTTATGGGCACTCCACAACATGGGTGCACTTACATACATGCAGGCAATACACTCATACACATATAATTAAAATAATAAATAGCTGGGTGTGGTGGTGCACACCTTTAATCCCAGCACTTGGGAGGCAGAGGCAGATGGATCTCTGTGAGTTCAAGGCCGCCTGGTCTACATAGTGAGTTCCAGGACAGCTGGGGCTACAGGGAGACCCTGTCTCAAAAAGACAAAAAAATAATAATATTAAATAAAATACTATTATTTTTAATCAGGGTAGATGACACCTGATGAACAACACCCAACATTGTCCTCTGGCCTCCACAGGTTGTTGCACACACATGTGCACCCCACATATATACACATACAACACAACCAGAAGCCTGGTGTGGAGGCCCATAGGCATAATCCCAGCATTTGAAGGCAAGAGGATCAAAAATTTTAGGTTATCATTAACTACATAATGAATTAGTGACCAACCTTGGGCTACCTGAGACACTGTCTCGAAAACTAAGGAACAGACAAAAAACTCCACAACCAGTTTCAGAGACATGGAACTCAGTAGTAGAGTGTGTGCTTGGCCTTCATGAGGACCTGAGTTCCATCCTCAGGACCAAAACAAAACCCAAAACTCCACAATCAATTACCAACCCACATTTTCAAAAATGACTATAACCAAAACTACAATAAAGCCAGCTGTGGAGGTACAGGACTGTAGTCCCAGCTATAGAGAATGTTGAGGCAGAAGGATTGGATATTCAAGACTTGCTTGGGCTGCTAGAGAGCTTTAGTCTAGCCTGGATAATATAGTGAAACCCTGTATCAAACTTTTTAAAAATGTGCATGCTTGGATGTAGCTCTGGCTCAGGGCATGGCACAGTGGTACAGCACCTGCCTAGAATCCCCCAGTGAGGGGCTAGGGTCATGGTTTAGTGATAGAGCACCTATACAGAATCCCTTAGTGAGAGGCTAGAAGTATGGTTCAGTCTAGCATATATAATACCCTGGGCTAAGTCCCTAGAACCACTGGATAATATATAAACATATGTACACATAAAATGAAAAGTGTTGGCAAGGGTGTGGAGAAATTTGAAGTCTCACAAACTGAGAGTGGGAATGGAAAATAATGTAGCCACTTGACAAAAAACAAAGCCAGATGTGGTGGTGCACACCTTTAATTCCAGTATCCAGGAGGCAGAGATGGATGAATTTCTGGGATTCCCAGTCAGCTAGGGCTACATAGTGAGGTTATATCTCAAGGAGTCAAGGAGAGGCAGAGGGGGAGGGAGAGGGGGAGGGGGAAGGAGAGAGAGAGGGGTAGGAGAGGCAGGGAGGGAGAGGGAGGAGGAATATAAACAAGGCTGAGATTGGTGGAGCATATTTGGATATTCTTGAGACTGAGGCAGGAAGATCAATGTGAGGTTGAAAGAAAAAGAAGAGAAAAGAAAAATAATTGAAAACATTTGCCCCCAGAGTCACTTTCACATGAATGTTCATAATAGCCTCGTTCATATACACAAAGACTAGAAACCTCCTAATTGGCCATTGTTTGATTAATGGATAAATAAAACAAGCTGTCTTTCTATAAAAGACCATTATTTGGTGATTTTTTTAAAAAAATGAAATACTGTCAGAGTTCCAGTTCTGTTGCTGTGATAAAACATCCTGACAAAAGGTAATGTAGGAGAGAAAGAGTTTATTTTAGCTCATAGGTCCAGGTCACAGTCCATCAGAGCAGGGGAGTCAAGGCAGGAACTTGAGGCAGTGGGTCACAACACATCCACAGCCAAGAGCAAGGAGAAGTGACTGCATGCAACTCATTGCTCAGTCAACTTTCTCCAATCTTACAGAATCCAGAATGCAAAATTAGGAAATTGGTGTCACCTACAGTGGGCTGGGTCTCCCCTTATGAATTAATTTAAAACAATCCCCACAGATATGCTCTCAGGTCAACCCAATGTAGACAATCCCTCACTGAGACTCTTGCTACGTGATTCTAGATTGTGTCAAGTTGACAATGAAAACTATCATAAGTGCTGATCCATGCTACAACACAGACAACCCATGAAAACATTACGCTTCATCAAAAAAGTCAATCACAAAAACTCACATACTGTATGATTTCTTCCACATGAAACATTTAAAACAGGCAGAGCTGCAGAGTGACAACATATATGAGTGTTTGCTTATGCTGGGAAGAAGATTTGGGGAGGTGATGGTCAAGGAGTATAGCATCCCTTTCTGGGGTGATGGAAATGTTCTCATGTTGATAATGCTGAGCTTTCACAACTCCTGGAATATACTGAAAGAAGTCATATTAGATGTGTTGCTGTGATAAAACACCATAACCAAACACAACTTACAGAAGAAAGAGCTTATTTTGGCTTACAGTTCCAAATGGATTAAGAGCTCATCATGGTGGGGAGGCATGGCAGCAAGAAGAGTAGGAAGCTTAAAGCTCACACCTTCAACTGCAGATACAAAGCAGAGAGGGTGAACTGCAAGCGGGGCCAGGCTATGAACTATCAGAGCCTACCCCCAGCGATGTGTTTTTTTCAGCAAAGATGCACTTCCTACACCTTGTCAAGCAGCCCTACCTACCAATTGGAGACCAAGTGTTCAAATATTTGAGCCTATAGGAGACATTGTTCATTAAAACCACTACGGCCGTTGAATCTCACATTTTAAGTGAACAAATTGTGTGGTATGTGAATTATATCTCAATAAAGGTATTTTTTTTAAACGTGCCAGGCAATTTGCTAGTCATTCAATGGGTAATGAATGTGAACCATACATGCAGCGTGCTTAATAGATACAATGCAGACACCAATGCCTCATTTGCTTTGAACAAAGGGGCAAAATACCTTCTGAAAGGAATACAAGTACATATGAAGTAGATAAAGCTAAATTAATGTGCTAATTAAGAATAAAATAACCATAACTAAGGCACATCACTGTGTAGCATTATATGAGGCTATCATTAAACTATACGTGAGTCTACAGTAAGGTGATGCTTTTAGTGGCAAAAACCTTTGGTAAGACACTATCAGGTCCTGGTGTTATTTAAACAAAAAGAAAAATCTTCATAAATTACACCCAAGAGTCGAAGATAAAGAGCAAAAATTACACTTTACTGCCAGAGAAGAGATTCAAAGTTGAAACTATGCTTCTGCCCTAGTTTGTTTCTCTGCTGCTGTAATAAAAGCAAGACCAAAAGCAAGCTAGGGTAGGAAAGGGTTTATTTGACTTACATGTCACAGTCCATCACTGAGGGAAGCCAAGGCAGGAAGCTGGAGGCAGGAGCTGAAGCAGAGACCATGGAGGAATGCTGCTTACTGACTGCTTGCCCTGGTGTACTCAGTTACCTTTCTTATACAGCCCAGGCCCACCTGCCTAGGGGTGATACCCCCCAGAGTGGACTAAGCCCTCCTACATCAATTAGCAATCAAGAAAATGCCCCACAGACATGCCCTCAGGCCACTTCGATGGAGGAAATTCTTCAATTGAGATTCCCTCTTCCTAGGTGATTCTAGATTGTGTCAAGTTGATAAAAACTATCTGGTCTCAGGGCTGGAGAGATGGCTCAGCATTTAAGAACACTGGCAGCTAACAACTGTTCATAACTCCAGTTCTAGGGGATCCAACAGCCTCTTCTGTCCTCTGCTGGCATTGCACGACACAGATGCACTTACCTACATGCAGGCAATACATGCACACACATAAAATAAAAACAAATAACTTTTTTCAAAAACTATCTGGTCTCTATCTTTTCACTGTCTTGTTGTGTACAATTGCTCATAAGTTCCACATTTTCCCACCTCAGCAGAGAATTCAAACTCGGTATGAGAAAAACAGAATTATTTTTCCCACACTTTTAAAAAATATTTTATTTATTATTTTTATGTGTATGAGTGTATTGTCTGTGTTGTAGGTAAGTGCACCCATGTCATGCAATGCCCAAGGAGGTCAGAAGAGGGCATTAGATCCTCTGGAACTGGAGTTACAAATGTTTGTTAGCTGCCATGTGGGTGTAGGGAATCAAACCTGGGTCCTCTGCAGGTGTAGCCAGTGCTCTTAACTGCTGAGCCATCTCTCCAGCCTACTTTTCTCATATTTTTGAAAGCACTGTATGCTTTTTAAATCTATCCCTGGCCTTTCCTATTCTTTGGTCAGTCAAAGGAGGATATCATTTCACAGCACAAGCGCTATCACAACTCTTGAAATGATTGACAGGCGTGGGTTCCATGGAAGAAATCACCCTCTGTATACTACCTAAGTAAGGTGAATCATCCAGGAACAGATGCTGGCACCTACCACAGATTTCAGTGGCCCAAGATCTTAGAATTCCTATCTAGGCTTCTTTTTAGAGATAAAGGAAGGTGTCTGGGGGCAAGCATAAACATAAGCAAAGTCAGTGTTCTAGAATGTTCCTAGTGGCAGCCAGAACAGGGAGCTATGGGGGAAAGCATTGATGTTAACCTCATTCCATGAATGAACAAACATCTTTAGGGAGAGCATGTCTGTATGCATGAAAAATTTAGTTAAAGGTGATAAAAGAAATAATTTTACACAACTCAAAACTGGCCAAAGTGCAGAGAACAAGTGTCTGTGGAATGTTCAGCCATAAATTCTTAAGATACCTATTTCACACCCTCTCCTCCACCAAGGCTCAGGGACCATCTCAGAAGAGGAGGCAGAAAGATTGTAAGAATCAGAGATTGAGGAAGATAAACACAGGACTGTTTTCTGGACATGACAGGACTGGACGGCGCCATCATGAATTGACAGGGGCTATGGTTCCCTGGACAAGACCTGCACAAGATTGAGCCAGTCAGCATTCCAGCATAGGTGAGGGGGCTCCTGAGGCCCAGCCCCTCTTTGAGGATTTATAGACTGTTAAAGATTGCTAGGGGGAGGAGCTCCCAAGGCCACACCCCTAGTTGAGGAACTATTGACAGTTAATGGTTTGCTAGGAGGAAGGAAGAGCCGGTTGTCCTTAGGAATGTGGCCCCTGGTAGGTTGACCACAGTCCAGTGGATGGCCCCACACCCATGTGTATACATGGGCAACACACTGAACTCCATGGGTTATTTAAAAAAAAAAAAAAAAGACATGAAGTTGTGATAGTAGGTACCACGTGGGAAGTGATCTAGGAGGAGTTAGGGGGAGGACTGGAGCGTGAACACAATCAAAATTCACTGTATGCATACATGGAATTCTAAAGAACTAATAAAAACATTTTTTTAAGAAACTGGTTGGTGATGTCCCACACCTATAATCTTAGCACTTGAGACACAGAAATGAGAGGATCATGAATTAGAGGCCAGCTTGGGCTACACAGCAGATTTGAGACCAGCCTGAGTTACACAGAGAAACCATGTCTCAAAACAGAATTAAACTAAAACAAATGAAAAAAAAAGCAAAAATAAAGCAGAAAATAAAAAGTCTGAGAGCTCTCATCAGCAAAGCTTCCTCATGCAACAGATGGTGATTAGCCCAGAAAACCACAACTGGCCAAAATAAGAGACGGCAGCATGCATGCCCCTGGGTAGGACACCTGTGTTGAACCTCTGCCACCCAGATTTCAAGGCCCATTGCAGAAGAGGGGACAGAAAGACTTTAAGAGTCAGGGATGATGGAAGACCACAAGGAAACAGAGTTTCCCAGGAAGATGAGAAGCTGCTCATATGAACTTACAGCAATGTGACAGCATGCACAAGACCCATGCCAGTTTAAATAGCCAAAAACCCGGCACAGAAGTAGGGAAATGGGTAAGAAGCCCTGAGAAACTACTGGCATCCAATGACTGCCAAGAAAGGGAGAGCTGGTTTTCTTTAAGGGAGTGCTGCTAGATAGGTTGACCAGGCTTCAGTGGACGGACTCATACTGAGGGACATTTGGGGACACAGACCTGACTTGACAGGCCTTAACATACATGACAGAATGCATGAAAACCAGTGGAGGGGCTATGAGGGTGCATATAGGGGAGATGGTCTAAATAAGATCAAGATTTGTATGGCATTCACAAAAAATCTATTAAAAAAGGAAGAAAAAAAAATGGGCTAAGGTGACACTCAGGAGATCATGTGTCTGGAATTGTCCAGTAAGAAGCACACCTCAGCAGAATACTGACTACCGGGCATGTGACTGTAGGATCCATACACAGCACCACCTCCTAATTTTTTTTTATTATAAAAGGGACTGTAGAGATGTCTCAGGGGGTAAAGTCACTTGCTGCATAGGCCTGCTGATCTGTGCTTGATTCCAAGAACCCACATAAAGGTGGAAAGAGAGAACCAATTCCACAGTTGTCCTCTGACCTCCACACACATGCTGCAGCATGTATACCTACCCCACATCATATATAAAACAATAATAAATATAAATAAATAAATGGAAAAATGTATTTAATTATAAGGAAAAAAAAGATTCATTGTGTGGAGATATAACCCCACAAGATGTAATGATGCAACCAGGCAGAGGCAGGTGGACCTCTGTGACTTCAAGGATAGGTTGCTCTACATAGAGAGTTCCAGGTTAGCCAGGGACACACAGAGAAACCCTGTCTCAAAAAGAAAAACAGTTAAGTTGAATTTAGAGATAAAAGCAAGGGAGAAACAAACAGTATTACAAAGAAATCTGCCCCTGCATTTAAAAATCTTCCAGAAAGGAAAACGTTAATTTTAAAAAGAGAGAAAGGAGGAAAAAAGGCTCCTTTCTACTAGATACTTCTTACAAAATGACATGGTAGCAGGAGAAGCTAAAATATATTAAAGATTAATATATGTTAAGAAGGAAAAAAATAAGATGGTTGGCAGAGATGACACTTCAAACTGATAATGAGTGGACATAAAATTATTCATATTGATATGACAAGGGGATTGGATGTGTGTGCCCAGGAAGAAGCCATGACAAGGATTGATGTGCAGCAATAGGAACAGGAGGAGGGCAAAAAAGAACAAGGTAATAAAAACTGAGGTCAGCCAGGGATGTGGGCCTGTGACTATCTCAGCACTCTGGAGTCAAACAGAGGAGGATCCTGATGTCAAGGTGAGCCTGAACCACATGGCAAGGCCTTGCCTCAAAGAATTAAATAAGCAAAATAAGGCATTGGCTGCAACTCAGTGGTAGAGCTCTTGCCTAGAACCTCCAGTGAGAGGCTGGGGGTGTGGCTCAGTGGTAGAGCACCTGCCTAGAATCCCCCAGTGAGGGGCTGGGGTGTGGCTCAGTGGTAGAGCACCTGCCTAGAATCCCCCAGGGAAGGGCTGGAGTGTGGCTCAGTGGTAGAGCACCTGCCTAGAATCCCCCAGTGAAGGGCTGGAGTGTGGCTCAGTGGTAGAGTACCTGCCTAGAATCCCTCAGTGAGGGGCTGGAGTGTGGCTCAGTGGTAGAGTACCTGCCTAGAATCCCCTGGTGGGAGTAGGGGCTGCTGAGGGCATGACTCCATGGTAGAACATTTGCTTACCAAGTACACAGCATGGGTTCAATTACCAGCAGTGAAAATAAAACACAAAACAAAACAAAACTGAGGGTAAAATTGAGTGGATACAGACTGGGCTGAAGACCAATCCACAAAGATGAAGCACAAGATTCAATGACAGAGTAAGAGGAGAAGCAGCAATGTTGATGTGTCCCCAGATAGAATCAGATTCAAATAAAATTCCAAAGCATTTCCTGAGAAGCTTTCATAACTCTGAAGAAATGTGAAGCATAAATATTTAGCTGGGAAGAGCAAGGGCTTGGAAACAGAATCCAAGTTCTAACCCTAAAGCACAAAGGAAAAAAGTTGGTTCACAATTTGCAATTAAATTGTGTTTCCTCCTTTTTATTCCCTAATTGTTTTCTGTTGCTTTGAAGCTGGGATGTATGTTCCCATAATAACAATGGGATAAAAGTTGGCTAAGGCTACTGAGTAATAAAAGTCTCCTTTTTTTTTTTTTTTTTTGGTCTTTTTGAGACAGGGTCTCCCTGTAGCCCCAGCTGTCCTGGAACTCACTATGTAGACCAGGCTGGCCTTGAACTCACAGAGATCCGCCTGCCTTTGCCTCCCCAGTGCTGGGATTAAAGGCATGTGCCACCACACCCGGCCTTTTTTTTTAAAAAGACAGGGTCTCTTATAGCATAGGCTAGCCTCAAACTTGTTACACAGCCAAAGATGATCTTGAACTTCAGATCCTCCAACCTCTGAGGATTAGAGGTGATGCCACCATACTCCATTTCTAAAAATTCTACTTGCATAACCTTACTAATATCTGCACGAGCTTTGAGTCTGGAGATCCAGAAGTGTGGTAGTTTTCTGTTGCTTTAACAAGTACCTGAGAGATGCCAACTGGTAAGAGCAAGATTTTATTTGGGGTCACAGTTGTGGATTTCACTTCCTGCTCAGCATGGTGGGAGCTCATAGTCGAACAAGCTGCTCATTTCATGGCCAAGATCCAAGAGAAATAAACAGAAAAGGTGGGCATTGGTGTGCATATCTATAATCCCAGCACTTAGACGGTGGATCAGGAGTTCAAGTTCAGCACTTGTTTTTAGTTTAAAAATGTTTGTTATTGTCACTACATTTATTTCGGAGGAGGGGGGCACATATGTGCCACTGTGTGTGTGTGTGTGTGTGTGTGTGTGTGTGTGTGTGTAAGTCAGAGGACAACCTGTGGGAGTTGGTTCTCTCCTTCTACTACGTGTCCCAGAGATTGAACTCAGGTCATCAGGCTTGGTAGCAAGCATCTTTACCTGCTGAGCCATCTGCCCAGTCCAAGTCCAGTCTTTACTACTTGTGTTCAAGGCAACCTAGGCTACATGAAGCCTTGTATCAAAAACTCAGTGAAAGAGACAGAAACAGAGACAGAGAAAGAGAGACAGAGAGTGAGAACGAGGTGAGAGAGAATCAGAGAGACGGAGAGGTAGAGACAGAGAGAGGAGAGAGAGCAAGCGAGCGAGAGAGAGGAAGAATGAGTAGTGGAGCTATCTTATTCAGTTATGTGCTTGCCTTAAAAGCATGAGGACCTGAGTTTGATCTCCAGAACCCATGTTAAACAGCAGGGTGTGCTTGTAATCCCACCTATGGAATGGGGGCAAGTAATGGAGGCAAACAGATCCTTGGGGCTCACTGGACAGCTTGCCTAGCCTATTTGGAGAGTTCCAGACCAATTGAGGAACTCTGCCTCAAAAAAACAAGATGAGAGAGCTGGAGAGGTGGCTTAGTAGTTAAGAGCACTGACTGCTCTTCCAGAGGACATGGGTTCAGTTCTTAGCACCTACATGACAGCTAACGACTATCTGTAATTCAAGTTTCAAGGGATCTGATATTTTCTTCTAGACTCAGTGGGCTTGCACACACATGGCACACTTGCATACATACAGGGAAAACACGAACACACATAAGATAAAATTTTTAAATAAAACAAGGTGGATGGTATCCTGAGGTACCACACCTCTGTCTTCCATGTACATACATGTGTATGCATACACAAACATACATGTGCACCCACACATACACAAGCCACAAACACACATGAATGAGAAAGAAAGAGACAGAGACAGAGAGGCAGAGGAACAGAAGGGGCTGGGATTCCACTATCTCCACTCAAGGGAAGACCCCTAGTGGTCTAAGACATCCCAGTAGTCCTGTGATGTTTAGTACAGTTGTCAACTTGACGTAACCTAGAATCACCTGGAAAAAGCTTCTCAATGAGAGACTCTACATTGAGTTGGACTGTAGTGATGGGGCGGCGGGGCAGGTTGTCTTGATTCCATTGACTGATGTGGGAAGACCCAGTTCACCATGGGCAGCACCATTCCCTAGGCAGGGGGAATCCAGAACTCTATAAGAGAAAAGAAATAGAGCTGAGCACAAGAAGGCAACACACATGCACTCATCTCCTGGCTGTGGATGTGATGTGACCAGCTGCTTCCAGCTCCTGCTGTTTTGACTTCCCCACAATGATGGACTGTGTCCTGGGATTGTGAGCTACAATTCTTTCCTCAGTTACTTTTTGTCAGACTATATACACGCACAAACAGACACAGGATTAAAGGTATGTGACACTGTGCCCATCTTGTCAGGATATTTTATCACAGTAACAGAGATGAAACTAAAACAAGTCCCTACCTCTTAAAGAGTTCTATCACCTTTTGACATATGGGCCTCACTCTGGATCCAAACTGTAGGAAAGAGTAACAAAATGCAGGAGGAAAAAGGAATGGAAAAAAGAAAGAGTGAGAAGAGAGAGAAAGAAGAGAGAGGAAGAGGCAAGTTTTCCTCTTTTTCTAAATTAATTAATTTACTTAATTTTATTTTATGTGTATGAGTGTTATGCCTGCATACGAAAGTGCACCCATGCCTGCAATGTCCGTGGAGACCAGAAGAGGACATCAGATCCCCTGAAACTGGAGTTATGGACAGTTAGTTGTTAGCCACCACATGAATGTTGGAAACTGAACCCAGGTTCTCTGCAAAGTACTCTTAACCCCTGAGCCACCCCTCTAGCCCCAGGTTTCTTTTCTTGAATGTAGGATTTCACACCTCAGCTCCAGTCCTGATGACTCTGCTAGGGCTAGGAAGTTACTAGTTCAGGTCCAACTCTTTCTAAAAAAAAAATTTTTTTTTTAATTTTGTATGTATGAGTCTTTTTCCTGCATCTATGTAAATGTACCACCTGTGTACAGTATCCATGGAACTGGATCCCCTGGAACTGGAGTTATGGATGGTTATTTGCCACCATGTAGGTGCTGGGAACTGAACCCAGGTCCTCTGGAAGAGCAGCCAGTGATCTTAATCTCTGAGCTATCGCTCCAGACCCCACGACCACCTCTTAAAGCATCTGTACTTCATGCCCCTCAGCCTTCCTAGGGAAGGTTCCTTGGAGTTTTACAACAGGTGGAGGAGATCTGCTAGGGAGAATGTCCTAGAACTATTGTTCTAAACATTCCTACTTTTTCAAGCTGTATTAATTCCTGTGCTTGTGCGTGTGTGTGTGTGTGTGTGTGTGTGTGTGTGTGTGTAAACCCAGGTAAGGCTTCCTTTACTTTGCTGAACAGTTGAACTTCATTCTGTTGTAACTTTGTTGTTTTTGTTTGCTTTGTTGGGGTTTGTGTGTGTGTGTGTGTGTGTGTGTATGCACATGTGTGCTCATGGAGGCCAGAGACCTTGTTTTTTTCTTCTGGGTTTTTGTTGTTGTTGTTTTTGTTTGCTTGTTTGGGCTTTTTGCTTGTGTGTGTGTGTGTGTGTGTGTGTGTGTGTGTTGCTTGCATATATGTAAGTGTGCCTATGTTGTGCAGTGCCAGCAGAGGTCGGAAGAGGGCATTAGATCCCCTGGAACTGGAGTTACCAAGGGTTGTTAGCTACCATGTGGGTGATGAGAACCTAACCTGGGTCTTCTGCAGTACTCTTAAATGCTGAGCCATCTCTCCAGCCCCTCACCTTGTTTTTCTGAGATAAGGTCTCATTGGCCCGGAGCTCACTTAGTCAATGGATGACCAGTAGTCCTCAAGGATCCTCCTATTTCTACCATCCAAGCTCTGGGGCTGCAAGTGCCACTGTGCCTGACTTTTTAATTTAATTAAATTTTTTATTTCTTTGAGACAGGATCTCCCTACAGCCCTAACTGGCCTGGAACTTGCTATGACCAAGCTGGCCTCAGTCTCACAGAGATCCATTTGCCTCTGCCTCCAAGTGCTAGATTAGAAGGCATGTGCCGCCACACCCAGCCAGTTTTTTATTTTTATTTAGTTTTATTTTTCATAATTTTAAAAAGTATTTTATTTTTTATTTTTATTTTATGTGTATGTGTGTATTGCCTGCATGTATGTAAGTGCACCTGTGTCATGCAATGCCCGCAGAGGACAGAAGAGGCTGTTGGATACCCTGGAATTGAGTTATGGACAGTTGTTAGCTGCCATGTGGGTGCTAGGATTCAAACCCTGGTCTTTTGCAAGAACAGTCAGTGTTCTTAACCACTGAGCCATCTCTCCAGCCTGGTTTTTTTATTTTTTAATATAGGTGCTGAAGGTTGAACTCAGGTCCTTATGCTTGTATAGCAAGCATTTTACCCACTGAGCCATCTCACCAGCCCCTTTCTTTTGCTTTTTTAAAGAGCTGGGGGTTTTAGTTAGGTCTAGTGGCACAACTCTATCATTCCATTTACTAGGGAGGCTGAGGCAGGAAGATCTCATGATCAAGACTTTCTGGCTTCAAGAGGGAATTCAAGGCCAGCCTGGCCAAACTAGTGAGACACTATCTAAAAATAAAAAGTAAAATGAGGGCTGAGGATACAGCTCAGTAGCAGTGTATTCACCTGAGATGCTGAAGGCTCTGGACTGGATCTCTAGTACTGTAGTGTTTAAGAAAGGCTCCCGGGTTTCAACTTAGGGCTTTGAGGGATGTGAGTTGTCAATGTAACAGTGATTGTGAGTTGGAAATTATCTATATTAAAAAAATGTTTTGGGGCTGGAGGGATGGCTCAGTGGTTAAGAGCATTGACTGCTCTTGCAGGGGACCGGGGTTCGATTCCCAGCACCCACATGGCAGCTACGAACCGTCCTTAACTCCAATTCCAGGAGAATCTGAAGCCGCCTTCTTCTGACCTCCATGGCATTGCATGACACGGGTGCACTCACATACATGCAGGCAATACATTCATACACATAAAATAAAAACAATAAATAAAATATTTGTTTTAAAAAGTTTCTTCAGCCAGCTGTGGTAGTGCACACCTTTAATCCCAGCACTTGGGAGGCAGAGGCAGGCAGATCTCTGTGACTTCAAGGCCAGCCTGGTCTACATAGTGAGTTCCAGGCCAGCTGGGGCTACAGGGAGACCCTGTCTCAAAAAAACCAAAAAAAAAAAAAAAGTTTCTTCAATTGGTAAGTTTCACTATAAAGTACAGATGAAGTAGAGAGAAACAACTTAAATATTTGACATGAGGCAGAACACCATCATTTCCAAACACTGAATCAATGAGTGAAAATTGTGTCATTACTCAGAGATCTCTAATGGATGCAATAATTTAGAGAAGGACATAAGTGACAGATAATTTAGGGGAAAAAAAAAAACCATGAGGAATCAGTTTGAATGATAAGGTACTAGATTAGCTATTTTCTGATTGTTGGACAAAATATTTGTGACAAAAGCAAGTTAAAGAAGGAAGGGTTTATTGTGGCTCACAGTTGGAGGGCACAGTCCATCATGGTGGAAAGGCATGGTGACAGGAGCGTGAGGCAGCTGGTCACACTGCTTCCACGGTCAGGAAGCAGAGAGAGATGAATGCTGGTGCTCAGTTTTCTCTCTGGCTCTCTCTAGCATTTATTTAGTTTACTGTGTGTGTGTGTATGTATGTGTGTGTTTGTTGTGTGTGCGTGTGTGCATGCATGTACATGCCAGGGTGTGCATGTAGAAGTCAGAGAACAACCTGTGGGAGTTCAAACTCAGTTCATCCAGCTTGGGGGCAAATGCCTTTACCTGCTGAGCCATCTCACTGGCCCATTTACTACTTTTTATTCAGTAAACTAATGAAATGGTTTTGCCCTCATTTTGGGGAAAGCAAGGGTGTCTACCTGCCTCTATTAACTCAGTCTAGAGACTCCCTCACAGACATGCCCAGAGGTGTGTTTTCTAGGCTATTCTAAGTATCTTCCAATTGATAGTCAAGATTAATCATTACAGATAAAGAAAGAGAAGTGACTCTGACAATTGAAAAATGTATAAAAAGAAAAATGATCAGAATTAAATAGGACATGTATACAAGCAAGGAAGCAAAATTAGTCAAAGTATGAAGAAACAATCTATATGCATATTTGTATATATACCTAATCTGCCTAAGTGACCATTGGGAGCTTGTTTTCAGGATGAATTTATAAAGTGTGATGGTCTTTCACTAAATTTGATAGCCCCAAATGTCCAAAACTTACAAATATATTTTAAGTAAGAAAGACTAGACTATAAGTTCAAATGAAGTCTTTCTGCCATTATATGCAGAAAATACTTGGATATAATTCTAAACTTTTAAACAGAAATAGCAAGCAATTGCTGTATTATTCATGTACAAATTTAGGTTAGCAAATTAAAAATATATTGATAATAGCTAATTTTTTTGTTTAGTGTGTGCACGTAGGTGTGTATGGGTGTGTGCGCATGTGCACACACACGTGCATGCTTGTGGAGGTCAGAGGACAATTTGTGGAAGTCAATTCTCTCCTTTTACCATGTGAGTCTCAGGAATCGATCTCAGGGCATCAGACTCTGCAGCAAGTGCCTTTGCTGGCTGAGCCATCTCGCCAGCCCTGATTAGTATTTTAAATAACCACTTCTTATTATTCCTAGCTAACAAAATGTACCCATGTCAAATATGATGTGATCTTTACAATGGCAGAGAACTATAGTATGACTATCCTTATTTCATACACAAAACCCTAAGGCTTGGAGATATGAAGGAATTTATCCAAGAGGTCAGAGACTGTACATGGTGGGGGTCTGCTGCTTTTTATAGCTCCAAATGCTATACTATTACACAGCTTATTTTGTGATTTTTCTCTTATAAGTATGACCTATACTGACTCACCTCTCTGTTTACACATTTACCTCAATCGTGATATTTCTATATGCAGAATTTATTAAAATATTCCCCCCTTGGACCAGTGAGATAGTTCAGTGGGTAAAAGTGCTTGCTGTGCAAGTCTGAGAATCTTGAGTTCAATATTCAGAACACACAAAAAGGTCGAATGCAGTGGCTCCATCTGTAAACTCTACATCCCTGCAGGGAGACAGGAGGTGGAGACAGGACAATCTGCTGGAAGCTTGTGGGCCAGCTAGCTGCAGTACACGGTGTGGTAGAAACAAAAAAGATCCTGCCTCAACAAGGTTGAAAGAGAGAGAAGACACCCAAGTTGTCCTCTGACCTCCATATACACTCTATGGCACTCTCACCTCTAAGTAATAATAAAATAAAATAAAATTTTTTTGAGACAGGGTCTCCCTGTAGGCCCAGCTGACCTGGAACTGGCTATGTAGGCCAGGCTAGCCTCAGTCTCACAGAGATCCGCCTACCTCTGCCTCCTGAGTGCTGGGGTTAAAGGTGAGCACCACCATGCTTGGCTTAAAATACATTTTTAAAAACCCTTCCCTCCTTACTGAACAGTTACATTGCTCCTACTTGGGTTTTACTTTCTAATATGCAAATCTTTATGGATTTAATATTTAAAGATTTACAACTTGAGATAGTTTCTCAGAATAAATTTTATAGATATGTAATTACTGAGTCAAGAGCCCTGTGTACTTTTTAAGATTCTGTATATTATGAACTGTAAATTTTATTTGATTTTCTAAAATGTTGTGTTCAGTCCTTTGAAGTCATGTAAAAACATTGCTAACTAAACTTTGGAGGACTTTTTTGGTCATTGTTTCTAACAGTTTCACTTGTGGTTCTTAGCCTTCCACTTAAAAGGGAAATTCAAGGAGGGAAAAGGTACTTGAGTACTTCCCAACTGATGAAAGGATAGAAGAAGGGTTTTTTGTTGTTGTTTTCAGCATCCTTTGTGGAAAATTACAGAAATGGATAGAGGAAATTCCAGGAAAGAAATGTATTACCTCCCTGGGTGCAGCACTGGGAACAAACAACAATAGAAACAATGGAAATATTAACCCAAATATTTTAGTATCAACCATTCCTTTAAAAATATTAAAGTAGGGGCTGGAGAGATGGCTCAGCAGTTAAGGGCCCTGATTGCTCTTCCAGAGAATCGGGGTTCAGGTCCCAGCACCCACACAGTGGCTAACAACCATCTGGAACTCCAGTTCCAGGGGAATCCAACACCATCTTCTGGCCTCTGTGGGCATTGCACAACATGAGTGCACTTACATACATGCAAGCAAAAGGCACATATACATAAAATAAAAATAAATGTATCAAAAAATATATATTATAGTACAGCCAGGCATGATGGCTCATTACTGCAATCCCAACATTTTGGAGGCTGAGACAGGAGAATTGCCATGAGTCTGAGGCTAGCTTGAGCTAAACAGTGAGTGTAGGTCAGCCTGGGCTACAGAGTGAGGCTCTGTTTCAAAAAAAAAAAAAAAAGAAAAAAAGAAGAGAATAAATTATCATACATATTTAAGGAGTACAACAATGTTTTGATCTATAAGGTCATAATGAAATAGTAGATAATTAACTTGTGAGGTATTTTGACTCCACATTGTTTTTATGAAGCCTGAAAAATGTGAACAAATTTTACCTAGGGAAAGACTTCAGTTGGCTCTTTTTTTAGTGTGTGTGTGTGTGTGTGTGTGTGTGTGTGCGTGCGCACGCACCACATGTGTGCAGGTACCCCTGTGTGTGTGTGTGTGTGTGTGTGTGTGTGTGTGTGTGCGCACGCACCACATGTGTGCAGGTACCTGTGGAGGTCAGAGGCATCATGTCACCTGGAGCTAGAGTTACAGGTGGTTCTGAGCCACCCGACATGTGTGCTGAGAACCAAACTCAGTTCCTCTGCAAGAGCAGCAAGCACTCTTAATCACTGAACCATCTCTATTCCTCTGAGTTGGCCCTTGGGGACCCGAGTTATCCCTAAGACTTATATAAAAAGCCAAACTCTTGCCAGGTCTGGTGGCACAGGCCTTTAATCTCAGCACTTGGGAGGCAGAGACAGGCAGATCTCTGTGAGTTCAAGGCCAGCCTGGTCTACATAGTGAGTTCCAGGACAGCTGGGGCTACAGGGAGACCCTGTCTCAAAAAGACCAAAAAAAAAAAAGAAGAAGAAGCCAAACTCTTGCAATCCCAGTGCTGGGGAGGCAGAGACAGCTTAGTTCTCTCCTGCCACCATGTGGGTCCCAGGGCTTGAATTTAGGTGCCAAGTTTGACGCAAGCACCTTTACCTGCTGAGCCATCTTGCCAACCCTGCATCTTTAATTACTTACTAGACATAGAGTCCCAGGAAGTTGCCTTCCTGTGATCTGAAGAGGAGATGATGACACACAAACTGTTTGCCAACCTTTATCCAGAATTTAAATGGACTAATTACATGTGTCTCAAAAGAATAAGACTTTGGGGGATGGAGAGATGGTTCAGCAGTTAAGAACACTGGTTGTTCTTGCAGAAGACCCGGGTTTGAATCCCAGCACCCACATGGCAGCTAACAACTGTCTGTAACTCCAGTTCCAGGGGATCCAATGGCCTCTTCTGTCCTCCGCAGGCATTGCACAACATGGGTGCACTTACTTATATGCAGGCAGTACACACATACACATAAAATAAAAATAATAAATAAAATACTTAAAAAATAAAAATAATAAAGGGCAGGAGAGATGGCTCAGCAGTTAATAACACTGGCTGTTCTTGTGGAAGATCTGGGTTAGAATCCCAGAATCCACATGGCAGCTAACTGTCCATAACTCCAGTTCCAGAGGATCTGACAGCCTCTTCTCAACTCCGTGGGCATTGCATGACATGGGTGCACTTACTTACATACAGGCATAACACTCATACACATAAAATTAAAATAATAAATAAAATATTTTAAAAAAAAGAATAAGACTTTGATCAACATTCCCTAGACCCTTGGACCACCATAGAACAAAGGCTGAGAAGACAGCATGAGCTCATCTTAAAAACATATTGGCAGTTGGCAAAGCCCCAGAGTCAATAGTAAGAGTTGAGATAGTTGTCTTTTCCTGAGCACACCCGGGTCAGACATTCCCTTCTAGACTCTCACTCAGTCTCAGTTTTGAAATGTTGAAGGATAAAACATGAGATCTGGAGACTTCGCCAAAATCTTAGATATTTTGGAAAATACTGATGAAACTTCTGATAAAACTAATGTTTTATTATGAGCTGTGTTATGACACAGAAGTCCAGACACAAGTCTTTGGTTTCATATTTTGCACCCCCGGCTCCCCCCCGCCCTCCGCCACCCACCTTTGTGGTGCTGTGGATCAAACACAAGGTCTTGAGCATGCTAGGCAAGCACTGTTCTGCTGAGCCACTTCCCAAGACCCTCCCTGGGAGTGACTAGGGATTCTAGGCAGGTGCTCTACCACGGAGCCATACTTCAGCCCTCTTTTACTATTTCTTTTGAGACAGGGTCTCACTAAGTTGCTCAAGCTGTCATTGAACTATCTCTGTAGCCCACACTATCCTTGAACTTGCAATTCTCTTACCTCAGCTTCCTGAGTTGCTAAGATCCACACATGACTCCACACTCTTTTCATTTGTACTATATTATACAGGTAACATTTTTATGAAAAGTTATTTGGGGTCAGGAGCACTTAACATTAAACCTGCTTTCCTCCTGCTCCTGTGAGCACCCATTCCTTTTGTTTTCGAGAAACATCTATCTCGGTGGGCAGCAGCATGGAAAACCTGTCTCCCACTTGCATTTTGGAACCATTCGGTGTCACAGTGCAGACATTTGTTTATGAACACAATATTGTAAAATATCCGTACTTTTGGTTGGGATCCAGTTCATCTGTTACAATTTAGTGTTGCGCTAAGCTTTCTTTTCCATCTCTAGGACCCTACAATGACTTCATGCCTTGGCAAAGCTTTGCAGTTTCAACATCCGCAGACAGCTCCAGACTCTTTTTACTCACCCCACCATGCTAGGCCATCACCAGCAGTTTAGGGGCAATGAAAAAACATCCAAACTGGCAAACTTCAGAAAAGCAAGCTTTTTATGTTTTCATTCCTCTAGATATATTTTATCTCCTTATGACAAAAGGCCAACCTGTTCCTCTGTTAAATATGTAGTGGAATTATTTTAGCTTCTGAAATTTTCGATTCGGAGCAAGAATTTATATTGAAGAAAATGAGGACAAATCCTATCAGTTCTGCGGAGCCCAGTCCTCACTCCTTGCCTTTATAGGTGCCTTCTACGTGTGAGGTCAAACTTACAGCACCTCATCCCCACAGTCAGCCTAGCTCGGAAGAGCTCTTTTCCAGCTGGAGAGATGACTCAGTGGGTATCACTGCTTTCTGAACAAGCATAAGGAACTGTGTTCAAATCTCTAGCACCCATGTAAAAAAGCCAGGTGTGGCTGTGTGCATGCCTGTAACCCCCATGCTGTGTTAGGTGGAGACAAGAGGATCACTGGGGCTTGCTAGCCGCTAGCCTAGCTCCAGGTTCAGTGAGACACCCTGCCTCAAGGGAGTAAGGTGGAAGATGACACAGCAGAGCAGAGCAGTTGATGTCCTCCTCTGACCTCAGTGCCCATGCTTATGGGCATGTATACACACACACACACACACACACACACACACACACACGGATACACACAGGAAGGGGTTCTTTTCTACAGAGACTGAGTAACCCCAAGACAAAAAAAAGACCCATGGATCCCAGCATTCACAGGTCCTCCTAGGGACAAAGCCAATTCAAGTCTCAGTACCTAGTGGTGAAGCACTCTAGCCACTGACCTTCCTTGATTTCCAATTATCATATGTAATTAATTTGCAATAGGGTCTCACTATGTACAGCCCAAGGAGACCTGGGATTCAATATGTAGTCCAAGCCAGCCTCAAATTCGTGATCCTCCTGCATGCACCTCCCCAGTGCTGGGATTATAAGTGTGTCACTACCTGGCTGTCCAATTAGCTTGTTATCTTTTTTTGTACACACACACACACACACACACACACACACACACAGACACACACACACAGTGAGCAAGCTGTAAGATGTTTGAGAAAGTCCTTAAATGTGAATGAAAGAGGGCTGGGGAAGCGATTCAGTTGGTAGAGTGCCTACGTAGCACCTATGAAGCCCAAGGTTCCATTTCTAGCACTGTATAAACTGGATGTGGAGGAGAATCAGTTCAAAGTCATCCTTAGCTACATTGAGAGTTCAAGGCCAGCATGGGCAACATGAGCCCCTATCTCAAAAAATAAAAATCTGAAAAAGAAAAAAAATTAAACAGCCAGAGAGATGGCTCAGTGCGGAAAAACACTTGCCAAGCAAGCCTCATTACTGGAGTTGAATCCCTGGATACCATTTAAAGGTAGAAGGAGAGAACTGATTCCACTAAGTTGTCCTCTGACTTCCACACATGCTCCAGGGTTACACATACCCACACACATATCATGTACTCACACAAAAATTAAACAAAAATGTAAAAAGAAAATGTAGCTCAGTGGTAGATCCCCTTCCTAGAATCCCCCAGTTAGGGGCTAGGGGCATGGCTCAGTGGTAGAGCACTTGCATAGCACATACAAGGTCCCAGGGTTCTATAGCACTGCACAAACCCCATGAGGTATCAAACACCAGTAATACCAGCATTTGGGAATTAGAGATATGAGGATCATAAGTTCAAAAGTGATCCTTTGCCTATATAGCCAGTTCATGAGCCTTTGTCTCAAAGAAAATACAAAACAGGTCAATGAAATGGCTTAATAAAAGTGCTTGCTACCAAGCCTGGTGATCTGAGTTCATTCCATAGGACCCAGGAGGTAGAAGAAGAGAAGATGCTTCTGCAAGTTTTCCTCTGACCTCCACAGGGCACTGTATGGCATGTGTGCACCCACCCACACACCCACCACACACACCCACACACACACACACACACACACACACACACACAAAATAATAAATAAATGTAAAATAAATAAATTATTTTTAAAACCAAAATTAATCTTACACAGAAACCTGGAAAAATTCAATGTTATGCCCCAAAACAGAGTATTCCAAAATTTACCAAAGTCCCAGGAACTTGAATTGTAGCCTGGGATAATATTACTGTTCATCACTGTCTACTTATTTTCTATTTAAGGAGCTTTATCTTCCTAGCAGAGGGGGCTGGTTTAATAGAGTGTCTGGGGAAATGTCTGGTGCATGTATTGACTGAATGTATGATGATAAATGTGGTCAACTTACCTCCTAATCTTCCTGCAGGTCAGCCTCACTGAGGGCAAATGAAATCATTTTTAATATAGCCATGAAGGTCTTTTTTTCTTTTCCTTGTGATGCTGGTACCATACAAGTGTCTAAATGACTTTCTCCCCTCCACAAAGAGTAAGAATTTGTAGGTTGGGGTTGGAGAGATACTGCTCTTGCTGAGGACCCCAGCTCAGTTCCCAGCACCCATGTCTGGTGGCTCATAACACCTGTAACTCTGTCTCCAGGGGATCAGACTTCCTCTTCTAGCCTCTAAGAACACCTGCACTCATGTTCACACACATTCACACACACAATCAAAAATAAAGAATTTATGGATTAGCACAAGGAGGGAAATAAGTCCATAGATGATACTTTCTGCCTGAATGTAAAGTTTTATTTCATGTAGAAACTATTTAGTTAAACCCCAATAATATATAAGGAAAAAAATAAAACAAGAAATATATGTACTATTTACATTGCACCAGAGAAGTTGGCTGTAACATGAGGAGAAAACAATGACATTTACTGAGTGCAAGAAGAAATTTCTTGGCTAGAGAGATAGCTTAATTGATAACGTGCTTGCCTTGCAAGTAGGAGACCCCAAGTTTGATTCCCAGAACCTATTAAAAAAAAGTTCAGGGGGGGGCGCTGGAGAGATGGCTCAGCGGTTAAGAACACTGTTCTTGCAGAAGACCTGGGTTCGAATCCCAACACCCACATGGCAGCTAACAACTGTAACTCCAGTTCCAGGGAATCTGACAGCCTCTTTTGTCCTCCATGGGCATTACATGACACAGATGCACTCGCCTACATGTAGCCAATACATGCATACACATAAAATAAAAATAATAAATAAAATTTTTTTTTAAAAAGTTGGGCATAGCCACTTATACTTGGAATTTCAGTGCTGGGGAGGCTGAGACAGGCAGATCCCTGGGGGTTGCTGAACAGCCAGACTAGTTCATTTGGCAAGTTCTAAGCCAGTGAAACATCTTGTCTCACAAAAACAATGGACTGGTTTAAATGATGGCTCAGTGAATAAAGACAGTTGCCTTCTAGCCTAACCTGGGTTTGATTCCTGAGACCCGCATGGTGGAAGGAGAGAACCAATTCCTGCAAGCTATCCTCTGATCTCCACAAGTACACAATGGCACTCAATACACCCACACACACACATATTCACATACACAGACACCTACACACATACAGAGACACACACACACACACACACACATACACACACACGCACACACACACTCACACAAAATAAAATTTTAAAAAACCAAAACAACAAAATAAACTCAAGCTGCCAGGTGTAGTGGCAGTACTTTAATCCCAGCACTCAGGAGGTGGAGGCTGTTAGATTGAAACCAGCCTGGTCTACATAGTGCTTTCAGGCCAGCTAGAGCTACAGGGAGACGCTGTCTCAAAAAATAAATTATTAATTAATTAAAAAAAAACAAAACAAGATGGACTGTACCTGAAGTTGACTTCTGGCCTTGTTATGCATGTGTAAACACATGCACGTACCCTGGCATACACTGGTAGGCATGCGTACACACACATACACACACCCTGAAAGAAAACGATTTCTTTTTTAAAAAATATTTTATTTAATGTGTATGAGTGTATTGCCTGCAAGTAAATGAGTGCACCTGTGTCGTGCAATGCCGCGGAGGTCAGAAGAGGGCTTCAGATTCCCCTGGAAATGGAGTTTAGGACAGGTCATAGCCGCCATGTGGTTGCTGGGAATCGAACCCAGGTCCTCTGCAAGAGCAGTTAGTGATCTTAACCGCTGAACCATCTCTCCAGTCCTAAGAAAACGATTTCTAAGGCATTCTGCATTAGTATGCAAACAGAAGGGAGCCTTAGGAAAAGAAAAAAAAATGAAGTTATTTAACAAAGCCAGTTAATTTTATTTTCATATTCCTTTTTCTCTTCCTCCCTCTCCCTCTCTGTTTTTCTGAGACAGAATCTCATGCGTCCCAGGCTGGCCTCCAACTCACTATGTCACTAAGGATGACCTTGAATTCCAGCTCTTCCTGCCTTCACCTCCTGAGCACTGAGATGACAGGTGCACCCCATCAGGAGAACATGGCATTCTTACAGTACCACCCCCTCTAGACAAATGCAATTCTGAAAAGGCTTTTACTTGATAATTTAACACGATGTGCACCTGTGTCACATCCAAGTGACTGACCATGCGCAGGCCATGACTCCACTCCAATAACAGTTTTGCTTGCTCTTATGGTACTTAGCCTGTAACATTGTGACTATCTTTCCTGCTGTGCTGGAGTCTCATTTTCACAGACTGGTACAGAGAAGTGGGTGATGCTCATGCAAAGGGCGTTTTTTCCATTGTTACCCACTGTTGCAAGAATTTTCTCGGGGGGGGGGGGACTAGGCAACATCTCATGCCCACCCCCCTCTTTCTAAGTTCCCAATGACAAACTAAAGTTTGATTCCACCAGTTTGCCCCAGGTAGTCGATGACTATATATAGGGCTTATTTACAGAGCATAAGAGAAGGGTGACTGACAGGAATGTGGGTGACCCCAAAGCAGCTGCATTGGAAAGTCTTCACCCTTGGAGGATGGCTTGCCCGTAACCAAATAAATGGGCTCCCTCTCAATTAACTCCATCCTGTATACACACAAGTACACCCAGACCCCAAGGCATGTGCAATTAAGGAAGAATTAAATATCCACGGCTGGAAGAAGTGGCTGGATGCTCAAGTAAGGGTCCTGTGACTCTCCTGCACCTCCTTCTATGAGGGATGTCAACAGTCAACAAGCCCAGCAGGGGTGATCTTTTGCAAGCAGACACAGCCAAAATCATAAAGATGATGGATGTGGCTTGGAGCTAGTTCTGTACAATTCCCAATTCCCAACCCCCTGAATTCTTATTTTATTTATTTATTTATTCATTTATTTATTTATTTATTTTGAGACAAGTTTTCTTTTTATCCCAAGCTGTCCTAGAACTCACTATGTAGACCAGGTTAGCCTCAATCTCACAGAGATTCACCTGCCTCTGCCTCTCTAATGCTGGAATTAAAGGTGTTTGCTACCACACTTAGCTATGCTTGTTATGCTGGCCTGGAACTAGCTATGTAGACCAGGTTGGTCTCCAACTCAGAGGGATACACCTGGCTCTGCCTCCCTAGTGCTGGGATTAAAGATATGTGCCATCAATACCAATCTTTTTTAAATATTTTATTTATTTATTATTTTTATTTTATGTGTATGCGTGTATTGCCTGCATGTAGGTAAGTGCACCCATGTCATGCAATGCCCACAGAGGACAGAAGAGACTTTTGGATCCCTTGAAACTGGAGTTACAGACAGTTGTTAGCTGCCATGTGAGTGCTAGGATTCAAACCCAGGTCTTCTGCAAGAACAGTCAGTGTTCTTAACCACTGAGCTATCTCTCCAGCCCTCATCAATACCAATCTTTAAAAAAAAATTTTTTTTAATTCTCTCTCTCCCTCTCTCTCTCTGTTGTGTGTGTGGGGTGGGGTGATGTGATGTGTGTGTGTGTGTGTGTGTGTGTGTGTGTGTGTGTGTAATGTCTTTGTGTGCCATGGTGTGGAGGTCAAAGAACATTTTTAGGGGTTGGTTCTTGCATTCCTCCTGGTATGAGGAAGGGTCTCTTCTTTACTGTTATATACACAATACCAGATGGCTGTGAGCTTCCAGGGTTTCTTCTGTCTCTACCTCCCATTTCGCCAGGATTACAAAATCCTGCCACTTCATCCTGCTTTTACATAGGCTCTGAAGATTTGAACTCGGGTCCTTACATTTGAGCATCACTTGCTTTACCTACTGAGCCGTACCCTCAGCCTGATTTTTGTTATTTTGAGGCATAGTCTTGCTGTGTACTGCAGGCTAGTCTGAAACTCCCTATTTAGCCCAAGTTGGCATTGAACTCCATCCTTATATGTTTCAGCCTCCTGTGTGCTAGAATTCAGGCATGCACTACCAGCACTACTGGCTGTCACAAGATGTTTGAGATTCGGTATACATTCAACCACAGTGCAAGAACTGAAATCTACTCCTAGGTATTGTTTTTCTTTAAGTCAGAAAGTGGGGTGGAGGGATAAGGGGTGGGGGTGATAGTTCAGTAAGTAAAATGTTGCTGTCTATTCATGAGGACTTGAATTAGATCTCCAACACCCGCCTAAAAAAGCCAAACCAGGCACCTGTAATTCTAGCATTGTGGAGGTGGAAACAAGAGGATTCCTGGGGTTCACTGGCCAGGCAGTCTAGGTGAATCAGTGAGTTCCATGTTCAGTGAAAAAAAAAAGTAAGGTAGAAGGGCTGGAGACATGGCTCAGTGGTTAAGAGCACTTGAACTCTTGCAAAGGATCTGGGTTCAATTCCTAGCACCCAAGTTGGGAGGGTCACAATCACCTGTAACTCCAGCTCTAGGGAATTCAACACTTCGGGCTTCTGTGGGCACCTGCATACAAGAGCACATACCCACACATACAGAGAGAGATGGGGGGGTGTTTAAAATAAAAATAAAATAAAAAACAGTAAGGCAAGGCATGATTGAAGAAGATACTCAACATGGACCTGTGACTACCACATCCTCATGTAAGTACATTCTGCCCTGACACACAGAAAAAAAATCAGCATGGAAATACTTAAAGAACGTTTGCATTTTAAGAGTGCTTGCAATGTTTGAATTTTTTTACTAGGGGTGTAACTTAGTGGTAAAGTTAACTCCCTAACATATGCCAAAGACCAGCCGTATTCAATGCCCAGCACTGGAAAAAAAATTAAACAGAGTGAAAAGGCTTTTAGGCCATGATTTAACTAATTTTCTGATAATTTGAAATTCCATTATATATAGTAAATTACATCTTGAAAACTGTAATTAAAAACATTTATTCACTTCTAAATGGAGGCTCAGTTGATATGGGTTAATCTGTATTTCTGTCCTGTTCTTTATATGGAAGACTGTCTGACTTCCTGCTTTGCTTTCTGTGCTAATTTCCCATCAGAGATTTGTCTTTAATTTCCAAAATCATATAGGCTTCAGGTTTTGCTCTGTTGTGTCATTTCTCAGAAGACTGGTGGAAGGAAAGAGAGGTGCCCAGCATGGTGGTACATACCTTTAATCCTAGCACTTAGGAGGCTGAGGCAGGTGGATCTCTTTGAGGCCAGCTGGGTCTGCATAGTGAGTTCTAGGCCAGTCAGGGCTATGTAGTGAGAACCTGTCTCAAAACACATGATAAATGGCCTGGAGAGATGGCTCAGCAGTTAAGAGCACTGGCTGCTTTTGCAGAGGACCTGGATTTGGTTCCCAGCACCCACATGGTGGCTAATGGCCATCTGTGACTTCAGTTCCTGGGGAATCCAAAGCCCTTTTCTGACCTCCACAGGCATTGCATGACATAGGTGCACTTACATACATGCAGACAATTCACTCATACACATT
>NW_008354022.1:1863018-1932521 GCF_000622305.1 Nannospalax galili | reverse complement strand
CTCCCGAGCGCGCGAGGCCTCCAGGCCCAACAGGAAAGCACCAGCATCACCCGCAGCTAGCCCGCCAGCTGGGCCGCGGGTACCATGCGCCTGCAGGGAAGCAACCCGAAGGGCGGAAGCATCTCGCGAGATCACGCCAGCTCAACCCAAGTACTGCGAGTTTAGAACTTAAAAAAAAAAAAAAAAAAAGGCAAAACAAAGCAACAAAAAAGCTCTAATTTTATTAGGCTGATATAGTTCAGGAAATTCCATGTTTAATGCTGTTGTTCAGTTAAATAGCTTCTAGGGAGGAAGTCTTAAAATGTTAACAAAAGGTGGGTGTGGTGGTGCAAAGCTGTCATCCCAACACTTGGGAAGTAGAGGCAGGAAGATTAGGAGTCCAAAGTCATCTTCAGGTATGAGCCAAGGAGAGCAACCTGGGCTACACCAGACTGGTCTCAAAAACAAAACAACAATGTCTTATGACATGGCTCAACAGGTAAAGGTAATTACAGCCAAACCTGATGACCTAAGTTTGTCCTTGAGACCCACATGGCAGGAGAGAACCCTCTCTCTCTCTCCTGAGATCAAAGGTCTGCACAACCACACCCAGCTACACATAAACTTTTTAAAAAAAGTTTTTTAAAGAGTTAACCTGGACTTTTTTTTTTTTTATTTTATGTGTATAAGTGTATTGCCTGCATGTATGTGAGTGCACCCATGTTGTGCAATGCTGCAGAGGTCAGAAAAGGGCTTTGGATTCCCCTGGAACTGGAGTTAAGGACGCTTTGTAGTCGTCATGTGGGTGCTGGGAATTGAACTCAGGTCCTCTGCAAGAGCAGTCAGTGCTCTTAATGGCTGAGCCATCTCTCTAGCCCCTATCCTGGACTTTTTAAAAAGGAAAAAATGACTAGAGAGATGGCTCAGTGGTTAAGAGCAGTGGCTGCTCTTCCAGAGGACCTGAGTTCAGTTTGAGCACCCATATAGAAGCTTACAACTGATTATAACTCCAGTTCCAGGGGATTCGATGCCTCCTTTTGGCCTCTGTGGGCGTTGCATACATGGGTGCACTTACATACATGCAGGTAAAACACTCATACACATAAAATAAAAATAAATAACTTTTTAAAAGGAAACAAAAATGTTGGTACATGTTCAGTACACAATATTTTCCCCCAGGACTGAAGATGTAGCTCAATTGGTCATGTGTTTGATGGCATGCACAAAGCCCTGGATTTTATCCCCAGCACCACATATGGTAGGCATAGTGGTACACACTTGTAATTCTAGCAGTGGGGAATTGGAGGCAGGAGGATCAGGAGTTCAAGGTCATCCATATCTATATAACAAGTTCAAGGCCAGTCTGGGCTACCTGAGACCTTGTCTCAAAAAAGAAGAAATAGGGGCTAAAGAGATGCTTAGAGGTTAAGAGCACTGGCTGCTCTTGTAGAGGACCTGGGTCTGATTACCAGTATCCACATGGGGGCTAACAACTGTCTGTAACTCCAGTTTCAGTGGATCTGACACCCTCTGGTCTCTGCAAGCATTGCATACACATGAAATATATACATGCAGGCAAAACACTCATATACATAAAATAAAAATAATAAAAAGAATTTTAAAGATATATGTCTATATGTATATTTTATCAGAGGTTGATGGGCTCTGAGGATAGAATCCTCATGGATACTGATGGCCAAATACACACCCTGAAACCAGTCTACACAGCAAAGTTTTGCTGTGCTAAGCCTGCCTTCCTCTGCTCTATGTATTCATAGACCTTTGCATTTTCTTTTAGGCCTACAGCTAAGCATGCTGCTTTATTGTATGTAATTAAAAGCAGAAATTCTTTTCCTCCTAAGAAATGCCAGGCTTTGGTTTAATAGGTCCTCCCTGCCCCGAGCTTCTTATTTTGCAACATTTCAAACCTTCAGAAAAGTTGCAGGTCTAGTACAATGAAAAGCTTCACACTCTTGTCTTAGATTTACCATCTGCTAACATTCCGCTACACAGATTCCTGTCCATTTGTCTTTCCTTCCCTTGAAGCACTTGGGAAGATATGGCAGGTATCCTGACACTTCATCCCTAAGGACTGCAGCATATCTCTTCTAAGAAGGACATACATCTGTATAATAATACAATTACTTGGGATATTTAACACTGATTTAATACTACTATTTAAGGGGCTGGAGAGATGGCTCAGTGGTTAAGAACACTGACTGTTCTTGCAGAAGACCCGGGTTCAAATCCCAGCACCCCCATGACAGCTAACAACTGTCCGTAACTCCAGTCCCAGGGGATCCAACAGCCTCTTTTTGACCTCCGTGGGCATTGCATGACACGGGTGGACTTACCTACATGCAGGCAATACATGCATACACATAAAATAAAATTTTTTTAAAATGCTATTATTTAAAAAGTTAACTCCATGAGGCTGGAGAGGTAGCTCAGTGGTTAAAAACACTTGCTGCTCTTCCAGAGGACCCAAGTTTTCAGGTCCCAGCACCCATATCAGGTGGTTCACAACCTCCTATAGCTTCAGCTCCAGGGGATCCAATGTCCTCTTCTGGCCTCCATCAGTACTGCACTCACATGCACAGACTCACACACATAAAAATAATTTTAAAAAGCAAAAACTATATATAATATACTCTATATTCAAATTTCAACTTGTTACAATGACCCAAATAAAGTCCTGGATGGATTTATTTTTATTGGAAGATTTGATCAAACATTATCTATTGCACTATTTCTTTTTTTAATTTTTAACTTTTTTTTTTTTTTTCGTCTTTTTGAGACAGGGTCTCCTTGTGGCCCCAGCTGTCCTGGAACTCACTATGTAGACCAGGCTGGCCTCGAGCTCACAAAGATCTGCCTGCCTCTGCCTCCCAAGTGCTGGGATTAAAGGCGTGCGCCACCACACCCAGCTTAATTTTTAACTTATTTATTTATTTTGTGTGTATTGTGGATGAGGACAACTTGTGAGAGTCGTTTCTCTCTTTTTACTATGAGAGTTCCAGAGATTGAATTTAGGTCAGCCGTCTTGATGGCAAGTGCCTTTACCTACTAAGCTATCTCACTGTCCAAGTTTTCTTATTTATATATGTGGTGGGGTTTTTTTGTTGGTTTTTTTTTTTTTTTTTTTTTTTTTTTTTTTTTTTTTTTTTGTTTGTTTGTTTGTTTGCAGGATCTCCCAGTAGCCCCAGCTGGTCTAGACTAATTATATAGACCAGACTGGCCTCAAACTCACAGAGATCCATCTGCCTCTGCTTCCCAGGTGCTAGGATTAGAGGGGTGTGCCATTACTCCTGACTTCTTAAACATATTTTTATTAATTTGAGATTTCATACAATGTATTTTGATCATATTCAGACCTCATCCCTCCTCTCCACCTGCACCTTTCTAACCATCCCCCTGACTTCATGTCCTCTATTATTATTTTTTAATTTTAAGCACAGATTAGACTTGATAGGCCTTTTTAAAGGGAAATAAAAGAGGCTTCATGGTTCTCATGCAAGCATTTTACTGACTGAACCCCTCACCATGGTTCCAAACACTACCCACTGAGTCATCTCCCTAGCCACAAGCATTTTGCTAACTGGGTCATCTCACCAAAAGTGGGGTCACAGAAGAGTGTGATCACATGTGGCTTTTACATGGTGCTGGGGATCCAAACTCAGGTTCTCACCCTTATTTCATACTTTATGGACTGATCCATCTTCCTAACTTCTGGAACTAAGTGTTTTAGTTTTTGTGTGTGTTTGTATATTTTGGCTGCATATAGGTATACCCATGTATGCAATGCCTGTGGAGGCCAGAGAGGGAGAGAATGTCAGATCCCCTGGAACAGGAATTACAGGCGATTGCTAGCCACCATGGGGGTGCTGGGAACCGAACCAGTGTCCTCTGCAAAAGAAGCCATTGCTCCTAACTGCTGAGCCATCCACAGCCCATAGGAACACGTGTCTTTTCTTTTGCTATCTTCGGGTTTTTCTAATTTATCAGATGATTCGAACCCAAAGCAGTGAGAACAATGTTTGACTATGATGTCAGTTTGAGGAAAAAGAGCCACAAATTGGAGAAGCACTTTACAAAAACAATGTCTGTTGTTGTTTCTAAGATAACTGTGTGATTATCAATTATGAAGAAAGAAAGAATTCTGGAGAGCTTTTTTTCCAGAAGTGCTGTGCCACTGAGATGTACCCACACAGGGGATGTTGGAAGAACAATCAACAAACTGTAGGATACTGTCAAGACAGAACTTTAATCAGCAATAGCACCAAAATGCAGCTAAGAACCCAGAATTGTCTCATGAATGAATAATGAAGCAGTTGTGTTTTATTAGCTTTATTTCAAAGTACATACAAGTTGAACAACCTTTTGAGCCCCCTTTTTTTGGAATAAAAACACGTTTTGCAATTTGCTGGAGCAATGGTCTCTTTTCTACGTTTCTTTGAGCTACAGTGGCTAATCTGATTTTGGTATTTCAGTAATTATGTCAATTAATGTGTGCTGAGAGTAATTTCATTTGTTGAAGTGGATATCAGGTGAATATACAATTAGTAGAAGAGTGTCTCTTTAAGCCCTCACATGCGATATTCTAAGAGTACAATACGGGAAATTTTAAACATAAATAATTGAGGTTAGTCACAAAACTGGTATCCAATTTCTTTCTTTATACAGGGTGAAGGAGTTGAGACAGGGTCTTGCTCCATAGCCCAGACTAGTTTGGAACTTACTAGGTAGCCCAGGCTGTCTTTCAATTTGAGATCCTCCTGCTTCAGCCTTCTAAGTCCTGGGATGGCAGGCATGTACCACCATACCAGGCTATAATTTATTTCTGTGTGCCACCATGCCTGAATCTACTGTCTCAAGCTCCCCAGGACTGAGATTGTAAGTGCACACCACCACACCTGGCTTTTTAATGTGGACTCTGAGGAAGAAACCCAGGTTTGTACAACTGCAGAGCATTCTTTACAGACTGAACTATCTCCCCAGCCCTTAACAATACATTTTAGAGCCGGATGTGGTGGCATATGCCTTTAATCCCAGCACTTGGGAGGCAGAGGCAGGCAGATCTCTTATCTGGTAAACAAAACAAAACAAAACATCCTCTTGCACCCTTTTTGAGACAGGGTGTCATGTAGTCCTAGGCTGGCCTGGAACTCTTGCTCCTATTTCCACCTCTGGGTGCTGGGGTTACAGGTGTGTGCCACTACGCCCAGCTGGAGCCCTCTTATCATTTGGTTTTGGATTTTCAAGACAAGGTCTCACTATGTAGCCCACACTGGCCTCATGATCCTACTTCAGCCTTGCCAGTGTTGGGATCATGTTAAACTGAGTCTGAGCTCTTTTAGGGTTCCCTTTAGGCACTGGGACTGAGCCTGAGTACCTGAGCCTGACCACTTGGGAGCCCAGTTCCTGGGACCTACATAGTGAAAGGAGAGAACTGACTTCTGCAAGGGTCTTCTGACCTTCACATATGTGCTGTGTGTGCTGTGAACACACACACACACACACACACACACACACACACGTTTCTATAAATAGGTTCTTGCATCTAGTTTTGGAATACAATTTATTATTGATATAAATTTTATTTCATTCATTTATTTTTGGCATGTACACATGTGTTTGCATGGGCACATGGCAGAGCATATTTGTGGAAGTCAGAAGACAACTTGTGGGAGTTCTCTCCTTCTACCATGTGTGTCCTAGGGAACAAACTCAGCTCCTCAGGTTTGGCAGCAAGCACCCTTACCGGATGCACCATCTCACTTGTTAGTGGAATGTATTATTTTGTGGTACTGAGGTTCAAATCCAGGGCCCTGTGTATACTAAGCATGCACTCTACCACTGAGCTACATCCTGAGCCCCTACTCTAGGTATTATATATTTCTAAAGGGTAGACAGTTTCAATTAGGATGTTGTCTTATCTGAATCTGTTTTAGATCGATACTATTCCAGTAAAAATAAAATCATGGGGCCGGAGAGATGGCTCAGCAGTTAAAAGCACTTGCTGGTCTTGGAGAGGACTCCATTCAGTTCTTAGCACCCACATGGCAGCTTACAATAACTCCAGTTCCAGGGGATCTGGTGCCCTTTTCTAGCATCTTTGTAAGCATTGTGCACATGGGTGCACTAAGATATATTAGGCAAACCACTCATACACATAAAAACAAAAACCAAACAAAACACTGCCCTGAGGAGGGATAGAAATACTGGCTAGGTTTTTGTTGTTTGTTTTGTTTTGAATGTAAAGCTTATTGAACTTGCTGCAACCATCCCATTACACGAACATTTGGTCAGAGCAGGTATCTTTCCTCTACTTCCCAATGGCAGAATCTGAAGAATATGGGTCAATCCGTGTCATTCACCAGAAACCCCTGCAGAGATGATGAAAGTTTATCTTACAATATTATGGAAAGGGATATAATGCTTTACAAATTGAGCCATGCATCCTTTTCTGTTTTTTTTTTTTTAAGCATTAAAGCTGCAGTTTAAAAACAATTTCCAAATGTGGAAAAAATAAATAAAACAGCAGGTGATAATTAGGGCAAAGTTACAACAGTGTTATTGCTGATGGTCTGTCTTCCTGTCAGTTAAGACAAGATATCATTTCTCCCCAGAAAGAGCTATTATTAAAACAACTTAGGAGGGTGAAGGAAGGGAAGCTAAATGCATTGGTTTCTTTATTTCCTCATTTGGAGATGGCAGGGCGATGGGTCTATTCACCACCTCAGTTGTGTCTGGTTTCCTCGCAGACAGGCACACAAAGTAACTGAGAGTTACAAACGACTAAAACATAAACCTTAGCTGCCTTGAGTTAAAAAATCAATTCTCCTAATAAATTAAATTCAAATATTATATACTGGGATGTAACATCAAGAATGATGTGGTAATAATTGCCATGTTGGCAGAGCAAAGAGGATGGAGGAAATAAGAATTTTGTAATATTGAGCCGGGCGTGGTGGCGCACTCCTTTAATCCCAGCACTTGGGAGGCAGAGGCAAGTGGATCTTTGTGAGTTTGAGGCCAGCCTGGTCTACATGGTGAGTTCCAGGACAGCTGGGGCTACAGGGAGACCCTGTGTCAAAAAGACAAAAAAAAAAAATTTGTAATATAGAAAACATAGTACCAAACAGTTTTTAGTAGTGGAAGGTTCAGAGATCAGTAAAATGGTTGAGCTATAATAGTATTTGGAGGTGGGAGGAGGGCTGGAATGTGGCTCAGTTGCTAGAGTGCTTGCCTAGTATGCATGAAGTCCTGGGTTTCATTCCCAGAACTACATTAAAAAAAATTATTATTCTGGGCATGGTGGCAGAGGCAGGTAGATCTCTGTGAGTTCAAGGCCAACCTGGTCTACACAGTGAGCTCCAGGACAGCTGGGACTACAGAGAGACCCTGTCTCAAAAAGACCAAAAAAAGAAAAAAAAAAAAAATGGTGTTGTGGTACATGCATGTGACCCTGCACTCAGAAGGTAGAGGCAAGAGGATCAGAAATTCAAGGTCATCTTCAATATCAAGTTTGAGGCTAGCCTGCCCTGCCCTGATCCTGTCTCAAAACGAACAAAGAAAAAAAAATTTTTTTTTCATTGAAATTCAAGCTCCTTGGATTACAACTAGAGAAACATGTCATTCACAGATTTTTTTTTTTCCTATAAAATCATTCTTACCTTTCCTTGCCAGGGTCTTTCTATTCAAAATTCTTTCTACATACTCACCCAGGGTGGGGAAAGTGGGCTGGCATGGGTACATGCTAATGATATTGTGTTCATTTCTCCTCAAGCAGAGCCTGCTCATAAAATTGCCCTCTTACTTTTTGTTTTACATTCTGTACCGTCCTGTTACAGGTTTTTAGAGTGACTCAGACCAATTTTTCCTTACTATTAAATTATCAGGCCACTTTGGACAGGATGCTTACCAAAAAGGCTCAGTTGACTGTATGCAAAATACGCAATGTATAATGAAGCCTTTCTTAAAACTCATGAGAATTGGGCTGGGGAAATGGCTCAGGGGATAGAAGCACTTCCTGTGCAAACATGAGCACCTGAGTTTAAATCCCCAGCACCAAGCAAAAAGCCAGGTGAGCTCATGCTCATGCCCCTAGCTGTGGGTGGTGGAGACAGGAGGATCACTGGGGCTTGCTGGCTGCTAGCCTAGCTCCAGGTTCAGTGAGAGACCCTGTCTCAAGGGAATAAGGCAGAGAGTGATAGAGCAGGATATTTGATGTCCTCTTCTAGCCTTTCCACATATACAAGTGCTTACACACCAATACATATACATGTGCATAGCTACACACATGCACACACACAAACTCATTCACAAAAGTAAAATGAATTAAAATTTATAAGAATTAATTGAGATATTATTTTAATACCTTTGGAACAGTGCCCAGCATGTAGTAATTGCTTAGCTTATTATACAGAATTATTAATCATTCATTAGTGATCAAAACATGAGATGGAGCTTTAGTGACAAATAAGAGCAATAAAACCCATAAATAATTTTAATTCTCTGATGGAAGAACACAGTTGAACTCTGACCCCCAAAGCCATTACCAATTCCTGCGAGTACCTCGCTAGGATCCTGAAAAAAAAAAATCATTTAAACATTATCCCAAAAATGCGTTTGCAAATTACTCTTGCCAGAGGCAAGGTTCTTGGATACAGAGTATAACGATCCATTCTCTCTGCACCCCGCCCTCCACCAGACATTACTCTTTAAAGACATGACTGCCAAGGGCTACTATGAAAAGTCACTAATATGGTACCTTTTATTATATTTGCCAATTTCACACTTTTCCTCAACTTGTGAAAAGTGACTATATTTGCAATGTTACTTCCTGGGTTTGCTAGAATCTTGTCAGCTTCAATTACCAACTTGACACAGTCCAGAGTTATCTGAGGGAGTCTCACCTGGGGGATTTCCCAGATCAGACTGGTGTAGGGCAGGTCTGTGAGAGACTGTCTTGATGTTGATTGATGTGAGAGGGCTGCCTACTGTGGGCAGTACCATCCCTGGGCAGGTGCCTGGGCTGTAAAAGAAAGAAGATACTAGGCATGATAGGCCTTTACTTGAGAGATGGCAGGCAGATATTTGTGTGTTCCAGGCCAGCCTGGTTTACATAGTGAGTGCCAGTCAACCCAGGGCTACCTAGTGAAACGCTTGTCTTAAAAAAAGAAAAGCTAGCAGAGAGTGACCAGAAAGCAGTGTTCCTCCCGGGTTTCTGTGCCAGGTTCCTGCCCTGACTTCCCTCTGATGGATTGTGACTTGGAAGTCTAAGCCAAACAAACCCTTTCCTCCGCAAGTTGTTTTTGGTGTTTTATCTCAGAAACAGAAAGGAAACTAGAACATCCTAAAGATGAGCCCAGGTCCTTGCTTTCAATGACAAAGAACTTGGCTTGATCTTGTGAAACCAGCTTGATGACCTTAGTATGGGCTCCAGCCATTGCAAGAAGCTTATCCTAGAAATTGACACAGGGAGGGAGGGCTTGTTCAGCTAGCTAACTTCTCCAGGGGCACCAGAAATCCCTTTAGGTTTGGAGGGTGGCACAATATTCCTAATAAATTCAATCAGCTATCACTTATCCCTATTCTCAAGAAATCAAGAACAGGTCCTACTCCAAAAGAGATGCTATCTGAGAAGAACTTTTTGAACATTTAATTGAACTTCTTTGATTTACAAGAGGAGAAAAGTAGTCATTTGAAAGTCTTGCCTGAGGTTAAATGGTTTGTTCCTGGGGACAGCCATAAAGCTTGTCTTATTCACACTTGACTGGATCTCTCCTTTTGATTCTTCCTATTCCTTGCTTCCCACCATCCCTACCTACCACCAAATCTTTTATTAAGTGCAAACACTTTCTCTGGGGTACCACTGTGTTCTTTGAACTGAAAAGCCAGGTAAGCTTAATCATTGATGACTAATAATAATAGAAAAAGCATCCATCCATCTTTGAAACGTCAGTTTTTCTCTTTCACCTTCTCCCATCTACTTCCAGGAGTTCGAACGGCAAGTGCTTATTTGGATTTCAAACAGTAGAAATCGTGTGCGAGCATTGTAACATGGTCCCTGCTTGTTTGTAATTAATAATTGTCACTTGATTTACTTTTTCTTCACGCCCAAGTGTGGGCTGTTAGGGGTGAGGGGTGATGTGCCATGGTGTTTATATGCTTGGACAGAAATTGAAGGGACTAAGAGGCTGCTGAAGGAAGACTGTCGGTTCCTATAGATCAATTCCAGTGCCCCGAAAGGAAAAAAAAAAAAAAAAAAAACCGCACAGCTATTTTATCCAGAGAGGCTAGTCGCTTCGGTTAATCGATTCTAGGCTGCAGTCGGCTATTTAATACAACTTTTTACAAGCATCAGCTACATTGCGCTGGCAAGAGAAGAGCCACCCCCACTCCTGCCCTCCTGTAGCTAAATCATAAAGAAGCGGAGACAGCCAAGGGGACTGTAGTCCCCGCTCGGGTCCCCGCAACAGCTCCAGGGTCAAGTTCAATCTCCAAAGCCGCAAGCGCGTTCCCAAAGGGTCACCCCCTGGGAGACGAAGGGAGCGGGCCAGGAGTGGGGGTTAAGGGATACAGGGTCACTCGGTCACGCACAGTGCTACCACGCGGAGGAAGTTTCTAACTGTAGCCCGCTGGCTGCCCCAGTGCGCGGGGGTGCAGCACCGGCTCTCGCTTGTTGCAGCGGCTCTCTTAGCTGTCGCCCCCAGTTGCACCGTCGGTTCCCAAGGTGCACCGTCTTTGCACTGCATGCACTTCTTGCACACCCCCCGCGAAGGGAAAACACCGAGAGGTACTCAAGAGTAGCGCAGCCAGCAAGAAGTTCAGACGTGGAGGAGATAAAGAGACTCGAGGAGCAAGTGTCCCGCGATAAAAAGCCCGGGGCGTGCGCGCGCCTTCACAGCGCTTGGCGGGATGTCGGATCCACTTCCACGTTCTAGTGGTCAACTCCACGCGTGCCCGCAGCTGGCCCGACCCCCGACTCCCGCAGGAGTCCCCTCTCCACCCCCAAGTGCGCAGGCCCGGCCGCCCCAGCGCGCATGCCCTGGGCTCGCGGAGCGCCGGCCAGCCCCTCAGCCTTTTTGCTTTCTACACACTCTACAACCAGGGGAGGGGGCGGGTCACGTGATCCGGCGGCCCGAGGCGCGCGGGAGGAGGGACGGGAACGCGCACCGGAGACAGAGCGGGGAGGGGCTCGGGAGCGCGTAGGGGAAGGAGGCGCGCGGAAATGGGCTCGGGAGCGCGCAGCGAAGTGCGAGGGGAGGGGCACGGGAGCGCGCAGAGTGAGATGTGAGGGGAGGGGATCGGGAGCGCGGAGGGAGTGAGGTGAGAGGGGAGGCCCTCGGGAGCGCGCGGAGCAAAGCGTGAGGGGCGGGGCTCTCGGGAGCGCGCAAAGCGAGGCGCGAAGACGCCGGGCGCGCGCAGAGGTGGCCGCGGGGACGCGCCGTGGGGGAGGAGCCGCGCGGCGGGTGGAGGAGGAGGAGGCCGTGGCCCGGCTCCGGTGCGGTCCGCGCACACGCCGCGCACCCTCAGGCTCCGGGCTCCCGCAGCGGTAGCCGGGCGCGAGCGGAGTCTCTTCAGAGCGTCTCCTCAGCGGGCGGAGGCGGCACGACGGTGTCTCCCGCTGGAGACGGCTTTCTGCTCTGCTCCTCGACGAGCGGCTGGCCGGCCCACCCCTCCTTGAATTGTCGGGAGGAAGGGTGACCTCTTCTCCGGGACTGGAAACAACCGGGATTTCTGTGTGTCTGTGTGTGAGGAGGGGGCGGCGGCACGCGCCAGGCTTGGCAGTTCTCTTCTTTCATCTTCTCCTCCCCCCTCAAGCCCCCGGGAGCAAGTAGAAACCCCGGAACCGCTGCGTCCTTCTCGCCTGCCCGCGCACCCCAGCTTCCCCCGGGAGCGCTCGGCCATGCTCCCCTCTTTGGGGGATCTCGCCCCGTTCAGCTCGTGCCCAAGCCCTGGATACATTTCTTAAAAAAAAAAAAAAAGAAAAGAAAAAGAAAAAAGAAAAGAAAGAAACAGAAAACGGGAGCCCGGGAGTGAGTTTTTCTTCTAGACGAGAAAGACCGAGAGAGAGGAGTGTGGGGTGTTTCCTGCGCGAGGGGCGGGTGAAGTTCATTGCCACCCACCCGGTTCACCCTGACCTTCTCGGACCTCGGGTATCTTTTTCTTTTTGGGGGGGGGAATCTTTCGGAGAAGGCGATTTGGGTGCTAGGGCGAGAGCATGGCCGTGGGGAGGGCTTCCCCAGTCTCTTGATCAAAGCATTCCGCTATTCTGATTTATTGCCTGCTTGGTGAGTTATTTTTTTTTCTCTCTCTCTCTCACTGAAAAGCAGACCTGTGTATTCAGCCATTACTTTGCTCGGCGCTGTTCGCAGGCATCTCCGACCCTCGGTGCAGAGGGGAGCCCCACACTTGGCCCTCCCTCCTAGTCTCCCCGCCCCTTCCCCCCCCCTTTTTTCTCCCCCCTCCTTCCTTCTATTTTTTAAAAAATATTTTCCCTCGCGGTGCAGGAGCAGGAGGGAGGGCTCCGTGTCAATTTTTCCTCCCTCCCTTCTTCTTCTGGGGTGTGTGTGTGGCGCGGGAGGGTGAGCCGGGGAAAAAGATCCCCCGGCGTGGTTCAAAGAGCCATGGATGGCCCGACGCGGGGACATGGACTCCGCAAGAAACGGAGGTCGCGGTCGCAGCGAGACCGAGAGAGACGCTCCCGGGCCGGCTCCGGTGCTGCCCCCGGCCGGCCCCGAGCCCCCTCGCTGGCCTCCTCCTCGGGCTCCGACAAGGAAGACAATGGGAAGCCCCCATCCTCCGCCCCGTCCCGGCCCAGACCCCCGCGGAGAAAGCGCCGAGAGTCCAGCTCGGCCGAAGAGGACATCATTGATGGATTTGCCATGGCCAGCTTTGTTACTTTTGAAGCGCTGGAGGTAAGGGGGCCAATCCCCCTGTTTCTGCCCTCTCCCTTTTTATCCTTCCCCCTCTGGTTTCTCTTTATGCATAACCCCCTCCCCACATCAACACCCACTATTCGGGGCTGCACCCCGGTTCTCAGCCGCCCCCCGCCGCCGCCGCCGCCGCCGCGTTCGAAGCTGTCTGTCTGTCTCGGCTGAGGTCTTATTGTTGGGTGTGGGGTTTGGGGGAGAACTGGGGCCAGACGGGAATCGCAGAGCGGTGTGCCTGCCTGGTCGGATCTCCTCCTGGCTGCCTCCTTGTCCCCTTTGCCTCGTCTCCCTGTGCCCCCTCCATGCACAACCCCTCCCTTCACCTCCCTCCACAGCAGATGGGTGGAAAGAAAGGGGTTCGGGCATCACAACAATGCGCCCCCCTTCTCCACGGATGGCTCTGCCCCTATTCCTTTCCTCCTCCGTCTCCCTCTCCAATCATGGCTTCTTGGCTGCTGGAAGTCTCTTTGCTTGGGTTTGGGGCGCCTGTGGACGGTTCTCGGTGTGGTTTCTACAGAGCCATATGTTCCCGTGTGTGGTGTGTGTGTGTGTCTACTATATGCCTTTTCTGGATGTCCTGGGGACCAGAGGCTCTATAAGGTTTTGTGGCTTTTCTGCACCCCCCCCCCCCGTGAAGCTGGGGAAGGGGGCGTTTTCTCCTTGTTGGGAGAAAAGAGGGAGGAGGGGAGAAGAGAGAAAGAGGAAAGGATGGAATATCTGTATTTTGCATGAGGCCGGATTGCAGAAAGGGTTAATGATAATATCATCTATACACATACATTCGCACATGTGTGTGAGTATACATGAGTAATTTAGTTGAAGGACAGAAAAAGGGACACCAGGGCTGGCTGGTGGGAGGCAGGAACAAAATCCCAGCTCTAGGCTGAAGGGCTTGTCACCGATTGTCCCTTTCCTTCTGTTTGTGTGTCTTTTTTCTTTTCCCAAGTGATAGGTTCTCTCTCTCTCTCTCTCTCTCTCTCTCTCTCTCTCTCTCTGTCTTTCTTTATTCCTTAGGCACCTGCAGGCAGCCTTGATTTTTTTTTTTAAATGCACATTTTCCTGCTGGCTAAGAGGCTGCTGGGGTGTGTGTGAAGGGTTGTTGGATGGAGGTAGCTAGAGGGAGACAGTCCAGGGGTCACAGCAAACTATCTTTGCCTGGATGGATTTGATTTGGTGCTGGGATTGGTCATTGGCTTCTATGAATTTAACCGCTGTCTTTCCCTCCTCTACCTCCCTCTTCCCCACCCCCAACACACACAGCCACACACAGGAGGTTTTGAAATTCTGGAGGCTTGATCCAGCACAAAACCAAGATAGGAACTGGTTCATAGCCTGACATAGCATCTGATGTGGTGGTTTGAGGAAACTTTTCCTATTTATTTATTTATTTATTTAATTTTTGCTCTCATTTATGGTATTGTCTCAGATGTGTGAATGCAAGCTTTGTTAATGAAAGCTTCAATTTCACATACACTAACTGTGCAGGTTTAATGTTACTGGTTGGACTTATGTGTTTGGGTGTCACGTTGGAGTTTATTTTATAAAGCAGTGTTCCTGTCAGAGTTGTTAATTTCTGTGAAGTGCTCTGGGCTAGTGATGGTGGTGGCCAATGGCCACTGGTTGGGGAGGAATGAAGGGGAGGGTGGTGGTACTGGTGGTGATCAGAGATTTTGATGTTAGTGATTGGGTTAATCACTGTTGTTTTCCTGGCTAAAATCAAGAGTGTTGAGTCTCAACCCCTGGGATGATGACAATTGTAGCTTTAACTTAACCAAGGTGGATGGGCACCACAACGACCCCTTTCTTGCTTTAAAATGGGGATGGAAGTGGCAGCATGTATCTGAGGAGAGAATGCTGCTTCGAATTTGGCACAGCGTGGCTGTCTGTGGTTGGTGTCGGAAAAGAACTTGTAAGAGCTGGTTACAAGTGGTTCTGCTCTCTGGGTGGTTGCTCTGCGCTGCTGCTGGGTCCCCAGACAGCAAGAGGGGCCTGGCCTTCTTGTGATCATTTCTGAAGGCCAAGTGGACATGCAAGTAACGAGTGCACTTGTTTTGCGGTTTTTAAGCAACCGTTTGACTTGGCTTTAGAGTGAAAATGTACCCATTCTAGTTTTATCTATTTATTTTTTGACTAACATTTTTAACTTTTTAAAGAAGAACAAGCTCTAAATATAGCATGAATGCTATTTCTTTCCTCACTATGACTGATTTTTCCAGCTACTTTTCTAGATTCAAAACCTAGGGTAATTTGTTTAGCCAAATACTATATTGCACCTTCATGTCAAAATGTCACAGATGTAAAGTTGGGTCCCTATAAAAGGTCTAACTTCTAAAAGCATTATTTGAAATTTTATATGAAGGTATGCAGAACATAAGCCCTGGTGCACTCAACATCCAGGTTCAGCTACCAACTCACATCTTGCTGTTTCTGTGCTTCATCAAGCACCCTCTCACTGCTCAGACCTGTTCCCATCTCAGCTCTAAATGCTCCTCTATAAATCTCTGAAGCATGAATAACTCAGAAAACTCCAGAAATGCCCACTGTATTTGCTCCTTGGTAAACTAACAGTTCCTTAATGCCAGTTTTCTGTCTAGTCACAGTTTCAGAGTCCCAGGTTTTGTAGAAAACCTGTTCTTAAGCCTTTCAGATTGAACAACATGCAATGGAAAATAAAAGACATCATGTTTATCTGTGTTTAGGGGGCAAAAGGTCGATATATTAGATGTCTGTGGTCATACTGTGTCCTGTGTTTGTAGTGTTCCACTACATTCAGTTTGGAAGATTAAGTGAATTATCACCCCAAAATGTGAGGGTTTATTAGGAAGCAGGCAATTAAACTATGATCTGGGATGGAAATGTGTGTTAGGAGCATGCTTGTAAATATTAGGAATTATTACAAGTACCAAGAGTTACCCTGAATACATACTTGTGTTTGGAAATGAAAATAATCTTTGCCACAAATCATCAAGGTTGTTCCTGGTATGATGTTGTGATAAGAAACTAGAAATATTGGCCACACAGTGAGACTTACAGCTTATGCCAGCTTAGAACCATTTCTGGCAGACCACGGGGTGACATAATTTAGTTTTTCATGGTCACATTGACCCCATGATTTTGTCCTTCGTAACAGCCTTTGGGCTTCCTTTAAAAAAAAAACTAATAATAATGAAATATTTTATATAAAGACTTAAAAGCCAGCTATGGTTTTGGACCAAAAGTAGTAAGCATAACCAGAGCCTGGGTTTTTATGCTTGCTGTTTATAATTGTTAGATTTTTTTTAAACTTAAGATGATGGAGGTTAGAGGGCACTTTGGCATTTCCCATATGTTAGAGGCAGTGCAACTGGCTGAGATAGTTGCATATTCTACAGGGACACTTGTGTTGAGTAATTGTGCCCTGAAGTTCAAGTATGTGATTACCAAGAGGCTCCTGATGGAAGATAAGAGGGAAGGTGAGGAGGCTAAAGTTGAGCGCCTGTTCTTCGTATTACACAGCTGAGAAGCAGAAATACCATTTAACAGTAGTCTTGTGTGTTTAGGTCCTCTTTGAATGTCAGGATAAAAGCAAATAGCCCTAAGTGTTGTGTCATTTGCTTTGTTTTATTTATTTGTGAGTCGGGGGCATCTTACAGTGTAGCCCAGGCTGGCCTTATACTAGATATATAGCCCAGGCTGCTCTCACACATTGTAAAATCCTCCTATTGAAGCCCACCATATTTGCTCCAGAGTGGTGGGATTACAGGTGTTTGCTATCATGTCCAACTTTCATGTCTAGTTTGTTTTTTTTAAACAACACCCCCCCACCATACTCCAATAACCAAACAAAGTGGCTTTTAGCAAACAAAGTATAAATGGGGAATGCTGGTACCCTGGTACTGTCAGCCTGCACTGATATGGCAGATAATGGTGCCTTCCGATTCTTTAGGTTTCTATTAGAAAGCTGTGAGCATTTGACTTTGCTAATGAGGAGCTCTCCTCCATCCTCTTTTGTAGCACTTTTGGGACAACTGACCAAGGGGAACAGATGAGGTTGGCAGAATTAGCAGACAAGAGGTCCCTTAGTGCTGCAGTGTTCTGAAAAGAAGGCAAGATTCGTTTCTGGCCTGTAGAGGATCCAGTGAATACTTTCCTGTGGCTTTCATTTCCTAGTTCTGTTTTGCTCCCCTCCCCTCCCCCTTACAGTCATCCTCAGGGGACTGTATGGAATGTAATATACTTATAACGTACCATGTTTAGTAGGCACTACTATTTTCCTTTGATGAGATTTCATGTACCTAGTTTCTAATGTTCCTTGTGTCACTCTGCAAATACTTACAGAGCACTTAGTATGTACAGGGCACTGGGAGTTCAAGAAGTCTTAAGTGTAACATTTTGAAGAAGGATGCGGTTTAGTTGATAAATTGAATCTAGCACCTATAAAATGCTTCTGAAACAAACACTTGAAATACCTGATATTAACTAAAGTAGTCTGTCAGAGGGAAGACAGTGAGAAAGGTAGAAGAGTTCAGAAGGTCTTTGTTTGCATGTGTATGTTTTGAGACATGGTCTCATGCACTCCAGGCTGGCCTCAGACTCAACTGGCTACAGTTGGGGATGACCTTGAACTTCAGATCACCCTGCTTCTATCTCCTAAGTGCTGGAATTACATGTGTGTCACCAACTTCTGTTTTGGCAGTGCTGGGGTTGGAACCCAGAGCTTTGTGATATGCTAGGTAATCACTCTGCCAACTGAGTACATTCCCAGTCCTTGACAAGTTCTCATGGAGAAAATGGGTTCTAGCACTAGGGTGTCGTGCTTGGTAGATAGGGTAGGAGTAGAGAGCAGGAGGGAGAACTTTCTAAGTGAATGTAGAAGGGGACAGAAAGAAGACCCCTGAGAAGATGCTATGTGATCAAGATGGGGCCAGGGACTCCCTGCTGGGAGTGAATTGATAGTAAGAAGGAGTTCTTAGGGGATCAGGAGACCCACTGTCCAGGCTTGGCCTTTCTCACTAATTGTGTGAGCTTGCTTGAGAAGTTCCCTTCTAAAAGCATCCTTTCCTCACTCCATTAATGGAGAGATGGAGACTAGTTTAGAGTGAACGTTCTCAGGCTAGAAGGGAGCATAGCTTTTTACAGTTACTCATAGCTTATGTTCCAGACTGAAGTAGAGCAATCTGCCCTCAAATAGATTTTAGAATGACTTGTTCTGCCAAGATTAAAAGTACTTATTATGTGAATGAGAAACTTGATTATTAGAGGAGATGTCGTGTATCTTATTTCCTAAATGTATTTGGTCACAGGGCACTTTGCTTCTATACTGGTGTGGGAAATTCTGGGTAGGTCTTAAAAAAGCAGTTCTAGATCTTGGAATCCGGTGACTGGTAATAGAAGAGGTAGAAAATCAGGCCTGCTGTCTGGAAGCAGTGGGGGTGTGAGATATTATTAGTCCACTCTTTTCCTGCTCTTCTTTTCTGCTTCATGTCAGCTATTTTGCTGAGTTTTGCCAACCCTACCAAGAGGAGAATATCGGTGATCTCATTAATAGTGCTTTTCAGTGTGACAGCTGCCTGGTTCTGACGCCACCAAGCTGCCCTCCAGCCAGTATGTTTTATCCTCCCTTGGTCCCTTCTTGTTCCATGTCTGCTGCTTTTTAGGAATCCAGAAAAGAAGGTTCGGATGAGAAGGGGTGTTGACATTGATGTTAAAACAAAGGTTTCCGATTAGCGGCCTCTCACTCCAAGCCTATGAAGCTGTAATTCAAAGAGAATCAGAGTGTCTCTAATGCTGTTACAGAGCCAGGGAAAGCCGTGGAACCATGTCTGGGTTGCTTCTTTCACTTTCTGTCTTGGGAAGTTTGGCTGTGGGATGGCTGAGTGAGAGGGGTCAAGTTCCAGCCTTTCAGCTCTGAAGAGTCTGCCTAACTCCAGGATCCAAGCACTTTTTGAGTGGTGGAAAAAAAGGAAGCGTGTGAATTGTGTGTGCTTGTGAACTCAAGCATTTAGCCATACTTACTGAACTCCTGTACTTCACTATGAGGCAGAGCTTCTGTGCAGGAGTCTTCATTTGAGATGAGGTGGAAGGCTGTGAAAGAATGATTCCCTGCTGCTCTGGTTAGCTGTGGAGATGCACCACTCTAGCTATTTTGGGGGGAGTAGATAGAATATAGTGAATCCGCAGGTTTACAGAGTAGATCATGAAGTTATTGATTGAACCTTTGATAGGTTTCTGAGAGTGGTGTTCCCCTAAATCTTTACTGGAGAAAGCTTAAAAAATGAAGCAGCTAGGCTGAGGATGTGACTTGCCTAGCTTGTGTAAAGCCTTGGGGTCGGTCCCCAGCACCACAGTAAAGAAACAAAGCCTTAGACTGAGAGAGTGTGAAACAAAAACAAATCCAGAGCAGTTTGTTGTGACAAAGAGATTCTGGGAGCCTTGTATACATGAGGGACTGGAGAGATGGTTCAGTGGTTAAGAGCACTGGCTGCTCTTGCAAAGGACCAGAATTTGGTTCTTAGCACTCACGTGGCAGTTAACAGTTGTCTGTAACTCAACTTCCATGGGCTCTGACGCCCTCTCCTGGCCCTTCTTGATGAAACCTGTGTGTGTGTACATGGGTGTGTGTGCATGCTAAGGGTGAAGTATTTTTTTCTTTGTTCTGACTAGTTGTATAGGAGTCATAATACACTCACCATAATTTCACTTTATCAAAGTCAAGCAGCCTCATCCCCCCCGCCCCCCGTACTCCAAGATTGGGATAAAACCCACTGTGCTCTAGATATGGGACGAACCACCTGGTGACATGACAACTTCTTAGCTGACAAGGATCTGAAAAATTCAGGTATCTCTAAAACCCAGTTGAACTGAGGAAGAAAACTGCTATAATTAATTTGGTGAAACCCAAGACAAGAGAGACTCAAGAACAATCTGGAAGGCATTGTTTGCCAGAGCAGAATTATTTCAAAATACAGTCATGGAAGTTGTTTTTGCCCCCTCTAGAAGGGTGGCATAGAATTTATGAGGGAGACCCTAAGTGTGTCTTCCTTCAGATCTGTGCTGGCCTTTCTGTGCTTCCTGGGTCCCAGCTGCAAGGTGGGGTTAGTTTCTTGCTTTCTGTGTCTTGGTACCAGTGAGTATCAATGCAGGTCACTAAGGATAGGTCCTCCTTTTGCTGGTAGTTAACTGTAGATGCTAAGGAGTGGATGTTATCATCTGACAGCTTTTGCTTGCTTAAAAAGGGGCTAGGCCACTGCAGGCTCCTTCATCTGCCCTGTTCCAGTCTTCCTTTCCATGCATTATAAGGCAGCCTGACTTTGAACTCATGTGAGATGCTCTTTTCTTTGAGAGTGTTTATTCTACACACTCATGTAAGTGACACTCGGTCAGGGTCCAGTTATATTACCCACTGCTACTCCATGCCTCCCTGCTTGCTGTTTTCCCTCCCTTACTGAAGTAGAGTGGTTAGAACTACAAATGCAGATAATGAAAAAGGATGGATTTAGGAAGCTGAAATGTGGAAACTATAAAATTCCTACATTTCATTGAGTGCCACCATCTGAGACACTCACTCCAGTATCAGCTTTGGGCCACAGATGTGCTTTCCACAATTTTCTGGACTGTTCTAGCTCATCTTTCTGATTTCTCAGTTCATATCTGAACTGTAGTTAGCATTTGTTCAAACAAATGTGTGCTAAGTCCGTAGGAATATTTACTCTTTGGGCTTGCTGCTGTACCTAATGGTAGCATATGCCATGGTACCCTTAGAAGCCTTGGAAAACCCAAGTGCAGTACATTTGGAGCCACAGAGGACAGGGAGAACACTCACAGTACGCGTAGATGATGACAGTGGAGGATGGGGGGCGGTTATGTGCTGTCAGAAGAGCTTCATGTTTAAAGTATTGTGTGCAGACTACAAACCAGCCACAGCCTGCCTCTCTCCCCCCCCCTTCCTTGTGTGGGTGAAATCTGATACTACCAAACCACAGGTACATTCTGAATCTGAAAATAAACCATTGCCAGGGTCAAGTTGTAGGGAAAAGTGAGAAATGTCATTTTCCTTGTTGTCCTTACACTTAGCATCGAAGCTCGGAGCAAACCTTATTTATTTATTTATTTTTAAATGTATTTGTAGTTTTCAATGGCGGTGATATTTTAGAACTTAAAGGAGTTAACAAGACCATTGTCCAGGACGCCAGCAATCCCTCAGTTGTTATACTGTGATCTCCCCCCCCCCTTTGTTCTTCCTCTTCCTCCTCCTTCCTTTTCTTTTTCTTTTACTTTGGGTGCTTTTGTTCATTTGACCCTGCTTGGTATAGGTTGCTAGTTAAGCATTATTTTGTAAACCTTTTTCCATAGTTGAAAATAAAAGGGAAATAAAAGAAAATGAGGATGTAAACATAATAGCTGGACATTAGATTGTTAACTTGTTCCTAGCTACATGATAGAAATTCCAGCGATTTCCATCTGTTTCTTCTGTAGTTGACAACAGTAATAAGGGTCTTGCACTGCACTTTTCTAAGAAGTGGTACAACACAGTTTAAGTGAAATTGGGCTTTCTGTGGGGCAAAAGAGAGAAACAAGTATTTGGTATTGTGTGTGTAAATTGCAGTATGCTCCTTCCTTTTTATGGTGCTCACTGCAATTACTTGAGAAAATCAGTTTTGAGATGAATGCTCAGAGCCAAATCTTTAGGAGAAATTATAAAACGAGGACCTTTGCATCCATTTTACTCTGGGGCTGATGGAGGGAGGACAGGCTTTCTGAGCCACCACCACATTCTTTGTGCAGACCTTGTCCCTAGTGGTGCAGTTCTGCCTCTCATTTTGCAAAGGAAAACAGCTCCGAGGGGCTAATTGACCTGCTGGGATCACACTGAGAGTTAGAGGCCCACTGTTACCCACTGAAACTAGGAGACTGTTTTCTGTTAATATTGGGGAGTGCAAGAACTGGGAACCTTCAAAGAAAGGTATACTGGGTTTTTGTTTCTTTTTGTTGCTGTTGTTGTTATTTGTTTAGACAGGATCTCACTGTGTAGCCCTGGCTGGCTGCAACTCACAGAGATCTGACTGCCTCTGCCTCCTGAGTGCTGGGATTAGAGGATTAAATGGCCATAGCTGGCCATTGATTTTTATTGTTGTTTTAAGACAGTCTCATGTAGACCAGGCTGTTTTTATAATTCCAAAGTAGCTGAGAATGACCTTGAACTTCTGATCTTCCTGCCTCCACCTCTGGCTCTAGTGCAAGGATTAGTGCACCACCAGCCTGGATTTCTTTCTGTGTTGTTCAGGGTAAAACCCAGGACCTTGTGCATGCTAGGTCAACTCTGTACCAACTGAGCTACATCCCATAGCCCAAAGAAAGTTTTTAAAAACAATAATACCACAAATTAAGAGCAATACCCATGATTGAGAAGAATTCCTATTTTTTCCTTAATAATGTTCTGATTGTTACTCATTGTCAAGAACCTTTAAAGTCATCCTTCCCCCATCCTACAGTTTCTCTGAGTAGCAGCATAGCGCCTTAAAATTCATTGTCTGAACAGAAGATTTTAACATGCAGCCTGATCTACATAGTAAGTTCAGACCAGCCAGTGTTACATAGTGAGACCCTTCCACCACCCACCCACCTACCCATGTAAAGATATTAATGTGTCCTACTTAGAATTTTGACTTTTGAGCAGAGACTAAGGTCTTTTCTTCAGACTATCAATCCAGGGAAACTAAAAGTAACTTTGCAAGTATTCCGACAGACTATATGCAGCAAGAGAACTTGGGGTGTGTTTGAATTGCAGACTCAACCAAACTTCTGAAAATTCAAAATAGGAGATTCACGTGACTAACTAGCTAAGGCATCTTGTCTATTTATTGCTGAACCAAACAATTTATAACAATTGTTTGTCACTCGTAGATATTTATAGCCATTCATGCAATAAAGTGTTCACAGGATTGCAGTAACACATAGAGATGGATGTAGTTAGAAGCAGGTTGACACCTTGAATTAAATGCAAACCTGAATCCAGTGTTCCCGTGTTTTGCACCTTACATACTTGCTGCAGGTGCCAGTCAGCCAGGTATGCAAATAAAAAGACATTGATGAATCTCCCTGGGTATGTATGTGGTTGCAGAGAGTCCAAATATTCTATTAATCTTTTACCAAGCATTGTTTAGATTTGAAGCAGCAATGGAATATATTAATTTGGCAGACCAAACAGCATAGGACCAAAAATGTAGGAAATAATAAGGGGAAGACATGATTGATAGGCTGTCCTATAAATAACACATGCAACTGACAAAGGGGCCGAGTAATATTTAGATCTGTGCTTAATGTCATTAATGGAGTTGTTAAACGAGGACATTTGAGTTTGAACTTCAGAGAGGACCTGCCTCCCATTTAAAATGCAGACCTATCTCTAGTTGTGCTCCTTGGACTGATCTGTTGACAAAAATCGGTGTAAATCGAATTTTTGTAAATTGATCAGATGTGTCAGGGGGAATCTTGCTGTGAAAAATATGAGTCCTTTTTTTTTTAACCAAGCATAGTACTTACTCCTAGTTTCCTTTCTGTTGCTGTGATGAAACCCTTGACCAGAGCACCTTAGTTTGCTTTCTCTGTTGCTGTGATAAACATCATGACCAAAAACAACTTGGGGAAGAGTTTACTTGACTTCCATATCACAGTTCATCATTTAGAGAAGCCAAGACAGGAACCTGGAAGCAGGAGCTGAAGCACAGACCATGGAGGAATGCTGCTTACTAGCTTGTTCCTCTGGTCTGTGCTCAGCCTGCTTTCCTATACAACCGAGGACCACCTGTCCAGGGGAAGTACCACCCACAGTGGGCTGGTCCCTCCCAGATCACTCAACAATCAAGAAAACACCCACCCCACAAACGTGACCACAGGTGGATTTGAGAGGAAATTCCCCAATTAAAGTTCCACCTTCCCAGATGTTTCTAGTTTGTGTCAAGTTGACAAAACCAGCCAGCACTGTGAGAAAAGGGTTTCCTGGCTTACGCTTCCAGGTCACAGTCCATCATTGGGGAAAAGGGCAGGATCTTGAGACAGCTGGTGATTCCACATCCAGAGTTAAGAGTGGGAGAAATGAATGTACCCACACTGCCTGGTCATAATGCTCAGCTAGCTTTCTCCTGTCTCATAGTTAGGACCCCTAGCCTAGGGAATGGTGCTGCCACCATTCAAGGTGAGTCTTCCCACCCTGACACATAAGATATGCTCTTACAGGCATGTCCACAGGTTAACCTGATCTAGCTAGTTCCTCATTTGAGACTCTCAGGTGATTCTAGGTTGTGGCTAGTTGACAATTGGAAAGTAACCACCTTTGGGCTAGAGACATGACTTGGGTTAAGAGCTCTTGCTGCTCTTGCAGGAGACCTGAGTTTGATTCCCAACACCCATGTTGGGTAGTTCACAACTACCTGTAACTCCAGATCCAGGGGATTTGACACATCTATCCTCTGTAGGCACCTATACTCATGTACACATACATACCCCCTCCCACATATGCATAATTAAAAATAATAAAAATAAATCTTCTTGAAACAAAAACCAAAAACTAATTGTCACATCATGTTTCCTAAATATGTCTTTCCCTTTATCACTTCTCTTCCTGCTCCCTGAATTCCTGGAAGGAAGTGACTGAGAGAGTTGCATTTTTCTGTTCAGGTTTCACCTGGAATAATTGGTGATGATTAGAAAATGCCCTCATCACTGATCATGGTAGTTAATATATGCCTTTAATTCTAGTACTTGGGAAACAGAGACATGCAGATCTCTGTGATTTTGAGGCCAGCCTGGTCTACATAGTGAGTTCTAGGCCTGCTAGGACTACATAGCATATATCCTGTCTCAAAATAAAATAAATAAAATAAAATAAAATAAAAGTCATCATTATTGAGAACTTAGAGCTTGGTTTTTAAGTATGCACTGAGGAGGTCTTGTGGCTCTGAATATGTAATGTGATTTCCATATCTGTTCCACTGGGGAGTTCAGGCATGTCGTAACTACTTCAGAGTCATCATTGTACAGAGACACCCTAGCTATAATTTTTCTATAAGACAGTTCAGTGTTAAAATTGTAAGGATGCCAAAAGGCAGGGTTGTATTGTTATCAGGAAAGGTGGAGACATCTGTTATATCTTGTTAACCAGGGGAGGAAAATGCTTTAATCAAAATATCTAATTATGTGCTCTCAGCTGAAGAAATATCCTTTGCTAAATTTTTGGAGTTGGTCTAAATGGAAGAAGAGCTGGCCTCTATAGGAACGATGATATAAATCTCTTATTTTATTTTTTAAAAACAACAACTTATCCTTAACTGGGGTAACACAAGGGTGCTTTTGTGTTATTGAATTGCTTCTACTCTGTGTGTTGAATAGACAGCTCTACCCTAGCTTGAGGTTCTTGTTTTTGTTCTCTCTCTTACCCCCATAGCACAGGGGCCCCCAGGGGGAGTTTTTATTTCCAGATGTGTACCTCAGAGGAGCCCTGGCAGCTGAGAGCTACCTGGGGGAGGGAGCAAATGATAATTGCAGGTGAGACAAGGGAATAATTCAGCCTGTATGCTGTGTGGGGAGGTGTGATTTCACACCGGAGTGTGAGTGTTGAAACTTGCTCGGTCAGACGGTAGTGCTGTTTAATTTAAAATGCTTCATTAGCCTAATACTGAAATGGATCAGATTGTTCCAGGTCACCTCAATTGAAGGAATAGAACTGTTTTTAAATACTGAAGTGTAATATGTTCGCATTTTTGAAAGCAGTTTTATATAATATCTGAAAATATTAAAAACTATCTCCCCACTCCTGTCTCCCTTGAGTATTTCAATTAGATATTTTTATATTTGTGTGTTTTTGTGACTGTGTGTGTGGTGGTCAGAGAAGGATATTGGGCGTCCTGCTCTGTCACTCTGTGTCATGTTCCTTTGAGACAGGGTCTGTCAAGTGAACCTGGAGCTAAGCTGGGGGTCAGCAAGCCCCAGGGATCCTCCTGTCTCTACCCTCCCACGGTGCTGGGGTAAAGGTGGTATCACCACCTCTGGCTTTATATGTAGGTGCTGGGAATTTGAACTCAGCTCCTCATGCTTGTGTAGCAAATGCTCTTCTCACTGAACCATCTTCCCAGCTCCCTTGGCCACTTAAAATTGTTTTGAAAGTACTGCTTTCTACTTTGTCATTCTAACTTCAAAAAGTAATCCATCTTTAATTAAAATATTATATTTATTTATTTATTGTTTGTGTGTATGCACATATGTATCTGTACCCATGATGATACCCCTGCAAGCATGTGAAGGTCAGAGGACAACTTTCAGGAGTCATTTCTCTTCTTCCACCAAGTGGGGCCAGGGATTGAACTCAGGTCATTAGGCTTGGCAACAAGCATCTTTACCAGTTGAGCCATCTCACCAGCCTCCAATCTTTTTATCTGTATTTCAAACAGCAGTTGATCAGACATTAATGCAAGTGCATTTCTGGTAGTCTGAAGGCTGGGACATGGTCAAGTCAGAGAGGTGTGCTTATATTATAGCTTTGGAAACCTGTATTTCTCCTTTGTGAAATGATGTTCCCCAGGGATTAAGAGCTTGACCTCTGAAGCAGTCTTTGAAGGGTTGACCATGACAGGAGAGGTTTTGTGTTTTCTTTGGGAGCCGGTGGGAAGTTCAAGTGCTATTAATTTTTTCCTCCCTCTGTTCTGTGTTCTGTAATGACTTACTGCGTGTCACTTAGGACTTATGAGTAGAACCTTGGAAAAAGGAGAGAGCCAGCATTTCCCCTTGTGTTTGGAAGGTTTTATTTCCCTACATTCTCTGCCCTTAGCCCCTGCACTCTTCCCACGCATATCCTTCAGGGGATGTTTGAAGCTCTCAGAATTGGTGCTTTCTCCACTTTCTCAGCAGTCCATGCATAGTAGGCATTCAGTCAATACTTATTTACTGTTGACCTATTTCTAAAAAAAAATCCATAAAAAGACATTTTTAGAAAAGGGAGCTGCTGTGCACGGGGTGCTTGCTCTGTGCCAGGCATTGCACCGTCAGTTTTACGTTCACATTGCCTTATAGAATAACCCTGTGAAAAAGGAAACATGTCTGCTTCACAGTTGGCCCAACTAAAGCTCAGAGAAATTGTCAGCTCACCCTGAGACTGTAACTGCGGCTGCTTATGACAGGCCTGAAAGCTCAGGCTCCTCACTTTTTCATACTCCCTTTTTAACATAAACTCATTTTGTTAGAGCCTCAAATGTGACTCTGGCACACCATGTTTGTTCCTTCTTGTTGAAGCTGGAAATTATCTTGGTTATAAAGGATTTTCTCTGTGCAATAATAGGATTTAGGGATGGGAAAGTACCATACCTTAACCTTTTAAGAAAAGTTTCTTGGGGGAATTTAAAACATGAGTATTATGTATGTATCGTATTTCCACCCTCCCAGTCCCCCTCCAACTCCTTTTATGGCCCTCTCAAGTTCATTTTTGATTATGTAACTACACACATACACACACACACACACACACACACACACACACACAAAATGCACTGAGTTCATTTAGCTCCACACCTAACTTTTTGGGAAGTCCTTCCTCTCCTTCCCCTTCTTTCCTCCCTCCTTCCTTCCTTCCCTCCCTCCCCTCCCTCCTTCCCTCCCTCCCTCCCTTCCTGCTAAAGATGATATCTGGAACCTTGTTCATGATAGGCAAATGATGTACTACTGAGCTATAACTCCATTCCCCATTTTCTTTCTAACAGCTGGAGTTTATGGGCTGGAGTTGTAGCTCAGATGGTAGAGTGCTTGGCTAGCATGCAGGAGACCCTAAGGTGGAGCCCCATAAATGGGTCTGCCTGTGCACTCTTGTAATCTCTGTACTCTGGAGGTGGAGGCAGGGAGATTGGAGTACAGTGTCATCCTGGGCCACATAGTAGTTCAAGAGCAGCCTGGGATACATGAGACTGTGCCAACCAAATCAAAACAACAAACCCAGACTTTTACAGTCACTACCCCTCTCCTAGTTTATCTACAGTCTGTTCAGTGCTGTTATCCTCATTGTTTTTTCTGTATTGAAATCTAGCCTTTTCTAAGATATGATTAGCAGGTAGATTTTAAGCCTTCTCAAAGGCAAGACTTCAGATTCTTGAGATGGTACTGTGTGACTATCATTTTACATGTTGCCAGTTTCCTAAAACTACCTCCTTTAACAGAAGTGTCCCATTGGAGGAGGGACTGGCTGCCTGTCCTAGGTTTTTGTGCATATAAGCTTGTATCTTACTAGAGATTCCTAAGTTATTTTGTTTTGCCTGCTTTGAAACTACTTTGAGAAGTGGCACTTCTCTTGGGAAGACACTCCACAATAAAAGAGACCTTATTACCCATGCTAGGTTTTATTTTATTTTATTTTTTAACTAATAGGCACTCTATTCTTCCCTGGTGAAAGACTATACTAAATAGCTCTTTGCTTTTCTTGGTATCTCTTTCTGGAAGGTACCCGGTGACAGACAGTCCATTATTTCCTTGTCATTGTTTCCTTTCATTATTCTAAGCACATTTGCAAATTGTTCTCTCTGGTTCTCCACTCCACCCTGTTGAGGTTTGTTTATGCTACAAAGAGTATGCTAATGACTGTGGCTGTTAGATTGATTCTTATGGAAATCCCATCGGCTTTCAAAGTAGTTTATAGAGAAGCCCCTTTCTCTGATCCCCCGGGCTAGAATGGGCTTCTATGTAGTTCACTTTCTAGGACTAAAGGGTTCCGACCTGACTGAGGACCATCAAGTTGGGGATGAATGTGTTATAATCACCCCCCACCTCATTATCATCTTGGAACCTGAATTTTCAAAGGGTTGTGTCCCGTCCCACCCGACTCCTGTGCCTTGCACACTTTCTCAATTGTGAGTGTAGGTGAGCTAGATGAGGCCCAAGCCAAGGATACTCTGCCTTTAATGGCACATGCCTTTAATCCTGGTACTCCCCTTTAATTCCCAGCAGATCTCTGTGAGATCAAGGCCTGGTCTACATAGTGAGTTCTAGGCCAGCTGGGACTACAGGGAGACCCTGTCTCAAAAAAAAAAAAATCTAGTATAATAGGAACCATACCTGTAGGCCCAGGGGTTTATGGGTAATAACTTTCAGTTTGGTTTTATGTATGTGCAGAATACAAGTTTTGTCTCACCTTGGTGGCCTCAGATTTGGGACTCTTAGGAACTGTGAATTCTTTTGTTTCACCTTGTGTCCATGTCCTCTCTGGGGATGTCTTCAATTAAGGAAACAGTGAAGAGGGACCACAGAGATTGATGTCAAGTCTGTCTCTGGGCAGTGGTGTTCTCTGGTTACAGAGGGACATTGGAGATTTCCACATCCATTGTCCATATTTCAACTGCACTCTTATTTCCTTCACTATGGCATACCTAGGATCAGGGACAGAAAAATATGTATACTCAGCCTGATTGAAAATTATGCTGTTGAAACAAGATCCATATGGCCATTGTAAAATGGTTACTACTGCATATAATTGCCTTCCTCACTATGTGCTTTGTCTCTACTTCCATCTTCTGAGAAGCATCCTGACAACAGTATTAGAAAACATATAACATGCAAAGACATTCAGTCCCCTTTAGTTTAAGGATTAGGTTATAGCATTAAAAGATGGTCACCATGCTTTGTATCCATGGCCCTTGCTTGGTTCAGCTTTATTGTTAGACTAGATAACAGATCTATGAAGATCCTGTTTACCTACTTGCTGACTATATTTCATAGTTTTGCTGTAATTGTGAGAAGGTTGGTTTGTTGTCCCTAAGTCCCATCATGTTACTTCAGCCTGTTGGCCTCTCAGTACTGTTTCTTCATCTGTTCAGGTCTTATGTAGAGTTATTTTTCTAGGAGACTCTCTCTACCTGTATTTTCCTGAAGGTGAGCACAAAGCAGGTCAACCTAGGGATAATTTCATTTGGGGGTCATTTAGATGAGAGATAGAGATAAATAGATAGATAGACAGACAGACAGATAGATAGATTTCATTTGGGAGTCATTTAGATGATGTATAGATAGATAGATAGATAGATAGATAGATAGATAGATAGATAGATGATAGATAGCATTTAGATGAGAGATAGATAGATAGATAGATAGATAGATAGATAGATAGATAGATAGAAAGAAAGCAATCAATCAATCAAGAGACCATGAGGTACCTGCCATTCGTTGGAATTTAAATTGTCCATTGTGTACTGTGCAGTTCTACCACATGTCTTCTTTCCTGTTAGGAGTGAGATTGTGTGTATGTGTGTATGTATATGTGAGAGAGCGAGACAGAGAGAGAGAGTGAGAGAGAGCACATAATGCACATGTAGACGTCAAAGGACAACCTCTTTGTCAATCTTCAACATTCTGTTTGAGACAGGGTCTCTGTTGTGTCTCTGCTATGCACACTAGCAAACCAGGCTGACTGGCCTGTGTGAGCTTCTGGGGTTCTCCTATCTCCATCTCCCAGTCATAGTGCTGGGATTACAGATGTGTGTAGTGTGTGTCCAGATCTTAAGAGGGTACTGGGGATCTGAACTCAGGTCTTCATATTTGTTTCATAAGCTCTTTTACCCACTAAGCCATCTCAGCAGTCTCCAAGGGAGAGATATTTACAGCTTGGAGGCTTAGTGTCAGATCCTAGAAAGATAGTGACCACATGATGGCAAATGGAAAGATCAAGGCTTACCAGTCTCCTGTGGGTGTCTTAGGGGTGCAGTGTTTCTTGGGTGGGGTGTGTTTTCCATCCCCTATTCTATAGCTCTTAATAAGTAGGAGGTGGAATAGTGGAATGGAGTCTTTCATCAAATCTAGTCTTTCTCTTTCTTGGGGTTGGAGAGATGGCTCAGGGCTAAGAGTACTGGCTGTTCTTCTGGAGGACCATAGTTCAATTCCCAGCACCCATATGGTAGCTCACAACTTTCTGTAACTCCAGCTCCAGGGGATCTGATGCCCTTTTCTGGCCTCTGTGTGCACTAAGCATGCATATGGTGCATCTACATTCTTGCAGACAAACACTCATACAAATAAAATAAAAAGAAATAAAAAAGAAATCTGGAATTTTTCTCTGGAGTCAGAGACTTGGAGGCTTTCCCAGTGGTTTGGAATGCCGAAGATCATCTTGGGCACTGCTTTGGGTACCTTGGGGGACAAGGAGCCAGCTGAGGAGCATTCCTCACATTTTCAACCAGAAGAACACCATATTCACCTGATTTATAAATCAGGGTGAGATTCTTAGGGACGAAGGAAGAAAGAATGTAGATTCTTTTGACTTTCACTGTAGCAGGCAAATATACCTCTAGGTACAAGAGGTGCTGTAGTCAGAGAAATAGATATCAATAAATAAGCAAGAATATAGTATGTTAGGATGTGGTGACTGTGCTACAAAGCTTGGTGAGGCGATGGTGTGATCCGATCTGTGTGTATTTGTTGTTTTACAGTCGGTGATTGAGGCAAGGTAGAAACCTGAAGGGAACAAGGGAGCAAGAAATATGAGTGGCTAGGGGAAGTGCATCCAAGGAGAGGGGATGGAAAGTGTGAGAGCTTTGAGGAAGGGATATCTTGGTATGTATAACTGTGGGAGGCCATGTGGCCAGAATGGAACACATGGAGAAGAGAGGAGTAGAGTTGGGCCAGGGTCCTCCAAGGCCTTTGACTTAAGCTCTAGTGATTCAAGAAATTTAATACTTGAAAGCAATTCATTTACCAACCAAAAAGTGCCTTTGAATTTCCTCAAAGTCACACAGTATCAAATAAAACCATATCTGAAACTCATATGCATGCTTCTGTGTGTGTGTGTGTGTGTGTGAGTGTGTGTGTGTGTGTAAATACATACACTTTAAAAATATGTTGTGGTATAGGGGATTGAATTTAGGGCTTTGCATATGCCAGACAAGTGAGTTATATCCCAGGCCTCCCTCTGGGATTCTAGGCTGGTGCTCTACCACTGAGCCATACCTATTTCCAGCCCCTTACTGGGGGAATCTAAGCAGGTGCTGTACCACTGAGCCATACTCCCAGCCCCTCACTGGTAGGTCCTAGGCAGGTGCTCCATCACTGAGCCACATCCCCAATGCTTCAATGGGGAATTCCAGGCAGATGTTCTATTGGGATGTGCTACAGCCCTGCAACATTCTTTTGTAGTAGTTTGTTTGTTTCTTTCTTTCTTTCTTTTTTTTTTTTTTTTTGAGAAAGGGCCCCCCTGTAGCCCTAGCTGTCCTGGAATTCACTATGTAGACCAGGCTAGTCTTGAACTCACAGAGATCTGCCTGCCTCTGCCGCCCAAGTGCTGGGACTACAGGCTGTAGTAGTTTCTTATTGCTGCCACTGGTTTAGGTTGTGGGGAGCCATGAGCATCCTTTGGACTTGAAGATTGTGTCATTTCCTGTTTATGAGTATAGTTCTTCAAGAACATACAGGATTTCGGTCTCCAGGCACCACAAGTTGGGGAGAGCTTTAGTTTCCTTGCCTGAATCTGTTACTATTTAGCTAACTTGAAAAAACAAACAACAACAACAACAAAAAACCAAGCTCAGGTTTAACCAGGGACTTCTTTGTGACAGCCTTATATCCACAACTTTATATGCATTATCACAGGTAAGCTTTGCAGCACCTCTGAGAGGGAGGTATCATTTTTACTCTTATTTCAGAGAGAAGAACTAGAGGTTCAGAGAAGCTCCCCATGGTCTGGTCATGTAGATTGAGAGTTGTAGAGGAAGGATTTGAGTCCAGGGCCTGCGCTGTCTCTGATGAAGAAAAAGGGGATAGAATTATGTTTAGATACAATTTCACTGAGAAGTGCTCCCCTCACCCACATTTTAAGATGGTTCTAGAGCTGAGCCCCGGTAATAATACTATCTTGACACAGCCCACTTCATGACTCCAAGTGTTTGGTTCTGTTTGGAGGATTTCAGTGTCAACCTGGCTCAGGTCTGCCCCCTTTGAGGATTTTTGGGGCTTACTCTGAAGCAGTTACCTTTGATTTCTCTGAACTGAGTTTGAGTAGAGCATTTTTCAGTACCTGGACTGTGGAAAGCGTTACAGAATACAGGTCAGCATTTTACTGTCAGCAGACCAAACGGAATTGGTCTTGCTTTTTTTTTTTTTTTTTTAACTCCCCAGTAAAAGCCCCAGACACCACCAGTGCCTGTAATTCACAGGAATGTAAATTATGTTTTCAGTATTGGTATTTTTCAGGACCAGTAAATTAAGGTATCTTTGTGTCTGTGTCTCTGTGTGTGTGTATATATGTATGGTTGTGTAGTGTTTTATTAATATGGAACCACACAGAGCATGGCACAATTAATAACTGTATACCTATCTTCATCCTTAACAAATCTTACTGTACTTCTCTTAAAATTGGTAGATTTTTTTTGAGCTGTGTACATGTGTTAGTAGCACAAGCCTTTAATCCCAGTACTTGAAAGGCAGAGGCAGGCAGATCTCTGTGAGATCGAGGCCAGCCTGGTCTATGTTGAGTTCCAGGCCAGGTGAGGCTACTGGAGACACTGTCTTAAAAGAAAAAAAGGTACATTTTTTGTGTGTTATATGTCATCTTAGGAGGAGCTGGGATGGGGAGAGAAGGAGGGAGTTCCTTAAAACTAGTTGCTCTTTGAATGTTCTGGGGAGCTTTAAAGAAGTCCTCATTTGGGTTTGGAGAGATGGCCTTATGGTTAAGAGCTTTTGCTGATCTTGCAGAGGCCCTGGATTCAATTTCCAGCACCCTCATGGTGGCTCACCACCATCCATTAACTCCAGTTCAGATAAGCCAACATACCCTTCTGGCTTCCACAGGTATTGCATGCAAGTGTTACACTTAACATGCATGCAGCCACTCATACACATAAATATAAATGAATACTTTAGGGCTATATAGCAAGAGCCTGTAAACAAACAAAACAATACAACCAAATCAAACCAAACCCCTTCCAAACAAACAAAATCTCAAGATGAAACCCATACTAACCAAGCACTAATACCCATGAAATCATGGGTTTCTAGGACTCTCTAGCACTAACAAAACTAAATTTACAGTTAAAAAAAAAAAAAAAGCCGGGCATGGTGGTGCACGTCTTTAGTCCCAGCACTTGGGAGGCAGAGGCAGGCAGATCTCTGTACATTCAAGGCTAGCCTGGTCTACTATCGAGTTCCAGGCCAGCTGGGGCTACAGGGAGACCCTGTTTCAAAAAGACCAAAAAAAAAAGTTCAAAAAAGTAGTCCCCATACCTATAGGAGGGTGGAGGGAGACCCAACCTCTATCATTAGAGCATTTTAAAGTTCCCTGAGTAGGAGTCCAGGGACTATCAGACACTCCTAAATTTTATCTTTTCTTTCTCCCACTGAAAATTTTTTATTAAATTTACTGGTGTGTGTATGTGTGTGTGTGTGTGTGTGTGTCTGCCACAGAATATATATGGAGGCCAAAGGATGATTTGGAGGAGTTGATTCTCTCCTACCATGTGCATCCCAGGGATTGAAGACAGGTAGTCAGGCTTGGTGGCAAGAGTCTGCCCATGGAGCAGACTCACACTGTTTAATATGGTTCCGTTTTCTACGATTCTAAGAGTGCAAGTCTTGTGAGTATATCTTTTATATCCTCCCTTTCCCTTTATAGTATGAAACCAGCTGGTCATATATACATCAGGCACTTAGGGGCCAGGTGTGAAGCACTAGAGAGGAAACTGAGAAATTCAGAAGTATTTGGGTGGGGGTGGGGTGGGGAGGTGAGGCTGTTGAAAGTGTTTGCCATAAAAGTTACAGACTTTGGAAACCAGTGGGGACCAAAGCCTAGAGTCACACATCTTCATAGGAAAGCTCTGAGTGTGGGCCTTGTTTTGCTGCACACCTCACCAGGAAGAGCTGTACTGAGATACACCACCAGAACAGCCCCTTCCCTTTGGGGTCTACTGTAGTCCTGACTGTTATAGGCTCTGGAGGTAAAACTGAAGTAAACAAAGCCTGTCCTTAAGCAGTGCCATTCTGAATGTGTGGGGTTGGTATTGTACATGTGCTGGTTTCCCGAAGTGCTTTAATAACATTGAACAAGGTAAGGGCATGGGGGGACCTAATCATCCTCCTTTAGGAAAGGTAGAAAACTGTTTTTGGCCTAATTTGGCTGACATTGTATTTCTTATTCTGAGAGTTTTGGTTACAAATGTTTTCAGTAAAGTCTTCTTTGAGAGAAGTTAGAGCTTTCGAGGAGTTTAGGAATTGGTTGAATTTTATGTTCTCAGCAACTTCATGCTGTGAGAATGTTAAACAGCCAAAGTTCAGGTTGGGGAGGAGGCTGAGGAGATAATGACACTTGATTCTCTCTGAAGTGGACTTTCCTAATTCACCTGTGTGCTTATAAATTTGAGGGAAAAGAGGATAGAAAGGGAACGTTTATTTGCAGTCTCTCCTCTGGGCAAGTCTGTAGGGCCTTGGAAAGGGTTACTTTACACCTGCTCCAGCCTTCTATAGCAGTCAGGGGAATGGGGTGCTGATAGGTACCTCTGCATCCCCCTCCAACAGAGGGAATCCTCAGAGGTGAGGATGGACTCACTACATCAATTGCATCCTGGGAAGAAAATGGTGTTTGAGGGGAAAAAAAATTAGTGAAACATTCTTAAAGTTTTTTGAAAAAGACAGCAGTTGATATACTTTCTGAAACTTTATACAAATTACTTTTTGTATGTGTATGTGTGTGTGTGTATGCATGTATATCAAGTGTGTGTTCATGCATGTGTTGTATATAGGCTAGAACCCAATCTCAGGGTTCCTGAAGACCATCTTGTTTTTTGGTCAATGTCTCTCATTTTTACCTAGACTTTATTGATTCAGCCAGACTGGCTAGCTTTTAAGTTCTGGAGATCCTCCTGTCTTCACCTTCCCAATGCTGAAACTACAAATACATACCACCATGCCTGGCTCTTTTGACAAAGGTCTGGGGATGGAACTCTGGTCCTCAAGCTTGCAAAGCAAGCACTTTACTGACTCAGCCATTTACTCAGGTTTGGACCTGGTTGTTGACTGAAGAGGAGAGCCAAACCCAGCTTGTATAGAACTCCTTATACCTGTGGGCTTTTCAAAAGGAAAATATAAAATAATTTTAAAAAAGAATATATTGTTTTAGCAGTGTCTTAGGTTCCTAAAGTAGATTTTGAGTTCTGGATATGATGAGAGGATCCTCCTGCAGGTGAATAAAGTCCAATACTTATGCTAACACTTGCATCAATAGGTTTGGGAATAAGGTCAGGGACTCTTGGGGCTCATGGACCTGAGGATCATATCAGAATTCCTGTTCAGAGATGCAGGAGCAGTTTCTACTGTGATCAGAAGGAACAGGACATAAAAGCACTTAGCTGTCTTTTCTCTTAGCTCTCAACCTGGCATAGATGCATCCATATTAGTAACAATCACCACCAATGATTGAGCACTTGACATGGACCAGGTATTGTCCTAATTACTAATATCAGTGCTTGTCAGCCTCACACTAGTCCTGCGAGGCAGGTGCTCTTAGGACCTACATTTAATAGGAAATGAGACAGGTTAGAGTTTGTGCCCAAGGTAAAAAGTATCCAGTGTGTCACTGGAGTCCATACATTTTGCCTCCTAAGCCTCTCTTGACATTTATACATGATGAACTTTAAATAATTGAGACCTTAAAAGGTTTGATTCTGATAAAAAAAAAAAAAAAAAAAAAAATAGGGCTTCGCCCCAATTCCCTTAATTCAAAGGTACTAATATGTTTTAGACAAGAAAGCAGATCTAGAAAATTATGTTATATAATTGTTCTGTGCCACCAACCTAGGGAGTTAGCTTTAGTGGTAGACAGAGCTTCGGAGCCTAATGTTTCCGGATATATAGGCCATTGCTTTCCCACTGTGCCTCTGCTGTTAAAAATACTTCAAACATTTAGCAGAACTAAAAATTCATAAATTTAATTTGTGTCACCTGTACCCCTGTGGATGGGCTAGATTAAAATAGCCAAGTAGTACAGGATTTTGCCCTGGGGAAGAAGGTGCTAAACATAGGGTAGGTAATGATTTCCTGAGGGTGTGTGTCTTTCTAGTCTTTGGTAGGCTTTCTTAAAAGTGGAGAAAAGATATTTGAGTAAGGAGAACTCTCAGGATTGAATTTTGCATGGAATAATAAAAGTTTTTCTTTTCTTTCTTTTTTTTTTTTTTTGTCTATTTAGACTTCTTAATTTTTTTTACTTTAACCTCCATTAGGACACAACTAACCTAATTTTTAACGTTTTGGTTGTTAGCCTTAGCCTTTAACAGCTGCGCTAGCCCTTTAGCCCATAATCTAATTTTTAAAAGAGGCTAAATGGAAGCCTCCTTTGCTGGGAGGCAAATGAGGTTGAGAGGAAGAGCTACCTTGGTTTTTTAGTATTTTAGAGTCTCTGAAATTCTGGCTTTTTGTTTTTGCTTTTCCTTTTGGTTCCTTTCCTTGAAACCTCTCTCCTTGGCTAATGCTTTGTTTAAAAACAAGTGCTCTCTGGTATTCTAAAACAAATTATCCTGGACTTCTCTATGCTTTCAGATTAAAAAGCCCAAGGGTAGGGTTCTTTCTAACTTTGAATCCTGGTTGCCCGTGTCTGCCTGAGAATAAAATCCAGTTTATTATGATGCTTCCTACCCAGATTAGTGAGGTTCCCTAAACCCAGAGAATCTGAATCTGAAAGGGGAGGTGTGGATTGGCTTTAACCCGTGCTAGGGCTCCAATAGGGCTCCAGTGGGAACCTGGATATTATGGGTTTGAGTTTTACCTGGGGTTAGAAAGATCAGGACCCAGTTTCTGTTTGAATTTTATCACCAGTCCCCTAGAAAACTTTCCACATCACAATATGATAGTGGAAACAGGCACAGGCTTCCAATAGCACATGCTCAGGATTTTGCCAGTGACCCAGAATCCCATGTGGCCACAGACAAGTAATTTGATTTCACAGTTTCTATTCTTAAATTTGCAGGAGGGGGTTCCCGGTCGGAGTTACACAGCAATTATAATTTAGCAGCTTCCTTTTAGGGTGGATGTGATTGTGAGAGAAATATCTCCTGAAAGCCGTAGCCAAGCATTTTGTATTTGGTGGAAGAATTCCCTTTCAGTTGTTAAAGCTCCTGCAAAACCTTCCCACATAATTATTAAACTCTCTGTTAGCCCTTTGGAGCACAGAGAATCTGGATTGGATGGTTTCACACTGTTGCAGCTCACGAGGTTTCACTTTGTGCATTGCTTTCTGAACCAACACATCCACACCCCAGGATATTAAATGTATAGATACTCAGGCCCTGTCTAGGCTATCCCTCAAATTATCACTCCAGGACTATTTTTTTTAAAGATTTTTAAATTTTTATTGTACAAGTGCCTGAATGTATATGTGTGCACCATATGCTTGCTCAGTGTCGAGTCCAGAAGAGGGCAGTTGGATCCCCTGGAGTTGGAATTACAGTTTTGAGCCCCCTGATGTGGGTGCCAGGAACTAAACTCAGGTCCTTTCCAAGAACAGTAAGTGCTCTCAACCACTGAGCCATCTCTCTAGCCCCCAAGATCTTCTTTTGTAGCAAGCCTCTGTAAGAAGCTTTGGAATCATTACTGTAGAAAATATTTTTGAGTATTTTTGGGGGGCAGTGGTTATATTGTGGTTTAAAATAATTTCTTTTTTCGTATATATGTGTTTGGTATATGGGTGTGTGAGGTGTGCCCTTGCCCATGAAGATGTGTATAGAGATTAGCTTTGAGCTGTCTTCCTCAGTTGTGTCCCCACTGTATTTTTTGAGACAGGCTCTCTTACTGAAACTGGAGATTGCTGTTTCTGCTAGTCTGGTTGGCCAGCAAGTCCCAGGATCTGCTTGCCTCTGTCTCCCAATGCTGGAGTTATATGCCCAGCTTTTACATGGGTGCTGGGGATTTGAACTCGAGTTCTCATGCTTATATAGCAAGTACATTACTGAGTCATCTCTACAATCCCTAAATAATAATATAACCAAACCCTTTATAAAAATAGAACACATATTAGTTCTTATTGTGCATGTGTGTGAAGTAAACATACCCTGAAAAAAAATTTTCTAGTGTTCAGCATGATGAATTATTCCAAACTGAACATCCAAGTAACCAGTACACACAGAAAGAAAGAACACATTTCTTGGGCAATCATTCAGTCAGCAAAAGCATTTGATTCACAAACATGAGGATGTGGGTTTGGATTCTCAGCACCCAAGTAAAAAGCCAGGGGTATGGCTGTGTGTACCTGAAACCTCAGTGCGGTAGAGATAGGGGGCAGAGACAGGAGGATCACTGAACCTGCTGGCTGCCAGCCTAGCTCCAGGTTCAGTGACAGACCCTGTCTCAAGAGAGTAAGGTTGAACTTGATAGAGGACACCCTGTATTTACATGTGTGCACAGGTGAGTGGATGTGCATATGTATACATACATATATCACACACCTCCCACAAGAAATAGAACATTTCAAAAATGTGGATATTTATTGCATTCCTCAAATTTCCTTTGTCGAAAATGCAATTAAAAAGAGATGGCAAAAGCATTCCTTTTTCTGTGCTTGTTGCTAAACCACTCTTGGTTCTGTGAGTTTGGGTGATAGAAAATTTGTATTGATTATTGATTATTCTTTGCTTCAGCCTTAACTTAGTTTCTGACACTGACTTGTCTATTAAAACACTCATAGCATATATCAAAATTAGGTTCTACGATATGTTCTTTCAGAAATAGTATTCACTGGAAATATTTCTGTAATAGTTTTTGGAAAAATACATAAGGACAGATAAACCAGCCAGAGCAGCTATGACTTTATTAAGCAAAGGAGTCTTATTGTTACTGCCTGGGCATCTTAGTGAAAGTAAACAAGTCTCATCAGCAGAGTACCTTTATCTGGTACGTGATGAAAGATAGATTCTTGGCTAACAACATTGGAAAAAAATTCCTCTCTTCTCTGTCTATCCCAGAATAATCTCTCCTTTATTCTATTCCACTTTGAGCATTTAAAGCCAAAGGTAATACATTTGCTTGAATTCTCCTCCACCCAATAATCATCCATTCTTAAGGGAAGAAGTTCTGGTTGCATTAAATGGCAGGCTTGCTTGTTTGTTTTCTTTGGAAAGAGGTGCTTTTGAAAGTAAAGGGACCAGGAGCAGACCCTGCACCTGAGCTGTGTGCAGGCAGAGAGAGCTGGCCACAGCTCTTGGCCAAGGTGACATCAATGCTTGCTGGCAGGCATGTGGGCTCTGATACTGTTAAGAGCTGTCCCTCCTCCCCATCTCAGTGATCGCCACTATTAACTATACAGGTGACAGGACTCCAATCACCCTGCTCTGAATGGCTTTCTGTCTTCCCAAAAGTACACCAGAGGCTTGTTTTGTTACAGCACATTGATTAAATAAATATTCCTGTGTGCACAAAAGAACTGAAACCTGTTAATGGCATTCTGCAGTTAGCTGTCCGTCAGTAGCAGAGCAGCCACGGCCTGTTTTCTCCCTTCTGTCTCTCTACTTCTCGGCTCTCCACCTTGCACATTCTCAGAGGTGCCAGGAACAGATAAATTACCTGACCTCTGCTTCCAGGCATGTGTGAAGCAGGAGGTGTAGTGTCACACTGTTCCATGTGGCAAGCCGTTTGGGCAGTGCCTAAGGTATGAGGATAATAAAAGAGATGGAGTGATTTAGACTAGAAAATTCCGTCTTTCTTTGGGGTTGTTAGATCTTTGTCTCTCCAACTCGTAGTAGAAGTGGACTAAGGAAGGTCTTTCAAATGTGCTTGCCTCTCATAGGAAAAGGTTCTTCTGGTCTTCAAGTGCTGCTGTCAGCCATGGATCTGTTGTGTTTATTTACATAGTCCTTTCCCATCACAGCATCCAGAGAGACACTTACCATGGGGGAAGAATGAAAAGATTGATAGACATGACTGCTTGCAGGTCTTTTTTTATTTTGGGGGCAGATTTTTGGGTGTGCTGGGAGTTGAATCCAGGCCCTTGTACATGCTGAACAGGCGTGCCTACTGTCTTACATTCCCAGCCCTTTTCTTTGTGGTTGAAGGTGGAGGGCTAGTTGGACTGTTAGTTAAAAAGTAAGATTGATTTATGGAGTGTTACTGTAATCCTTCACATGTGAGCTGTTAAGTATCTAGTGTTACAGAGTGACTTAATGCATCGAGTGCAAAGTGGCCAGGATTCTCTTTTTCATAGGATATATAAAAAGGGGTCTTGGGCAGGAGGGCATCAGGGAGGAACAGAGGGAACAACAGAGGAATAGGACCTTAGGGTTATGAGGAAAACACTAGAAATATTATTTAGGAGTGAAGGAAGTGGTTTGTATAGAAGTGTGGGGAATGGAGGGGTTGAGATGTTAACCACTCCCACCCAGAAGGGAAGGACCTGATCTAAATAAGATGGATGACTTTAAAAAAATCTAGGAAGCTTGTAGTGTGAGGGTGGCAAGGCAGGAGAACTGTTGGAACAGGTACAGTACAATCTCTTCGTGTGTGTCTCTTCCAACTGACTGTGGGTAATTAGTTGGAAATGACATTAACCTAAGCTTAATTGTAATTTTGCATAGTAACAACGCACCAGCTGTTCACTGTATTCTTTCCTGGTGGCATGATTTAATTATTTTTTTTTCTTGCTTTCTCTTAAGCTTTAATTTTCAGATATGTTTCCTTTTAACCTCTCCTGGTTGCTGTGTGTCCACAGCCTCCACAGTTTAGCGGGGATGTCAATTCTGTGGCTTTTTTATCACTATGAGTTTGTGAATGGCAAGCCTGTTTCAAAGAGGCCACTTAGGAAAGGCACTGAGATGTGCCTGGGTAACTGGAAACCTTGTATTTTGGGCTCCTCCATCAGGTTTCGGCTTATTACATAAATAATATGGGCAATCCTAGGCCTATCAAAGGTGCTCAAAATATCAACTGAACAAGCCAAAAGAGAAGTTAATTACTGAACAGTGATTGCTCTGATATAACCAATTATTGAATCATTAAATGTTTATTACCTTTTATGTGCTCCTTCCCCCCATAAGGGCAGTTTCTTTTTTAAGTCATTAAAGCAGAAATAGGATCTTAAAAAAAATTCCGCTTAAAAATTTCCACAAGACTGAAGTACTGAAAGGTCTTGTGTGATCTGACAGCTGAATAGCCTGTTTTTCTTTGGTCTGTTGAATTAGTAATTAATGAAATGTATTGCCTGAGCAGAGAAAATAAGATTAATTTTGCTCAGGAAATAAACAGAAACAAAGTGTTACTCTCCCCCCAATGCAGGTTAATATTACAGAGCGATATAAGAAAATAAAAGTCCTCCTTCTTGATTGGGGTTGGAGGCCAGACTGAGCTGTGGAGCCATGCAGACCCAGGCTTCAGAGCAAGCCAAAGCAAAAACACCCTCCAGGCTCTTTGAATGGAGAGATTCTCTGTAGTAACACTGTGCGTATGTGTATTCATGTATATGTGTGTATATGTGTGTTGGATGTGTATACATGTGTGTGCATGTGTGTATGTGTATGTGCGCGTATGTATATGTATGTATGTACCTGTGCATGTGTATGTGTGTCTGAATGTGTGCATGTGTGCGAATGCATGTTTGATGTGGGTGCATGTGTATATGTGTGTGTGCGCATTGTGTATATGAGTGTGGAGACCAGGCATTGTCAGGTGTTTTCCTCTATCATTCTCCACCTTGTTTTTTGAGACAGAGTCTCTCATTGAACCTGAAGCTCATCAATTCTGCCAGGCTGACTGGCTGGCAATGAGCTTCAGTGATCCACCTGTGTCCACTCGCCCAGGACAGGCATTACAGATGAAGTTGGCTTTTGTGTAGGTGTGCTGGTCCTCATACTCATGCAGTAGCTATGTGACAGCCATTTCCCCCACCCAGTAACACTCTTAGACCCCACACATCATTTTCTTTAGCATTAGCAGTGTGTTTGGAAGGGAGGTATATATATACATGCGGAGGAGGCAAAGGCTCTGTCCTCAAAGAAGTTGGATTGGGGGAGCATTACACCAGCAGTTTTAGTAAATGTCAATGAAAACCTAGGAAGTGGTAGTATTAGTAGGCTGAACTGTTTCTGTTGTGGGGCTATGGAGGTCAGAGGACAACTTAGAGGAGTTTGTTCTGTCCTTCCATTGTGGATCCTAGGCATTGAACTTGGGTCCTCAGGATTGGCAGCAGGTGCCTTTACTTGCTGAGCCATCTCACAGGCCCTAAATTCTATTTTTATGTCTTAGTTGCAATTTAAAAAAATATTTTATTTATTATTTTAATTTTATGTGTACGAGTGTATTGCCTGCATGTATGTGAGTGCACCCGTGTCGTGCAGTGCTGAAGTCAGAAGAGGGCTTCAGATTCCCCTAGAACTGGAGTTAAGGATGGTTTGTAGCTGCCATGTGGGTGCTGGAAATCTAACCTGGGTCCTCTGCAAGAGCAGTCAGCCCTCTTAACCACTGAGCCATCCCTCTAGCCCCTTAGTTGCAATTTTTACATTGCTGCATATATACGACAAAATTTAAAGTTGTTTTCTGCACTTTTTAGCAGTAATAAAACATGTTTATTTTTAAGGTAGGTATCAAATATAATTGAATTTAGAGGCATTTTATAATAACAGTGGTTCCTACTATATGCCAAATACTTATTATAATTCTGAAGTTACCGCACAGATCCTCATCTGAAGAAACTGAGGCACTGAGATGTATGGGAACCTGAAGCTGAGTAGCAGTGTTAGATCAAGGGCCTAAGATTACTTATTTAATTTTTAGTTTTATATTTTGAAGCAAGGTGTCATGTAGCCAAGGTGAGGCTGACTGAGAACTCCTGGTCCTCCTGCCTCTATCTCCCAAATTTCAGAATTACCGGTATGCCCAGCTAAGAGACCAAGCTCTTAATTGCATTAAATAAACCATTTCATATTGGTATGTCTGATCAGCTCTTACGTCCATTCATGTGAAGAGAGAAGGAAGCTGTGTATGGGAAGCTGATGGGGTGTTGAGGTGAGCTTGATATGGACCAAAAATGCTTTTATTAGAAGGGAGGGAAGGAAAAAAAGGAAGGGAAGTACCTACCTTATTTTACTGCAGAAAATGGGGTTAGATGGGGGAACATGAAGTTATGGTGGGTTTCTGGTTTTTTGAGGCAGGGTCTCACTATGTAACCCTGGCTGATCTTGAATGCAGAGATCCACCTGCCTCTGCCTCCTGAGTGCTAGGATTAAAAGTGTGTGCCACCATGCCACCCAGCAGATACCTATTTTTATTTTGAAGCAGCATTTTATCCAGGCCAGGACTTCCGTCCAACTTAAAAGTACAGTACTTGCATTCCTGCTTGAGTCTGCTGAGTGAGCACTTGTCAGGAAGGTTCAGTGAGACTGTGCTTCTGACAATGTGGAGTTCTCACAGGTGTCTTTGCTAAGCACCTTGCCCTAAACGTCTGGTTATGAACCTCAGTGTGATCTTTCAGAGAAAACAAAACGAGCAAAGTAGGAAACACACGGATCAGGCATTCTGTACTATTGTAATGGCAAGAGTTGGTGCTTAGCTCCTCAGGCCCATGTGGAGGCAGTGAGACATATAACTTACTGTTCTGGACAACTTCAGTTGTCAACCTGACACAGTTTGGAACCCAGGGCTAGAGAGAAATAGTGTGCACTTTCCATCCCTGCTTTCATTTTCTCCATTTGTCTATGTGGTGAGTAGATTAGAATTGGTTGCCCATCCTGCAACAGCCATGTTAAGAACTAGCTATAGAAACTAGAATTAGTACAACCCCTGCTCCATGGGGTTCACAGGCTGGTTTAGAAGCCTCTGACTTTGTGTTGAACTTTAAAGGCTCTACAAGCTTTCTGGGCTTCACAGGCAGATTTGTGTACACACGTTTTTCTAGCTTTCATCAGATTCTCCAAGGGATCAGTGACCCATAAAAGGTTAAGAGCCAAGGTCTGAAGCGTACACAGCTGTTCCAGAAAATGTGGAAGAAAAGAGTGGTTTTGGTACCACTTACTGTGTTTTGACCTTTTGAGAACCAATAGCAGTTTGAGGACTGTACCTGTTTCTTGCCCCACTGAACATATCTTAAAAAGAAAACAACAACAACAACAACAACAACAAAAAACAGTTTAACACTGGGTCATGGTTAGAAAAAGATGTAGAAAATACTTGTTGGGGGCTGAATAGATGGCTCAGTAGTTAAGAGCACTGGTTGCTCTTGCAGAGTCCAGGTTCGATTCCCAGAACCCACTTGGCAACTAACAGCTATCCATAACTCCAGTTCCAGGGGATCTGATGCCCTCTTCTGACCTACGTGGGCGTTGCACAACACAGGTGTACTAACATGCAGGCAATACACTCATACACATAAAATAAATACAATTTAAAAAGAAAATGCTTGTTGAACTGCATCAAATTTAATGTTAAAGAGCTGCCTACAGTGGATCAGCCCAGTGGTCAGTCTGAGGGAGGACTCACTTGAGCAGGACAGGCAGGCAAGGTTCACCCCAGCTTTCTTACACTGTATAATTAGCCAAATTGTGGATAATAGTTTTCACTCCATGGATATACATAAAGACTAATTGTCTTATTTCTGTTGCATTCCAGCCCCAGCATGTCCATTGAATTGCTTAATTCCAAAATAACTTTGCCAGCTGTACTGCTTCTGCTTCTGAAGTTTTCTTTATCTCCCCAAATCCTCAAATAACACTGTTCATCACAGAACGGAATTGAGTATTAGGGGGAGTCTAACTTTAATGGTTCCAGAGAGTTTGAAGTTATTATTTTTTTTTTTAAGATTTGTTATGTGTATGAGTGTTTTGCTTGCATGTAAGTGCACCATGTATGTGCAGTGCCTTCAGAAGCCAGAAGAGGGCATCAGATCCGCTAGAACTAGAGTTATATATGGTTGTTAGCCACCACATGTGTGCTGGGAACCAAACTCAGGTCCTCTGTAAGAACCAGAGCTCTTAACCACTGACCCATCTCTCCAGTCCAAGGGAGCTTAGCAAAATGCTAGAGCCTGGTATGTATACTATTCTTTATTTAAAAAATTACAATATTTATTTTGTATTTGTATCTCAGTGCATGTGTGTCCTCTCAGGTCATAGGACAATTTTCAGGAGTTGGTTCTCTCCTTTCACCATGTGGATCCTAAGGGGCAGAGGGGCTATCAAACACAGGTGTCAGACTTGGCTGCAGGTACCTTTACCTGCTGAGCCATCTCATCAGCTCCTTCGTTCTTATTCAAGGCTAACTTTGCACATAAAACCCTCTCCTTTCCTCTGTGATCCTAGAAAATTCATGTTTCTGTGGGGAACAAAAATTCTCCAAATATTGTGGCTCTAAGAGCTGTTGATATACTTTGAGGTTGCATGGGTGTATCTTGTTGCTGTGACAAAATACCAGGGAAGAAGCAACTGAAGAAGTGGGGCTTATTTTGACTCACAGTTTGTGGGCATAGTCTATCCTAGAGGGCAAGGCATATGGCAGGAGCATGAGGCTACTTGTATCTGGGATGTGTAAGGGAAAGTGTGGGGAATGCTGGTGCCCTGCTGGCTGTCTCCTGTTCTCCATATAGGCCTTTGACCCCCAGCTCTGGGGAGGCAGGAGCAGGTAGATCTCTGTGAGATCAAGGCCAGACTGGTCTACATAGCAGGATCCAGGCCAGCCAGAGACACATAGTGAGACCCTGTCTTAAAAAAGAAAGAAAAGAAAAGCCTCTGTGCAGTTTCCTGTACTGACTGCATCAGTCTGCATTCACACCCATAGTGTATAGAAGTCCCCTTTTCTTTTCTTGCTCCAGTATTTGTTTTTTGATTTTGATAACAGCCACTCTGTTGGATATGGTCATGCTTCATAATGGTTTTTGGAGTTGTATTTTCTGTGGATTTATGGTGTCAAGCAGCCTTTTAGCTCATTGGTGATTTTTACATTGTCTTTGAGGACATGTCTGTTGAGTTCTTGGGCCCAGTGTTTAACTATGTTGTTTTTCTACTGTTGAGTTGTGTGATCTATAAATATTTATTTTTTGGGAATATATTCTCTTCTTTTACTCTGCATGTGGGAATGAACTCAGGTTGATCAGGCTTGCAACCTGTGCCTTTACCTGATGAGCCATCTCACTGGCCCCTAGGAGTTCTTTTTGAGACTTTTTTAAAAAGTTAATTATTTTTTAATTTTATGTGTATGAATGTTTTGCCTGCATGCAAGTGCACCTGTGTTGTGCAAAGCCCAAAGAGGCCAAAAGAGGGCATAGAATCCCATGGAACTGGAATTATGGACAATTGTAAGCCACTGTGTCGGTACTGGGAATGACACCTGGGTCCTCTGCAAGAGCAGCCAGTGCTTTTAACTGCTGAGCTATCTCTCCAGCCCCTTGAGATTTTTTTTTTTATGTTAATCCCTTATCAACTGTATGTTTTTAAAATACTTATTTCTAGCCATACGGTACCATTTGATTTTGTTTATACAATTTTTTGCATTAATTTATTGTGTGTTTTCTCTGTGTGTGTGTGTGTGTTGTGTGTGTGTGTGTGTTTGTGTGCATGTGTGTGTGTCTGTGTCCAGGCACATGTGCGGAGGTTAGAAGACAACCTTTAGAAGTCAGCTCTTTCCTACCTAGGATGGAAATCAGGTTGTCAGGCTTGTGACAATCTCCCATACCTGCTCAGCTAATACCAGCCCCAGTTATTTTGTTTATTTTCTTTCTATGCAGAAGCCCTGTAGTTTGTGGTCTCATGTATTTACTTTTATTTTTGTGGCCTGAGCTTCATTGTCAGAAACAAAACAAAACAAAATCATTGTCAAAATCATTGTTGAGGCCAGTGAGGTTTGTTTTCTTTCAGGAGTTTATAGTTTCTGGTTACTGGATATTTTTTCCTTGTTTTTCTTATAAAGAAAAGGAGTTCTCACTACAGATTTGGTCATGGATTACATGTCTTCTGATTAAATAGATGTCACCTTTAATCTGTCCTAGTCTGAAACAGTTTTATCAGCTGCATTTCTGTACAGGGAATAGTACAGGTTTTTAATCAGGTCCTACACCTTCCAGAGAGTGTGTAAATATTCATTCTCTGTGGAGGCTACCCACTGGAGCCCCTCCCCTCCCAGAGGTCAGCAGTGGTTAGGCAGTGGGCTAGGGCCTGGCTCTTTGGAAGTTCAGCTGCTCATGTTTCCAGTTTCATCCGGTGGGAACTCCAGGTTTACAGCTTTTCTTGAGTTGGCCATGATGTGAGTTGGGATGTGCCTCCCTAGATGCTGGGGGAGGGGAATGGGACTCTGGAGTGGGGTGATTTTTATGAGTTGTTCATCTAGCTTTCCTCTCATGAGTCTCTCATGCTGAGGATGGGGTGCTTTGGTGGTAGGGGCCTTCAGAGTAGTATGACTGCCTTTCCCTCATCCATGCTCTATAGGTAACCCTAGTAAACTCAGCTGGATGGTTGATGCCCTCTCTAGCTGACGGTGGGGTTGTGGGGAGATAGGCATTCCTCAGAAAAAGCCTGGGAATGACTGAGGTGGTCAAGGTGATCAATTTTGGCAATGCCAAAGTATTTATAGTTTCAGGAGGACAGGTGAGACCCAACTTGTCAGTCCCTGTGCCCATTAGAGACATAGTTTGGTGCTGTGTAAAGCACAGTTTTGGGGTGGTGCTACCAGGGTCTTAGATTCCAGTTCCCGGAGCTGTCTAATCAAGCCCACTTGTACTTTGTGATTAGCGTTAAGACAAGGTAATAGATGTATCTCCATCTCAAAGTCACAGTGTTCGCATGATTTTCAGGTCAATATTCTAAGTGGTCTTCTCACAGTTCCAGGTCTAGAACTGCTCCTTGTAAATCTTTTTTTCTTTCTAAAGGACCCAGTCTTGGGTGCTATTTATTTCACACTTAGTTCATTATCACCATGTGTCTTGTGTTGGAACTGGCTCCTGTTTAGTCTCACCAGGTCTCTCAAATGGTTTGACTTCTTACAGTTAAAGTCATTTACCCACAGTGCCTTGGGATTTGGCTGTGTATTTATAATTTAAAGCTAGAACTCATTTCAGTTATTTTGGATATACAGATTTTTACTTGAAGTCACAAGTGATACCCTTAGTATCACATTTATGTTTTACTTACTGTGGCCTCTGCAACTTTTGACTTAAAAACAAAGCCTTAGGGTTGGTGAGATGGCTCAGCAGGTAAAGATGCTTGCCCACCAGCCCTGATGACCAGAGTTCAATCACAGAACCTACATAGTGGAAGGAAAGAACCAACTCTTTCAAGCTGTCCTCTGGCCTCCACAGTAGTGCTGTCACACACACATACACACACATACACACACACACACATACACACACACACACACACACACACACACACACACACACCCTACCTTAAGTAATCTGTCAGTTTTAAGAATCTGTAAAGGGTGTTTTATAATGGTGGAGAGTATGTGGGAGTAACAATAGACTCTCTAGTTTTAAAAAAAAATTTATTAAAGGAAATGTTTTATAAAAAGAGGATTTGGGGGCAATAACAGGGCGAGGAGATGCGTGTGTGCGGTCAGCCTCACTAGCATGAAAGTTGTATTCTCTAGCCCTCCAGTACCAGGGGGCACCGTGGATTAATGTTTTGGGCTTTCATTCAGTGTCCTTTCTCAGACTCTTGGCACTCATTCGTTCATCTCAGAATTGAAGTCTTGTGGATTAAGAGGAGAGAGAATGGAAATGTTCTCTGCCAGAGGAGGTACTTAAACTGGGAAAGGGGGAGGGGGTCGTTAATAAATCAACCCTTGGCAAGGGGATTCATGATGAATCAGCGATGAGCTGGAAAGCCTCTGTCCCTGTATTTTACAAAACTAAACATTTGCTGCTGCTCATAGCCCTCTGCTTACTTTTAGGATCAGCTTCAGGTTGCACTATAAAGGGAATGAATCCTTTTTTCTTCTCTTTTCCCATTTTGACAACATTAAGTAATTAATTTACAACCAGCTCAATTAGACTCCAGCCCATACAGTGTGTTCATCGCCTTTTAAAGAGCCTTTGTTTTGACGCTAATTGAACTGGTTATAGCAGAGGCAGCCAAACAATTTACATTTATCTTTGGCAGAACAGAGGGCCGTCCCTTGGTATGGATGGCCCATTTTCTTTTCCTTATACTGCGTCTAGCACATAAAATGTGGTGTACTTATTTTAACTGTATAGTCTGAGAACTTTGAAAAATGACTAAAGCCACATATGCTCTGGTTGTCAGACTTGGTGGCAAGCACCTTTATCTGCTGAGCCATCTTGCTTGGCTGATAGATTACTTTAAAAAACGTTGGAGTGCTGGAGTAATGGCTCAGTGGTTAAGAGCTCTTACTGCTCAAAGGACCTGAGTTCAGTTCCCAGCACCCATGTCAGGCAGCTTACAACCACCTGTAACTCCAGCTCCAGGGGATCCAATGCCCTCTTCTGGTCTATGTGGACACCTGCACTCACATGCACATACCCACACTCAAACATACATGCATGCAGATAATTAACAATAAAGTAAATATTTAAAAAAAGGATCACACCATACAAACTTTTGTTATCTACTTCTTCCCTACTTCATTTGGTAAAGCCTTATCACTTACTAAAATGTGGTTCTACAATATTTTAAACATCTACAGAGCAGGCCATCATGTGGCTGAACTAAAACATATTTAACCAGTCTTGTTACTGGGTACTTGAGCGCTTTCTAGGATTTTCATGTTATAAGTAGTGTTTTGATATTTATTCCTCTCACTAAATCTTTGTGAAATTTCTTAGTTCTTTGCAACAAGTAAATTCATAGATATTAAAGTATTTAGTCAGGGCACATTTTAAAAAATTACAAAATTTTTTGATGCATGCTGTCAGATTAAACCAGTTTTCACTTTTCTGTAGCTGCATGCAAGAGCTTTATGTGCTTTTTTGCTGTTATTTTATTTGCTTTTTTGGAGACAGGGTCTTACTTTTTAGCCCAGCCTGGCTTTGAGCTCAAGGTATAGCTGAGTATGACTTTGAATTCTTAATCCTATTGTTTCTGCTTCTGAGTGCTGAGAACACCTGCTTGTGTCATTACCCTCTCCCTCCTTTTTTTTACAGTGTTAGCCAAGGAACCCAGGGCTTTGTGCATGCCAGGCAAGCTTTCTACTGACTGAGCTATAGCCCTAGCCCAAGCAACTGCTTTAGAAGGAAAAAAAAAAAAGATTTATGTGTATGTTTATCTATATGTATGTATATGCACCATGTACATACAGTGTCCATGGAGGCCAGAAAAGAATGTTGGATCCCCTGGAACTGGAGTTATGGACCATTGTGAGCCACCATGTGGGTGCTGGTAATTGAGCTCCCATCCTCTGCAAGAGCAGCCAGTGCTTTTAACTACTGAGCCATCTCTTCAGCTCCTCAAATAACTGCTTTTTGTAAAGACAAGTGACTTTGTTTGTCCCTAGGAAGGATCCAGAAACACTACTTTTCAAAGGAATATGGGCCAGCCAAAAGAAATAGACTAAAGCAAGTTTGCAGTTTTTGCCTTCTATGAAAAAAAGGTGTTTGGATCCTCTTCAGGTGATGAAGTCTTTGACTGGACGAGTGGGATAAATGAACATCATCTTGGTTGGCCTCACAGAAACTGTCACAGTCACACACCTGCCTGAGCTGCTTTCAGAGTCTCTGCTTTGTTCTGGAATTGTCTTTACCTGTCTAAACCCTAGGCTAGACATCTGAAAGCTGCTGCCATGTCTGTGTCTTGTTCTGTTTGCAGTGTAGGGGTGTCGCATTTGTAGTCAGACACAAAAGCAGGGGCTCATGGGTGACCAGAGGAGTGAATGGGTATGGTAAGCATGCTTCACAAGGAGATGAAGGAAGAGCTGTGGGTCATCTGGGATCTACCAGCTTCTTTTTGGAGCTAAGGAAGTTGGGGTTCAGAGGGATTAGGTGGCATCCTGCTCTAGAGCACATTAATTAGTCTCAGCCGATGTTAGCTTCTCTGTATCCCTGTATTTTATTTTGCAGGTTTTTTTTTTTTTTTTTTTTTTTTTGAGACAGAGTCTCACTATCTAGTCCTAGCTGGTCTCCAGCTTATCATATAGACCAGGCTGGACTTGAACTCACAGAGATCTGCCTGCCTCTGTCTCCTGAGTACTGTGATTAAAGGCATGTGCCACCACACCCGTTTTTTTTGTAGATTCTTGTAGAATGAAGAGCATGTGTTTTTTTTCCTTCCATGATGGTTCTTTATATGATTATATATATTTTAATTTTATTTATTATTTTTATGTGTATGTGTGTATTGCCTGCATGTAGGTAAGTGCACTTGTGTTGTGCAGTGCCTGCAGAGGTCAGAAGAAGCTGTAGGATCCTGTAGGACTGTAGTTATGGACAGTTGTTAGCTGCCATGTGGATGCTGGGATTTGAACCCGGGTCTGCTGTAAGAACAACCAGTGTTCTTAACCACTGAGCCATCTCTCCAGCCCTATATGATTATATTTAAAAGCATTAGAACAACAAAACAATCCCATTTCATAGGAAGCCCAGGTTCCCCAATGTATCTTTCCCTTTGTGTTTGTATTGAAACAGCCTCAGTTTTTGTGAGTTCAACATGCTCTGAACTCACCTTTCTTCTCCCTTTCCCTTCTTTCTCTTTCCCTTTCCCTTTCTTTCTCTTTCTCTTTTCCTTTTTCTCTTTCTGTAATATTTTCATCTGTCCAGTCTTATACTCAGCAGAGGTTTTAACTAACCCCAAGCAGTATTGTCCAAATGACAAAATGAATTGATTTGTAATCTGGTGATTTGGGTCAGGAGTCCCTGGCCCAGGGAGCAGGGGACTGAGGCAGGAACTGAGGCCAGCAACTCAGAGGCCGAGGGAAGGTGCAGCTGCTGCCTGTCTGCTCTCCTTTTTTTTTTGACAGTGGGGTGCAGATGTGTCAGTTTTCTTCCAGAAAACTGCTTCTGAATACAGTTTCTGTTTGGGGCATTCCAGTTGGCCAGTGCTGAGTAAAGTATGCAGTGAATGTTGGCTTAGGATAAACCAAAAGAGGACTGTGCTAGATAGCTTCAGTTGTCAACTTGACACACCTGGGTAGAGAGAGCCTCAATTGAGGAATTTCCTTCATTGGATTGACCTGTGACCATGTCCCTGAGGCATTTTCTTGATTGATGAGTGATGTGAGAGGGCCCAGGCCACTGTGGGTGGTACAACCCCTGGGCAGGTGGTCCTGTGTTGTATAAAAAGGCAGGCTGAGCACAGGCCAGGAGAGCATGCCAGTAAGCAGCATTCCTCTATGGTCTCTGCTTCAGTTCCTGCCTCCAGATTCCTGCCCTGACTTCCCTCAGCGATGAACTGTGACCTGGGGGATATAAGATAAAATAAACCCTTTTCTCCCTAAGCTGGTTTTGGTCAATGTTTTTATCACAGCAATAAGAAGTATCTAGGACAAGGACTTTATGAGGAGTTTCAACAGTTCTGTTTTTTTTTTTTCCTGTGACTTTAGCTTTTCCCCCTTTCTTACTGAATTATTGCAGGGCTTTATTAAAGTGTGAGCTCTCGAATAGTAGACCTCATGGTAATTAGACCAACATGAGGTACTGTACTCTTAGGTTCCATATTTCATATTACATTTCTTTATTGTATGTTAAATGAGAGGAAAGTATAAAATTTACCTAGAGAGCACTTAACTGTTTTATGTCCTGTAACAGTACTTGAAGCAAGTGTGGCAGAAAGGAAGAAACAGGCTCCATCTCAAGAGAAAGTTAGGTGCATCTGACAGGAGGTTCCTCATTGGTAGTGTATGTCCAGCGAGATCGTAGAATCTGACACTTTCTGGGGCCTTCATAACACCTCCCCCCACCTTTTATTTCACAGAACCTGAAATTCCAGGGTTGTTCTGCAGGATAATCTGTGGGTAGAACTTGGGATGCCCCACCTGGGATCTGAGTTTTCCTTCTGGGATCATAGCTGAAGCTTTCATCTAATCCCTATGTAATACAGTTTACTATGAGGTGTTTTACTGCCTGAAAGCATGTTGTCATGTTACATGACACCTCACGCTGTCCCCCTTGCTCACTTTTCCTTGCTGCAGGTCCTGCTGTGCTTCTCTGAGGGTGGGTTGGATGTGACTGTGTGGAGAAAGCTGTGCTATCTATGATAGTGATTAGGGAATTGCCTCTGATGATAGGATGGATTCCATCACCAAGACAGGAAGACAGAATGAGGAGAGTGGTACTTGCCCAGACTATGGCCCGTGAGCCTAGAGAACCCCAGGTGTTTTGTTTTGGAGACAGGGTCTCTGTAACCCCAACTGGGCTGGAACTCACTATGTAGACCAGGCACAGTGGCCTCCATCTCAAAGACATTTGCTGTTGGTATTACAGGCATGCACTACCATACCTCACTGGCTGCTTGTGATTTTGCAGATTTAGAAGCTCTTGATCTTCTTGTTAATTTTTGGGCTCCCTGTCTGATCTTGGTCTAGTACCTAACTTCTTGGGTCTTACTTTTCTGTTAGGAAATTGGGGGTGGGGGGCACTAAATTGGATAATTCTTAAGATACCTTCCAGGTCCTGAATTATTTTCATAAAAGTTTCTCCACATCAAGTAACCAAACACAGATTTCTCACAGTCCATTTTATTACTGTTTTGATTGGTTTGTGTGGGAATTTGGAAAATACCTACCAGCTCTGCTGTAAGTAAGCTGTTGGCAGTTATTTACAGAGCACCACCAGGTGCTGAAGGTATGTAAAAGAAACACTGTGCAGAGCCTCAAGGAGACCAGAAAGACTTCTTTATCTCTGCCTCCAGAGGATGAAGTGAGTCTCCCCTGCTGTCTGACTGAGGCTCTGTCTCTCTCAGGTAGTACAGTTAAGTTGTGAATGTTGGTTCTAAGATTGAATCAGCTTTGCTTAATATTTACAGAGGATGTGCCACTGAGACTTCTCCTCTTTGTCCAACTTAGAAATGCCATTAACTTGAATAAATTTCCCAGAAAGTATGTATTTCCTCATCTTCCATGGAAGAATGGAGCCAAAATGCTTTGGTAGAAAAGTTATCACTTTTCTTGGAAATTTCTTGGAAATTTACTTTGATATTAGCACACCATAAGCACTTAGAAGTCCTTTGAGGCGCTATGGTTTAAACCTGCCACTTTCCAAACTTATCTGACCTCAGAATCTCTTGTGAATACTCATTAACATGCCTTAGAACTTTGACTTGAGAACAAGAAAGGCCAGTTAAGAAAAGTAGTGATATAGAACACAACTACCAACATGAGCCAAGAAGAATTCAATTTATTTTACCATGTAGCACTACTCCCTGGCAACTCTGGGAAGTTGTGATATGTATAATTTTGTTGTAGTTGTTAAATGACAATGCCTTCTTCCATATTTACTGGTAGGTGGGTGACCTGACAGTTGCTTCGTTTATGGAATTTGAACAGTAAAGTTGTAACTTGTGTCAAGCACTGCCCTGTCAGGTACTGCCAGGAAACAGCTATGAAAGGGACTGTGTCCAGGAGCTGGCTGATCTAGTGCAGGAGACAGACATGTAAACAAATTGTAGCAATGAAGGGTTCAGATGTATAACAAGCAGAAATAGAACCTAGGAAGGAATGATATCTTTTTCTCAATTTAGGATTGCTGTTCGTACAATAATCTAAGACCACATTAACTAGAACCTTCTGAGATCATCCAGACAAAATTCTACTCATTCACCAACACAAATCTTTCCCGGATGGGGAGGGATCCTGGTAAGCTTTAACTGTCAACTTGTCACAGCCTAGCCTCACCTGAGAAGGGAGTCTCAGTTGATTAATTGCCTAGATCAGCTTCACCTGTGGACATGACTTGGTGTGGGGTGGGGGTGGGGTGGTCCTGTCTTCATTGTTAATTGATGTTGGAGAGCTGGGGGGCCCAGCCTACCATGGGCAGCACCATTCCTTAGGCAGGTGATCCTTGGCTATATAAGAAAGCTAGCTGAGTCTCTGAGTGAGTCAGTAAGCAGCATCCTCCATGATTACTCCATGATTTCTCCTGTATTTTGCCAGGGACTGAATTCCCTGATCAGAGATAATACTGTGTAGAATAGCAAGTGGTCCTGTCTTGAGGTTCCTATCTTAGTTCCTGCCCTTATTTCCTTCAGTGATGGGCTGTTCCTGGAAATGTAAGATGGAAAAACCCTTTCCTCCCCTAAATTGTTTGTGGTCATGGTATTTGTCATAGCAACAGAATGAAAGTAGAACAGGAAGGTCAGCATCCTTAGTCTCAGCAGAACCTTGCTCAGTCCTTAGGCCTGAGCCTTACCACAGTGTTCGTGGGCAGAGCCATTGTCCTGTGTGTCAGTGGGTCCTGTACCTCATGTCCATTTCAGCTGCTTTGTTTAAACGGGGCAAGGCATTGGGGCTTTGAAAGCTACTTTAAGCAAATTCAGTAAGTAAAATCAGGTTTTATGGACAATATAGCTTGGGAGGGAGGCTGTAGTATTAACACTTTCTCCCATAGTGCTTAAATATGATTTAAATGTCAATTTCAGCTACAGGGGCTGGAGGTATAGCTTTCATTTACCATGCTGGCCAAGCATGCTCAGGACCCTGGGTTCCATCCTTGGCACAAAGGAAAAAAAAAAAATTAGTTACATTGTTTTGAACAAACTCAATAATTGTACATCATGAGATACTCATTCCCCTGAAACACTCTTTCACATACATTAGATCCTGTGTTTTTCTGGAATACCTTAAGAAGGAGTTCATTCTGTTGACTATTTGTGGATATTCCTTGAGGCCTATGGTTAGATATTGATGGCATTTTCTTTAAGGTATTTATGTGTCCATCTGCTACTCGGGCAGAATGATTCCGAGGGTATGCAGGCAGTAAGTAAACTGAAGGTGAGGGTGACTTCCCTTTGTAGTTACTTTTCATGGTGCAAGTCAGTTGACTTTTCAGTAACTGAGGAGGGTGGACCAGCATTAGCACAGACTCTTTCAGTGCAGACTTGCCACTACTCTCCTGGGAGGATTCACTTTTTCTGAGAGTTTAAAAGTGGATACGTTTCTAGGTTAGATGGCTCATTAAGGTATTCTCCCCTCAACTGAGTTTGCAGGAAAAAGACTAGTTTATCGTGGATTAAAAGCAACTCAAAAGGCTGCAGTTTTAGGGGTTTTTTTTTTGTTATTTTTTTTTTTTTTTTGTCCTTTTGAGACTGTCTCCCTTTAGCCCCAGCTGGCTTGGATCTACCTATGTAGACCAGGCTGGCCTCAATTTTATGGAGGTCCATCTGCCTCTGCCTCCCCACTGCTGGGATCAAAGGCCTGTGCCACGAGGCCTGACTTGTATTTTCTTATGTTTAAGCAACAATATGAGCTTGTTCATACCTGTGGACCAAGGTCGATTGATTCTAGTTTTCTACTTACTAATAACTTCGTTCAGTTAGCTGAAGAGAAAGTTTTTGGCTTGGCTTACCACTCTGGATTAGGGGGAATAGTATTTGGTAGACATATTTTCATTAAAACTTGAAATAAGTTACCTTGTTTGGAAAGGCGAGGTGTCTTTCCTTTATTCTGCAGGTTAGAAAGCAGATCGCTAGCATTTCCTACTCTCAAGTGGAGAAGGTCACACTAGGGCCTGGGCACATGGAGGCAAGGATGTCATCTGAAGTCTCCCATCCAACCTGTGAAAGAAAGCGCCATTAAACTTTTAATTTGTATATTCCTTTGGGTCTGTCAGTAGGCGTCTTCCCAGAAGAACCTCAGTCAGCACTGATTGACAACTCTCAGGCCTCTGGTGTTTTCATTCCAAGCTCTGATTAATTGGTAATTGGTGTGAAGGTGGGTTTTAGTTGCTTATTCTCTCTGCAGGTGCTGGATGTGCAGCCCCCCCCCGCCGCCCGCCCCCCCCCCCCCCCCCCCCCCCGTGCTTATAGTGAAGTTCTGACCCTCAATGTATTTGGACATCATGTTTGGGACATAATTAGGTTTAGATGGGGTCATCTCATGATGAGATTAGTGTCCTTAAAAGGAGACTCCAGAGAGCTTATTGGGTCCCCCTTGCTCCCCCTACCCCATGTGAGGACTCAGCCCAAAGGTGACCATCTGCAGACTAGGAAGTGTTCCATCCAAAAGCCCTGTCATACTTGCCTATTTAGTCTTTCCAACATTCAAAACCCTGAGAAAATTAAATTCTGTGGCTTAAGCCACCCATTCTACGGCATTTTGTTGTGGCAGTCTTCCTCAGATGTTCCTCCTGGGCCACCATTACTGTCTGTGTAGCAAGAGATGGACAGCTAGGCAGGAAAGGGCAAGGTAGCAGCTAGTGAGAGGGACCAGGTGCTTTACAGTCAGTCTCATTTATTGATTTATTGGTTAATTGATGTTGCTGGAGATTGAACTCGGCCTCACCGTGGTAAGCAGGCACTCCCATACAATTCCCATTCTTTACTGAGCTTAAGCCATAACTATCAGTAGAGGTCCTGTGTATGTGTGTGTACAAAATGACCATCCAAGACATACTGGCTTCAAATTTTAATAATTTAAAAAATGTTATGTGCATGTGCCTGTGGGGTATGTGCACTTGAGTGTAGTTGCCTTCTGAGACCAGAGGACTGGGATCCCCTAGAACTGGAGTTAGAGGTGGTTGTGAGCCTTCTGATATGAGTGGGGTGCTGGGAACTGAACTCAGGTCCTCTGCAAGAGCAGTAAGTGCTGAATGGCTGAGGCATCACTCTAGCTCACCCCCCCCCCCTTTTCAATTTTGAACATCTAGACTCTTAAACAAGAACATTTAAGGCAAACAAAATGTTGCTGTTAAACCTTTGATGGTGGGAGTGTTATATATAGAACTTATAATTGTTTCTCCTGATCCATACCTATTTTTAACTGTTAGATTTCCTTGATTGATTCAATACAGCCTGCAGTGGGGTCAGCAGCCTCCCTGTGGTTTTCTTCCTGACTTTGGTGGAGCCTCATTACCTCTTTAGCTTCCCTATTGGTAATTAATAATTGTCTAAAAGAATACTGTAAAGTTCCTTGCACATGATAGACACTCATTGAGTGTTGATGTGGTCAGCTGAAAAATGACCAAGGCAGATGTTTATCCATTTGCATTCCTGCCATGGCAGGGGCATGGTGTGTATTAATGATCTCTGAAGGAGGGTGGGGTGGGGAAATAAATGAAAATAGCCTTACCAACTTTTTTCTACTTGAAAACAGATTTTAATGTCTCAAAGAGGGCTAAATTTTCTTAAGCTACATGAAATCCATTTTTAGAATTGAATTCAGAATTCTCAAATCTTACGGACCATTTTTGTATCTGACACTTGATTGCAGTTGGAAGTACATGTAGGTGGGTCAGGTTAGGACTCACAAGCCATGAACAGGAGGGAGGGCCCAAGTCTAAGTGTTCATCCCTTTTACCTCACAATTTGGTGTCTGAGGCCTCCTTGCCCAGAGGAAAGCCACGTGAAAGAGAGGAAACAAGTGTCATAAATCTTAACCTTTTTATACAAACTCAGCTTTTTCAACAACTTCATTGAAAGCCAAAACTACACACATTTGGACCTGGGAATCCACTGCGGGTGTAGAGCCACTTGCATTCTCTACATGGAGCCTGCTGACATGGCTTCTTAGAAGTCCCAGGCTCACCACCTCAGCCTTTAGGACTGCTCCTGAGTGAGAGTGAAAGGTGGTTCCTGCTAGGCCTGGATGAGCCTGGGCTGGGGGAGGGGAGGAACCAAAGAGAAACTTCCAGCCTGGGGCTCCTGCTGGTCTCTTGGGGGATTTAGAGCCTGTAAAAACACATTTAGGTTTTTGAATAGCAACAGATAAATAGCCTTGGCCCTTAATTGAAAGGGAGGAGACCACCCAGAGCAGAGGTCAGGGCTTTCCCAGATGCCTGGTATCCTGGGGGTGTCAGCTGAAAGGGTCTGGGGCAGAAATTTCTGTTCTCCTTTCTCCTTCCCCTTTCCATGCTGGAAATCCAGCCTAGGAAGGCGGAAGGGACCATTAGCTAAGCAGTGTTTGGACTGTTGATGAGGATGGTCCCTGGGTGGGCTGAAATTTCAGCATGGGGGGAAGAGCTCCTGAGCCTTTTCTTAACTGATATATTACAATTTGACTGCTACCTGCAGTTTGCCAATTACCCAATTATGACACAATTTTGCACATTTTTTTTAAGAGTAGGCTTGCTCCTATTCTTCCTTATACAAGGATTTTAGTCACTGTACATCTTGCGTCTTTAAATAATGTATTAGGAACATTTTCAAGTCTGTAAGTGCTTTTTTAATGAGAGTGTGAAGATTTTAATGGGACTAGATTGCTTTTCATGACATTTCAGAGTGACTTAATTGTAACAATGTTGAGAGGCTGTATTTTAAAGTTTGCTAAGTATGTCTGTGTGGATTATAGTCACTTAAAAGGATGGATGGTTGGATAGTGGAATCAAGATAGCTCTCGCTTCACTGCTTCCCTCTAAATATTAGCTCTTTGCAAATATGGTCTACCAAATCAGACGCAGCTGAGTGCTTTCTTGAACCTTTTTAATTTTCAAATAGGAACAGAAATTAATGATTGAAGACAATTTCCAAAATAAGTTCTCCAGAACTTCTGTTGATAACCGAATGGGTGGCACGTTCCTATAACCCCAACACTTGGTAGGTTGAGGTAGGAGGATTGCTTACAAGTCAGAGGGCAGTTTAAATGCCATGGAGAGTATCAAGTTGGCCAGGGATACACAGCAGGATCCTGCCTCAAAGAAGGCAAAACAAACAAAATGCAACAATGTTGCTCCTGGGGTAGTTGCCTCTGCAGCTGCTTAGTGAGGAGGCCAGGCTGTCTGTGCTGGCTTACATGCTGAACTTTCTTTGCTGCTTGCTTGAAGTCTTCACCTGTCTGTATCTCAGGTTTTCATAGTATTTATTGTGTTAATCAATGCTATTAAGTAATGCTGTATACATTATTGTTTCTTTTAATGAAGGCAATTTCAAACTCTAAGTTAAGACTTTCCTTTTCCTTTGCTTTTGCTTTTCCTTTCCCTTTCCCTTTTTTATTTTTGAGACAGGGTCTCATGTATCCCAGGCTTGCCTCAAAATAGAGTCTCTGGGGCAGTGACCTTGAACTTGTCCTCTTCCTTCTCCTACTTCCTCAAAGCTGGGATTATAGTGTACACCACCACTTATAGTTTATGTGGTGTTGGGGATGAGACCCAGAGCCTCATGCATGCTAGACAAGCACTCCTACCAACTGAGCTACATCTGCAGCCCCAAACTTTTTTTTTCCTTTATCTTCCAAACAATAGGGTTATTCAGAGGTCTTTTCCTGCACAAATATTCTTAGGGTTCTTCTGTAAACTGTGGCAGATACCTCAAAATAAGACCCTAGTGGGACATAGTGTTACATGAAGTCCTGCTGGATTAGAGTGGTCCATAATGCGTCATAGCTGGCATCTTTATCAGAAGATGGCCATGAACAGGGAGATACCAAGTGACCTCAAAGGCACAGAGACTGGAATTGTGTAGCAGCAAGCAGAAAAGGTTTTTATTTTGTTTGTTTTGGGAGAAGGAAGCACCATGACTGGGAATTCTAGGACAGCTTGTGCTAGTTAGAACTTGGTGCCAGCCCAAGCTACAGAGTTTCTGCCTCTAAAACAAAATGCAGTAATAAGAATCAAAATTACATCCAGTGGTCAGACACTTCAATAGAACTCTTAGTAGGTGTTTGTATTTGTTTCCCACAAGGCTGGTCTTACAAATATCACAACTGGATGACTTAAAATAATGGGTAACTTAAAATAATGGAAAAAGTTTCATGGGTTTAGAGATTAGAAGTCTGAAGTCATGGTATGACTGGGGGCAGCCTGTAGGGGAATCCTTCCTTTACTTTTCCTGGTGTCTGGTAGCTCATATAGCCTTTGGCTTTTTTCTGCTTGCAGCTGCACAATTTCAGTCTATCTGCCTTTGCTGTCACTTGGTATCTTCCTGTACATGGCTATCTTATAGTAAAAACAACAATCATAATGCACTCAGGGCCCATCCTAATCAAGCATGACTTCATCTCAGCTAGTTATATCTTATTAAGTCTATTTCAGAGAAGATCACATTATGAGGCATTGGAGGTTAGTGTCCTAGTTAAATTTTACTGTTTAACTTGACACAGTGTAAAGTCACTTGGGAAGAGGGAATCTCAAGTGAGAAACTGCATAGATCAGATTGTTCTGTGGGGATGTCTACGGGAGATTATCTTGATGGTTAATTGATGTTGGAAGGCTCAGCTCTCTGTGGGGGGAGCCAGGGCAGGTGGTCCTGGATTATAAGAAAGCTAGCTCAGTGTGAGCCTGTGAGTCAGTAAGCAGCATCCTCTATGGTTTCTACTTCTAGTTCCTGCCCTGGCTTCCCTTAGTGATGTATTGTGACCTGAAAGTGTAAGCCAGATAAACCCTTTCCTCTTCTGAGTTGGTTTTGTCAGAGTGTTTTATCACAGCAACAGAAAGGAAACTAGAATAATGAGGCAGTTAACATACGTTTTTGGAGAAAAGCAAATCAACCCACAGCAGGTGGTATGCAGTGAGCTTATTGGGGTTACTTGCAAGAGTATGGGTGACCCCCAAGGCAGCTTTATCATTGCTTAGTCCCACACGACCATGACGGTATCATGGAAACTGCATCATGGAACCCCTCCTTCCATTAATCTTCCACTTTTGTGTAATTTATCATCTCCAATTGCAGCTAGGGGAGGCCAGGAAGGAGTGATGGTTGGACTCCCAGTGGAGGGTCTTGTGAAGCCTCCCTCCCCCACCTAGTGGGGACTGTCAGTAACTCTATCCTGATTGTCATAAACTTGGCTACCACTGTATTGCTCTGTTTTAGTTACCATAGCTATAGGGACAGGTCCAAGGCAACATCATATTACACCCCAAGGAGAAAACACCATATAACAATAGGGCAGCACTTTAAAAAGCATCCAGGAGAGTCATGAGGTAGGATGCTTAGGTTCCTGGAAGACAGGCATAGATACTGGTATCTAAACAGGAATATCTATAGAGGAATGATTTAGAGACTCACATACTCAGCATCCAGCTTAAGAAGTAAAATGTGGTCTGGGCTGCTGTGGGGTACACCTTTAATCCCAGCACTCTGGAGGCAGAGGCAAGGGGATCTCTGAGTTGAAAGCCAGCCAGGGTAACATGGTTGTGACCCTGTCTCAAAACTAAAACATTACCAATACCTTGGAAAGCCCAGAGTGTTTGCTGAAAACAGATTCTTTGAGGACTGAGGACCAGGAGATTTGAGTAACAATTCATATTAGAATTGAGTAAATATTTTTTTGAGACAGAGTCTTACTATGTAGACCAGGCTGGCCTCTAACTCAGAAATCCACCTGCCTCTACTTCCTGAATGCTGGTATTAAAGTTGTGTGCCATCATACCTGGCTAGTAAACTTTTCCAGGGTACATTTTAAAGTCACTTAAAAATTTTACTTTGGAGTGTGGTACCATTTACAAAAATTGTAATGAAAGTTTATTGACTTTTTTTTTTTCAGTGTTTAGAACAGATGGTGCCTCTGCTTCTGTATTGAGGTTCTTTGAAAAACTAATCTCTTTGTACTTGGTAGGATTTTCAGGTTTATGGGAGGAAGATGTGTTTGTGTGAAGGTAAGGGACACATAGTTGATTCTGCACCATATATTCGTGTCTTTCTCTTGGGAATTTGGCAAAGATTAATATCCACTAGGTAATTTTAAGTTTGTAAAATGCCTTGAGTTCCTTGGGGGGAAGTGGTTACATAAATGTAAATAAATTATGCAGCACCTGAATTTGGTTCTTCACTTTTTTTTATAGTGTGTTTTAATTAAGAACTTAGTGCTATTTAAGTTGGTGGCTGGGGAAAGGTTTTAATCACTCCAAGGTGGTTAAATCAGTAGGTGGGATCAGCATTTAAGCTGGAACCCATGTTGGAATAACTGAGCAGGTCTTTCAGAGATCAGTGATCCCCCCCCCCGGCCCCCCGGCACTGGCTGGGCTGTGAGTTAGCACTGTTAGAGAGTGAGCCATTCTTTCATTGTTTATGCACTGTCTCAGAATATCAGATACCTTAGACAACTCTGGGTGTCTTGAGTGAGCTGGAACAGTCACAAAGACAGACTCTTTTAAGGGTGTGTGTGTGTGTGTGTGTGGAAGTAGTAAGCAGTGTCTCACATTAACTTTTTGGATTGGGCTCCAAACTGCATAGCTTTGCTTTCCAGTGGGGGATGCCTTTCTTAGAGTGGCAGCAGGACACAGTTGTTCATACCTGGGTGTCCAGCTAAGTCTTTGTTCTCATGTCTCACTGTGTCCTTGCTTTTTGCTCTGGGGCCCTGTGAAGAGTCAAGCCAGCCTCCTTCCCATGGCCGAGCACAGCAAAGACCAGTAACCGTTCATATTCATTCACCAGGGATCTATTAGGCAACCGTTAGCTAAGTAGTGAGTACATATGAATTACACTTTATACAGAGAAGATGACAAGCATAAAACAAAACAGCAATGAAATCCCAAAGCTAAATTCAGTCACCGAATAGCTGTCATTGGTAAGTGGCTTAGAAGGTAATCGCAGGCTCTGACAGTACATTACAAGGTGACCTAAGGCTAATAACATACAATGTACTCTTGGGTTCTACTCAGCAAATTAGAGAAGAATTAGCAACAAGGAAGGAAAGTAGAACGTTGTCTAGGGCATGTATACCAGTTTTCTAGTCTTTTCTCTGTGCTTTCCCTTCTTTTTCTACCCCCTTCATTTCCACACAATCTCTAATTGCACAGCCCTAGCTATCTAAAGCTATATGCTTTGTTGTCCTGTGGAAGGTTGGTGTTTAGAGGCGGTGCTGGAGGGTGTAGGAGTTGGAAGCTGACTATAACCTAGTTAACAAAAGATGCTAAAGTACTTTTCATTCTTACCAGGATGACTAACCCTCGTTACATTGCACTTTTAACATACCATTTCTTTAGAATTATGCTCTGATGAGCTTTTAAAAAGCCTTGTGCTGTCCTGGGACCCTTGTGTGTGGAGTCGGTTAAGGGTTTAAGAAACAGAAGGCTTGCTGAGGGAAGTCATCTGTATTCTATGTATCTGTAAGAGACAAAGGGTTAAATCTCTTGCTTTTTTTTTTTTTTTTTTTTTTCCTTTTTTTTAACGGGTCTCCCTAGCCATCTTTCCAACTCATATCTTTTTGAAGCAGGGTCTCCCTGTAGCCCCAGCCGTTCTGGAACTCACTATGTAGTAACCAGGCTGGCCTTGAACTCATAGAGATCCGCCTGCCTCTGCCTCCCAAGTGCTGGGACTACAGGCATGTGCCACCACGCCAAGCTAAATAAATCTCTTGCTTTTTAGATGTTTTCAAATTGCTGACCTCAAACTTTTGCCAGGAGCCTGTTCAACATACTCCCTGTCCCAAAACTGCCAAATCAGAATCTTAGGTATAGGACTGTTAGTTATGGCTAAGCTTTCTATCTAGAGCCACTGCCACAAAGGTGCAGAGCACCCTCGGCCATTAGAGCATTTTGTTCATTTTAACTTCATGGGTCCCTTCTTGATTTCATGCCTTCTCTAAGCCATCAGGTCCAGCTATTGAAAGAGCCTAGTGCAGAATGAAAGCATGGAGCCCCTTACTAAAAATTATTAGGAGCTTCTAGGTGGTAACAGTAGAGAATAATATAGCCAAATGTGGGGTGCTTTGGAGTAGCTCTGTCCTCTGAGGGTAATAGCCATCATCTTCATCAGAGCATCTGTAACTACTTGCAAAAAACCCTTAAGATCGGGTCTGTTGACTGTGAACAGCCCCTCATAGGAAGAAGGGGTATGGGGAGGGTTATTGGACCCTCCCCTGATCTCATTTGCTCCCTCTTGTACTTCCTATGTGCAGTTCTGCCCTTGCAGGTGGTCTCCTGGTATCTGACTCTCTAGAGGGGAGGTGCTGGAGTATATAGACTGTGGAAAGTTAGCTGATCTGAGGACTCCATTTGTGCTGTTGTGAGGAAGTCATCATCCATGCCAGGGTGAGATTTTGGTAGTGCAGCTGTTGGGGGATCTCCCGTGCTCCTGTCAGTAACCCCTCAGTCATGCTTTGTAAGTAAGCCCAGTAAACTCATTGGTTCTGCAAGTTGTCCTTGGTTTGTCTGGTTTATCTTGGGATCTGTAAGAGGACATAGGCATTATTTATGCCCCTTCCCCCTCCAAGGAAGGAGTTCCTCCAACAGGTTGTAAGCCTAGGAAGCTGAGTCTGCTCACCATTCCTCCTTGCCTTTTTAAAAGGCTCCAGCAGTGACCAGCTGCTCTTTGCTCCCTGTATGCTGCACTGCTGTTTTTGTCCCCTGGTTCTCACTGTATGGATTGCTTTTTTTCATTTCTTTCTTCACACCTGGGCTTACTTCAGTCTGTGCACATACTGTGCTAGAATCCTGTGCAGGTTGCCAGGACGAGACTGTGTTTCTAGGCCAGGTCCCTCTGCCTGGTCTTTGTTTTCCCTGCCCTCTGCCTGGGTCTTCTGAGTATGCTGAGGGAATACTTGAACCCAATGCCATTCTTAGTTTAATTAGGAAGGTGAGGGGACAGTGGCAATGCAGATTTGGTTCAGAGCAAGGTGCTGAGGCCCTGCTGCTCTCTGGTGGTTACACTGAAGCCCAGAGCTGCCTGACTCCTGTGAGCAGATGTTAAGTGAACTTATAACATCTCTGGTAAATTGCACATCGTTCACTATTGACACTTTTGATAGCTGTTACCCTCCCTCTCATAACCAGTGTGCTCTGTCTAGATCCCTCAGGGACTCAGGTTCCTGGGAACAATAGCTTTTCTCTGAGCCACAAGTTGGCAGATGTGCTGGTAGCAGACCTGGGAGAATGCTTCTTGCATAGGAAGGTCCTCATTTTGTCTAGTGGTTAGTATTTGTAACTAGTCATACCTGGTTTGTTTGAGCTAGTATTTGCTAGAGAATTCTCAAAAATTCTCAAAAGCCAAATGAATTCCACACCTGTAGTCTCGGCTCTGTAAGCATTAGGCTCTGCCTGCTGTGTATCCTTCTGTCTGGAGATCACCAGAGTTAGCCGAGTGTGCTGTAAGGCCTTTGAAACTTCAGTCTCATGGTGGACAGACCATTAAAAGTTGAGAAAAGATAAACAGAACATTAAATTTTGATTTAGATATTCAGCAATGGAATGAAGCCTCCTCAATAAATGAAGTCTTGTTCATAGATTGTTCGTTTGTCCTTGATCTGATGGTACTGAGGAAGTATGTAGGTGCCTCATTTGAAAATGAAGTGAACTGATTGTTAAAATAGTGCTGTCTAATTGAAAAAATGTGTGTGGTACATATTGACAGTTTCTAAATAGTTGAAATCAATTTTAGTGATTTAACTTAATATAGAACAAAAAAGCACCTGCACATATAGTCAGTAGAAATAATGAGAGCTGGGGGATATGGCTCAGTGGTAAAGAGCTTGCCTAGCATGTAAAAGCCCTGAATTCCAGCCTACAGTACAGTCAAACAATATAAAAAAATTTAAAAATTGAGATATTTATCCCCCTATAGTGCTTATACTAGGAAAAAAGGTCTAAAATAGCCAATGGATCTAATTTTTATTTCTTGCTAATGGAGGGTATAGGGTAGATGCTGGCTTCTAGCTTTACTGTAACTAGTTCAAGCGGTCAGGTAAGCTGGAACTCCACCTATACACATGTGCTGTAGACCTCTGCCTTTGTGCTGAGCATCTGGAGATGATGCTCAGGGCCTCTTAGGGAGACAGAGATTTCCTTTGAGCAAGCATTTGGTAGGGGTTGTCAGTCAAGACTGTCTCTGCTGCTGAGCCAGCCTCGGCTTTGACCCCTGTCTGCATAGAGCTTGCTGTTGAGTTAGACCCCTGTTCTTCTTAGAGTAGGTTGAAAAGGAAGGTATGGATTTTGAGACAGAAGATTCATCATGTGAGATCTTCCTTGTGACATTTAATTACAATTTAAGTATCAAGTGGATGGTATAGTCATTTATTAGCCTAGCAGATCATAGGAATTGGCAGGTTAAGCCGGCCCCCTCCCGCTTCCCTGGTAGTTGTAGCCAGGTCTACACTAATTTCTAGAGAAAGGGTAGCATCTATCTGGCTGTACGTCTTCTTCTTCTTTTTTTTTTTTTTAAGATCACTGTTTAAAGTCCACTGACAGAATGCAAGGAGACAGTCTTGATTAGATTAGACCAGATTACATTAAAGCGAATGGTTAAAGCCTTTGGAGCCTCTGGTTTGCAGGAGATACCACAAAGGCCTTCCTAGCTTCCCCAAATCCTATTAGGTGAGTTAATCTCATTGAAGATTTGAGGTCTGCATAAAGAGCCTTGCCCTCCAGGTGGTCTCTGGCTACTAAGGTGAGCTGATAGATGAAGTTTCTTGAAATAGGTTGGTTTTGGCTTGAAGTGAGCTATTCTAGACAATTTGAAAACAGATACCTGAAGTTAAAAGATAAAAGTATACATAGGAAAATAGCCTTTCTTTTATCTGTGCTTTGGTTTGGTGGCTGTTAGTGTCTATGAGATTTGTCTTTAATCATTGACATATTTTTTCCTTCCTTCCTTCCTTTATCCATCCATCCATCCATCCATCCATCCATCCATCCATCCATCCATCCATCACAGGGTCACATGTATTCTAGGCTGGCCTTAAACTTACTGTGTAGTCAATGATGGCCTTGAACTTCTGATCCTCCTTCCTTCACCATCCTAGTACTTGGGGTTAGAGGGGGATTAGAGGTGTGTGCCACCAGGCCTGGCTTACACAGTGCTGGTGATGGAAACGAGAGCTTTTTGCATGTTAGGTAAGCATTCTGCCAACAGAACTGCATCCCCAACTCTCCCTTTTTTGTTCATCTCATAGTTTTGGTGAACAGAATAAGGAGATTAATATGTGATAGTTGTCAAATTGGCTGTTGTATCATTGTGGCAGGTTAGGGGTAGGTGACTGGGTGGAACCTTTTATCCCTCATATCCTCTGTCCATTTTAGAGATTGACATTAAGAATCATGGTCTGAGTCTGGAGTGTAACTGAGATACTCTACTAGATGCTGGGAATAAAATAATCTTGGCGCTCTGGAATTGGACCCATCTTTGGCTGTGGTTTTCTGAGTGTTTATAGATTTATTGTAAGTGCTAGTTGGCTCTTGCCTATTTCTGCAGATACAGTGACCATTTTTTTTCTTAAGAAAAATATACTTTTTGTCACAGACTGTTCCTCAATTGTGAAATTATGAACAGCTAAAGTTTTGCAAGGGCATATTAGTTAGATTCAGTTTTATTATTTATTTGATGTCTTTTGGCACAAGGAAAAGAAAACAAATGGAAGACACTGGACCAGGTCCCTTTTAAAGTGTGTTTACTGCAGCCACATTAAAGACTGGAAGAACTGTGGAAAATGATGGTAAACTTGACTTTGATCTTTGTCAAGGGTAGTTTGGTTAGATGGAGACAACTTGAAGGTTGTATTAGTCAGGGTTCTCCAAAGAAACAGAACCAGTAGAATGAATATGTATAGATATTTATCAGCTTAGCTCACAGGATAGAGTCCGAGTAGTCCAACAATGGCTGCACCACACTGGAGAGGCTGAGAATCTGTAGTCGCTCAGTCCAAAAGGCTGGATGTCTCAGTAGTCCCAATCCG